>NC_088231.1:20591647-20644147 GCF_036934945.1 Oncorhynchus masou masou
TGTACAGACAGACTGCATGGTATGCTGCCTGTAAAATAAACCAGGAAATGTTTTTTAGAGCCCAATTTATACAGTCCCATTTGGACCACATTGTTGGTCAGCCTTGTCTATCTCCCCGTGGCGGCTCGTTAACGAGTGGGAGTCGACCTGGACCGTGTGGGTGGACGGCTGTTTTAAGATATCACTTGAATACACACCATCACAAAGAAATCCATTATTCATTCGTTTTAGTCCTCAGTAACCTCATAAGGCAAATATAATGGATTTTCCAAATGGCATATTTTGTGTATAATTACGTTACTGGTCTGAACCTACACATTAAATCTTTATTTTGATCATTAAAACATACAAGACTGTCCTGATCACAGTCCACACACATAAATCCGAATAAAAGAATAAAATAAAATATTTTTTCAAGAATTAAATACAAAATAAAAAATTTCCAACACAACTTAAGTTTGAGACAAGTGTAATGGGACTCTTCTTGATGAATCAATCAATGTCAGATCTACTTTTCTTCTCCCTGAGTCTCCAGTTGGATATTGGTTAGACATATGCTACGTTATAGCATGCTAAATGTTTCTGATCAGTGATAGATGAACACTTGATTTAGACTACAGTATAGCATGCTAAATGTTTCTGATCAGTGATAGATGAACACTTGATTTAGACTACAGTATAACATGCTAAATGTTTCTGATCAGTGATAGATGAACACTTGATTTAGACTACAGTATAGCATGCTAAATGTTTCTGATCAGTGATAGATGAACACTTGATTTAGACTACAGTATAGCATGCTAAATGTTTCTGATCAGTGATAGATGAACACTTGATTTAGACTACATTATAACATGCTAAATGTTTCTGATCAGTGATAGATGAACACTTGATTTAGACTACAGTATAGCATGCTAAATGTTTCTGATCAGTGATAGATGAACACTTGATTTAGACTACAGTATAGCATGCTAAATGTTTCTGATCAGTGATAGATGAACACTTGATTTAGACTACAGTATAGCATGCTAAATGTTTCTGATCAGTGATAGATGAACACTTGATTTAGACTACAGTATAACATGCTAAATGTTTCTGATCAGTGATAGATGAACACTTGATTTAGACTACAGTATAACATGCTAAATGTTTCTGATCAGTGATAGATGAACACTTGATTTAGACTACAGTTATAACATGCTAAATGTTTCTGATCAGTGATAGATGACCTATACCACCTCCAGGTATTTGCCCAGTCAGGAAACAATTAACCAAATAGCCAATACAGACGGAGATTCAGTGAATCAGTCAAGTCAGTCAAGTCAGTGAGTCAGTGAAGTCAGTGAAGTCAGTGGAGTCAGTGAGTCAGTGAAGTCAGTGGAGTCAGTGGAGTCAGTGGAGTCAGTGGAGTCAGTGAAGTCAGTGAAGTCAGTGAATCAGTGAAGTCAGTGAGGTCACAGCCTTTTTGGAGTACGTCTCGGTTACTAAGCGACTGAAGTGAAGAGCAAAATAATCAGCTTGTTGAAGCTAAATAACATGCTGTAAAAAATGTCCTAATCAGTGTTGATCAATGAGCCACCTAGACTAGATGATCATGAGCAGCACCCACCCCTAACCTAACCCCTAACCCTAACCCCAACCCCTAACCCCTAACCCCAAACCTAACCCCAAACCTAACCCCTAACCCCTAACCCCAAACCTAACCCCAAACCCCAAACCTAACCCCAAACCCTAACCCCAACCCCTAACCCCAAACCTAACCCCTAACCCTAACCCCAACCCCTAACCCTAACCCCAAACCCCAAACCTAACCCCTAACCCTAACCCCTAACCCCAACCCCTAAACCCTAACCCCTAACCCCAAACCTAACCCCTAACCCCAACCCCTAAACCCTAAACCACCTAGACAAGATGATCATGAGCAGCACCCACCTCAAACCTAACCCCTAACCCACCTAGACTAGATGATCATGAGCAGCACCCACCCCTAACCCTAACCCCTAACCCCAAACCTAACCCCTAACCCCAAACCTAACCCCTAACCCTAACCCCAACCCCTAAACCCTAAACCACCTAGACAAGATGATCATGAGCAGCACCCACCCCTAACCCTAACCCCTAACCCACCTAGACTAGATGATCATGAGCAGCACCCACCCCTAACCCCTAACCCACCTAGACTAGATGATCATGAGCAGCACCCACCCCAACCCCTAACCCCTAACCCACCTAGACTAGATGATCATGAGCAGCACCCACCCCTAACCCTAACCCACCTAGACTAGATGATCATGAGCAGCACCCACCCCTAACCCCTAACCCCAAACCTAACCCCTAACCCCAAACCTAACCCCTAACCCTAACCCCTAACCCCTAACCCACCTAGACTAGATGATCATGAGCAGCACCCACCTCAACGTAGCTAACATTTCCACAGCCTAGTTGTAGTCTAACCAATATCCAACTGGAGCTTCAGGGAGAAGAAAAATAAACCTGACATTGATTGATTCATCAAGAAGAGTCCATTACGCTTGTCTCAGCGTGAAACGGTGCTGAAATAGCTGACCACCGGGTAGACTATTGCTTCACATGTATTATAACTATTGGGGATGACTTTGGGAGTTTCAGGAAACGGCAATGTGATCACTTCAATTGAATTAGCCTACTTGATTCCAATATTTTTCGTCGTTCTGTGATACTTATTCCCACAGTGTTACGGTTTTCTTTGTGCGAAGGAGAGTCGGACCAAAATGCGGCGTGTAGATTGCGATCCATGTTTATTAATAAACAAAAGTAAACACGAATCAAAATACAATGAAAACAACAAACGTAACAAGAAAAACGAAAACAGCCTATACTGGTGTAAACTGACACCGACCAAGGACAGAACAAGGACAATCACCCACCAAACACTCAAAGAATATGGCTGCCTAAATACGGTTCCCAATCAGAGACAACGATAAACACCTGCCTCTGATTGAGAACCACTTCAGACAGCCATAGATTCACCTAGAACACCCCACTAAGCTACCATCCCAATACATGTGAAAAAACCCAAGACAAAACACACAAAAACCCATGTCACACCCTGGCCTGACTAAATAGATAAAGAAAACACAAAATACTAAGACCAGGGCGTGACACACAGTCCTTATTTACGGATCCATCCAGTTGTAGATTAGAAAACAGTTATTGTGGCGATGAGAAGAGATGGGTGAAGTGACAATTTTTTATTTGACCTTTAACTAGGCATGTCAGTTAAGAACAAATATTTTTTTACAATGACAATCTACCCCGGCGAAACCCTAACCCTGTCCCTAACCCTAACCCCTAACCCCTAACCCTAACCCCTAACCCTAACCCCTAACCCTAACCCCTAACCCCTAACCCTAACCCCGTACCTAACCCTAACCCCTAACCCTAACCCCTAACCCCGTACCTAACCCTAACCCCTAACCCCTAACCCTAACCCCTAACCCCTAACCCTAACCCCTAACCCTAACCCCTAACCCCTAACCCTAACCCCTAACCCCTAACCCTAACCCCTAACCCCGTACCTAACCCTAACCCCTAACCCTAACCCTAACCCCTAACCCCATACCTAACCCTAACCCCTAACCCTAAACCCCTAACCCCATACCTAACCCTAACCCCTAACCCTAACCCCTAACCCCTAACCCTAATCCTGCCGAGGATGGGCTAATTGTGAGCCGCCCTATGGGACGGGCCTCCTGCACCTCTCTGATTCAGAGGGGTTGGGTTAAATGAGGAAGAAACATTTCATCGATACTGAATACATTCAGCTGAACAACTGACTAGGTATCCCACCTTTCCCATTCCCGATCACAGCCGGTTGTGATACAGCCTGGAATCGAATCAGGGTCTGTAGTGACGCCTCTAGCAGGGAGACACAGTGTCTTAGACCGCTGAACCAGGGTCTGTAGAGAAGTCTCTAGCACTGAGACACAGTGAATTAGACCACTGAACCAGGGTGTGTAGAGACACCTCTAGCAGGGAGATACAGTACCATAGACCACTGAACCAGGGTGTGTAGTGACACCTCTAGCAGGGAGATACAGTACCATAGACCACTGAACCAGGGTCTGTAGAGACACCTCTAGCAGGGAGATGCAGTACCATAGACCACTGAACCAGGGTGTGTAGAGACACCGCTAGCAGGGAGATACAGTACCATAGACCACTGAACCAGGGTGGTAGAGACACCTCTAGCAGGGAGATACAGTACCATAGACCACTGAACCAGGGTGTGTAGAGACAACGCTAGCAGGGAGATACAGTACCATAGACCACTGAACCAGGGTGTGTAGAGACACCTCTAGCAGGGAGATGCAGTACCATAGACCACTGAACCAGGGTGGTAGAGACACCTCTAGCAGGGAGATGCAGTACCATAGACCACTGAACCAGGGTGTGTCTAGCAGGGAGATGCAGTACCATAGACCACTGAACCAGGGTGTGTAGAGACACCTCTAGCAGGGAGATACAGTACCATAGACCACTGAACCAGGGTGTGTAGAGACACCTCTAGCAGGGAGATACAGTACCATAGACCACTGAACCAGGGTGTGTAGAGACACCTCTAGCAGGGAGATACAGTACCATAGACCACTGAACCAGGGTGTGTAGAGACACCTCTAGCAGGGAGATACAGTACCATAGACCACTGAACCAGGGTGTGTAGAGACACCTAGCAGGGAGATCTAGCAGGGAGATAGCAGGGAGATGCAGTACCATAGACCACTGAACCAGGGTGTGTAGAGACACCTCTAGCAGGGAGATACAGTACCATAGACACTGAACCTGAGAGACACCAGGGGATACAGTACCATAGACCACTGAACCAGGGTGTGTAGAGACACCTCTAGCAGGGAGATACAGTACCATAGACCACTGAACCAGGGTGTGTAGAGACACCTCTAGCAGGGAGATACAGTACCATAGACCACTGAACCAGGGTGTGTAGACACCTCTAGCAGGGAGATACAGTACCATAGACCACTGAACCAGGGTGTGTAGAGACACCTCTAGCAGGGAGATACAGGGACTGAATACAGTAGCCATAGACCACTGAACCAGGGTGTGTAGAGACACCTCTAGCAGGGAGATACAGTACCATAGACCACTGAACCAGGGTGTGTAGAGACACCTCTAGCAGGGAGATACAGTACCATAGACCACTGAACCAGGGTGTGTAGAGACACCTCTAGCAGGGAGATACAGTACCATAGACCACTGAACCAGGGTGTGTAGAGACACCTCTAGCAGGGAGATGCAGTACCATAGACCACTGAACCAGGGTGTGTAGAGACACCTCTAGCAGGGAGATACAGTACCATAGACCACTGAACCAGGGTGTGTAGAGACACCTCTAGCAGGGAGATACAGTACCATAGACCACTGAACCAGGGTGTGTAGAGACACCTCTAGCAGGGAGATACAGTACCATAGACCACTGAACCAGGGTGTGTAGTGACACCTCTAGCAGGGAGATGCAGTACCATAGACCACTGAACCAGTAGTGACACTAGCAGGGAGATGCAGTACCATAGACCACTGAACCAGGGTGTGAGTGACACCTCTAGCAGGGAGATGCAGTACCATAGACCACTGAACCAGGGTGTGTAGTGACACCTCTAGCAGGGAGATGCAGTACCATAGACCACTGAACCAGGGTGTGTAGAGACACCTCTAGCAGGGAGATACAGTACCATAGACCACTGAACCAGGGTGGAGTACAGACATAGACCACTGAACCAGGGTGGGAGAGCAGGGAGATGCAGTACCATAGACCACTGAACCAGGGTGTGTAGAGACACCTCTAGCAGGGAGATACAGTACCATAGACCACTGAACCAGGGTGTGTAGAGACACCTCTAGCAGGGAGATACAGTACCATAGACCACTGTGCCACGCCTCGTGAAGTTTAAAACTGCCAGGAGGATCGTAGTAACAGGCACTGCATAACAACCATCAAGAGACGAAGAGCGTAGCCCGTGACAACGCCGCCTCAGCGTTACGGCTGCATTTCACACTAAAGCCATAGCAGAACTTTACCACAATCATGGCGAGGTTGGTTGGCGGATATAACAGTAGAGGCTTTGTCTCCAGAAAATCCTTTCATATAGAAAGAACAGTCTGGCAAAACAAAAAGTATTCTGGATGCTGAGGTTGGTCGGAGAAAAAAACGGCTTGGTTTGAAAGGTGCATCTGTATCTGTGTGACACAGTGGAGGCTGGTGGGAGGAGCTATAGAGGGACGGGCTCATTGTTATGGCTGGATGGAACTAATGGAACTGGAATGGATGGAATGGAGTCAAAACGTGGGTTCCGTATGTTTGATGTGTTCCAGCCATTACAATGGGCCTGTCCTCCTACGGCTCCTCCCACCAGCCTCCACTGGTGTGACAGACATTCAGCTCCACTCAGTCTACTAAACCATAGACCACATCTACCTCTATCTAATGGAGCAGCATAGACCACATCTATCTAATGGAGCAGCATAGACCACATCTACCTCTGATTAATGGAGCAGCATAGACCACATATATCTAATGGAGTAGCATAGACCACATCTATCTAATGGAGTAGCATAGACCACATCTATCTAATGGAGTAGCATAGACCACCTTTATCTAATGGAGCAGCATAGACCACATCTACCTCTGATTAATGGAGCAGCATAGACCACATCTATCTAATGGAGCAGCATAGACCACATCTATCTAATGGAGCAGCATAGACCACATCTACCTCTGATTAATGGAGCAGCATAGACCACATCTATCTAATGGAGCAGCATAGACCACATCTATCCAATGGAGCAGCATAGACCACTACCTCTGATTAATGGAGCAGCATAGACCACATCTACCTTTATCTAATGGAGTAGCATAGACAACATCTACCTCTATCTAATGGAGTAGCAGAGACCACATCTATCTAATGGAGCAGCATAGACCACATCTACCTTTATCTAATGGAGTAGCAAAGACCACATCTATCTAATGGAGTAGCATAGACCCCATCTACATCTATCTAATGGAGTAGCATAGACCACATCTATCTAATGGAGTAGCATAGACCACATCTATCTAATGGAGCAGCATAGACCACATCTACCTCTATCTAATGGAGTAGCATAGACCTCATCTACCTCTATCTAATGGAGTAGCAGAGACCACATCTACCTCTATCTAATGGAGTAGCAGAGACCACATCTATCTAATGGAGTAGCAGAGACCACATCTACCTCTATATAATGGAGTAGCATAGACCACATCTACCTCTATCTAATGGAGTAGCAGAGACCACATCTACCTCTATCTAATGGAGTAGCAGAGACCACATCTATCTAATGGAGTAGCAGAGACCACATCAAACTCTATCTAATGGAGTAACATAGACCACATCTACCTCTATCTAATGGAGTAGCAGAGACCACATCTACCTCTATCTAATGGAGTAGCAGAGACCACATCTACCTCTATCTAATGGAGTAGCAGAGACCATCTAATGGAGTAGCAGAGACCACATCTACCTCTAATCTAATGGAGTAGAAGAGACCACATCTACCTCAATCTAATGGAGTAACATAGACCACATCTACCTCTATCTAATGGAGTAGCAGAGACCACATCTACCTCAATCTAATGGAGTAACATAGACCACATCTACCTCTATCTAATGGAGTAGCAGAGACCACATCTAACTCTATCTAATGGAGTAACATAGACCACATCTACCTCTATCTAATGGAGTAGCAGAGACCACATCTACCTCAATCTAATGGAGTAGCAGAGACCACATCTAACTCTATCTAATGGAGTAACATAGACCACATCTACCTCTATCTAATGGAGTAGCAGAGACCACATCTACCTCTATCTCATGGAGTAGCAGAGACCACATCTACCTCTAATTAATGGAGTAGAAGAGACCACATCTACCTCAATCTAATGGAGTAACATAGACCACATCTACCTCTATCTAATGGAGTAGAAGAGACCACATCTATCTCTATCTAATGGAGTAGCAGAGACCACATCTACCTCTATCTAATGGAGTAGCAGAGACCACATCCACCTCTATCTAATGGAGTAGCAGAGACCACATCTATCTAATGGAGTAGCAGAGACCACATCTACCTCTATCTAATGGAGTAGCAGAGACCACATCTACCTCTATCTAATGGAGTAACATAGACCACATCTACCTCTATCTAATGGAGTAGAAGAGACCACATCTATCTCTATCTAATGGAGTAGAATAGACCACATCTATCTCTATCTAATGGAGTAGAAGAGACCACATCTACCTCTATCTAATGGAGTAGCAGAGACCACATCTACCTCTATCTAATGGAGTAGCATAGACCACATCTATCTAATGGAGCAGCAGAGACCACATCTACCTCTAATTAATGGAGCAACATAGACCACATCTACCTCTATCTCATGGAGTAGCAGATACCACATCTACCTCTATCTCATGGAGTAGCAGAGACCACATCTACCTCTATCTCATGGAGTAGCAGAGACCACATCTACCTCTATCTCATGGAGTAGCAGAGACCACATCTACCTCTAATTAATGGAGCAACATAGACCACATCTACCACATCACATGACCAGACCTAGTAATAAGGCTAGATCATATTGAGGTTTTACCAGACCAAACACTTCCCCCACCATTGTGACCTCAACTCCAATCTGGGTTAAGCAGGCCAACCCATTCATTCACACATTATGGGATGTGCAGTGAGCTGATAGCTCCAGTCTACTGTGAGATACAGAGCCTTCCGAGAGTATTAATACCTCTTGATTTATTCCACATTTTTGTTGTGTTACAGCCTGAATTCAAAATTGATTAAATATATGTTATTTTTCTCTCTCACGCATCTACACACAATACTGCATTATAACAAAGCGAAAACATGTTTTTGTTGGTAATTTGGTGCAAATTTTATGAAAATTAAATTCAGAAATATGTCATTTACATAAGTATTCACACCACTTTGTTATGGGCTCAGGTGAATCTAAAATCCTTTGATCATCCACCACAACTTGATTGTTTAGGATTTAGAAAGAAACGATCTGTGGCCTGAAATGCAAAGCGCTATGTCCGCAGAAAACCAGGCACAGGTCAGCCTTACAACACCATCCCCACCGTGAAGCATGGTGGTGGCGGCAGCATCATGTTATGGGCTCAGGTGCATCTAAAATCCCTTGATCATCCACTACAACTTGATTTAGAAAGAAACAATATGTGGCCTGAAATGCAAAGCGTTATGTCCACAGAAACCCAGGCACAGGTCAGCCTTACAACACCATCCCCACCGTGAAGCATGGTGGTGGCGGCAGCATCATGTTATGGGGATGCTGTTCAGCGGCACAGGCTTCACGGTAGGGATGGGGTTATAAGAGTGATGACCTGTGCCTGTTTTTTTCAGGGCAAATGACAGGTTGGGGGTGCAGATGTGCATTCCAACAGGACAATGACCCCCCAAGCATCACTGGAGCAGAACAATAATGTGAAAGTCCTTGAGTGGCTCAGCCATAGCCCAGACTTGAATCCCATTGAAAATATGTGGAAAGACTTGAAGATTGCTGTTCACCGCCGCTCCCCATCTAACAACAGAGCTTGATAAAATCTGAAAGGAAGATTGGTAGAAAATCCCTAAATCCAGATGTACAAAGCTGATATAGACATACCCAAGATGACTCAAAACTGTAATCACCACCAACGCTGCTTCTAAAAAGTATTTTCTCAGGGGTGTGAATACTTACGTAAATCAGATATCTGTATTTATTTTTCAGTACATTTCTAAAAAAATATATATCTAAAAACATGTTTTCACTTTGTCGTTATGGGATATTGTGTGTAGATGGGTAAGAAACATTTTTTTTAATCCATTTTGAAATCAGGCTGTAACACAACAACATGTGGAATAAGTTGTAACACAACAACGTGTGGAATAAGTTGTAACACAACAACGTGTGGAATAAGTTGTAACACAACAACGTGTGGAATAAGTTGTAACACAACAACGTGTGGAATAAGTTGTAACACAACAACGTGTGGAATAAGTTGTAACAACAACGTGTGGAATAAGTTGTAACACAACAACATGTGGAATAAGTTGTAACACAACAACATGTGGAATAAGTTGTAACACAACAACATGTGGAATAAGTTGTAACACAACAAAAAGTGGAATAAGTCACGGGTATGAATACTTTGTGAAGGTACACTGATTGGCTGATTTATGCTACACAAAAGATAAATAGCATACGTTTTTTCTAAACTAATCCAATCTGTTTGTAGTTGGACTTATTCCACCAGTTACTGAGTTGGTTGTTCCAGTTTAGACGACTGAGGTAGTCTCCGTATCTCTTCCTCACCCTGGCAGTCATTCTGAACGGAGGTTGTGGGTGATTTAAAAAAAAATCCACTTGTTAGATGTTCTAACTCTGGCTGGATTCCAATAGGAATTAAACATCACTTTGCAAACCAGCGTAAATTGAGTGCAGGTCTGATGTGGCCTGTAAACGAGGAGTTTCCCAACACCACTGTGTTACGATATAACTAGGCCCTCAGAATAAAGGCCTTGTGATATATTACGCAATGGATTGTCATAAATAATGACATTTTAAACGATAATAAAGCTGGTGGAAATGTTCAGAGGGTTCTAGGAAGAACCCTTCAAAGATAAAATGGTTCTCAGTAGAACCCTTCAAAGATGAAATGGTTCTCAGTAGAACCCTTCAACGATAAAATGGTTCTCAGTAGAACCCTTCAAAGAGGATTCTGAGTATAACCATATACAGGGGGTTCTATGCAGAACCCTACCCAGCACCAAGTAAGCTTCTACTTAGTACCTTTCTTTCTAAGAGTGCAATGCACTATTTCCTGTGCACTAGATAGGGAATAGGGTGCTATCTGGGTGCTATCTGGGATGCGGAGAGTGAGATATATTGCCTAGTTTTAGAGGATCTCTGTCTTCACACTTGACAGAGTATTTTAGATCTCTCATAAGGACGGCTGGGTATATCCGACCTCATTATTTCAATTCGGGGATGCAGATATATATTCAGATGTCTGGTTTAACAGTTAGGTTAGTTATCCACTTTATAATTGGGCTTCTGACTTGATGTATTTATGTGACTGCCTGGGTTTTAAGCCTGTTGAGTTAAAGTCTATGTAATAGTTTAGGGAACTAATGTCACTTCTTCAGTCCTTAGACATGGTTTAAAATCACATCACACAATGCATTTTTTTTTATCATATGATCACATATGTCTTTATGCTCGAGAGAAAAATATGTTATTTCTATGAGTTGCATCATAACAACTTGAATAATACCTGGATATGCACTTGGATGATACAATGACCTAATTAGCTACCGCTATAGTCAGCAGAGCGAAGAATGGAGACAAGAGTGTGGCTGGCTACTGTTGGGGCGGGTGGGGGGTCAGACAGTGTAATTAGGGACCTGGCCTCAGATGCACTATGACACCACTCAGACTGGCTGGGGGGGGGGGTTCAGACAGTGTAATTAGGGTCCTGGCCTCAGATGCACTATGACACCACTCAGACTGGCTGGGGGGGGTCATTAGGGTCCTGGCCTCAGATGCACTATGACACCACTCAGACTGGCTGGGGGGGAGTCATTAGGGTCCTGGCCTCAGATGCATTGTGACATGACATGTCTTTAGACTGGAGTAGAGAAAGGGTTAAGTTGTCCCTAGATGCTGACCTAGGAACAGTTTGATGTTTAATGGGTTGAGTTGTCCTGGGAACAGTTTGGTGTTTAATGGCTGTTCCACTGGATGTGGCTGTTCCACTGGATGTCAGAAGGTGAATTCACCAATTTGTAAGTCGCTCTGGATAAGAGCGTCTGCTAAATGACTTAAATGTAAATGTAAATGTAATGAGTTAAGTTGTCCTAGGAACAGATTTTTAATGGGTTAAGTTGTCCCTAGATGCTGACCTAGGAACAGTTTGGTGTTTAATGGGTTAAGTTGTCCCTAGATACTGACCTAGGAACAGTTTGGTGTTTAATGGGTTAAGTTGTCTCTAGACACTGACCTAGGAACAGGTTAATGCCCTTCCCCTTTAATGGTATAAGGTTAGGGTTGAGAAACTCCTGGAACAGTTGTAAGCCCTTCCCCTTTAATGGTATAGGTTAGGGTTGAGAAACTCCTGGAACAGTTGTAAGCCCTTCCCCTTTAATGGTATAGGTTAGGGTTGAGAAACTCCTGGAGCAGTTGTATGTCCTTCCCCTTTAATGGTATAGGTTAGGGTTGAGAAACTCCTGGAACAGTTGTAAGCCCTTCCCCTTTAATGGTATAGGTTAGGGTTGAGAAACTCCTGGAACAGTTGTAAGCCCTTCCCCTTTAAGGGTATAGGTTAGAGTTGAGAAGCTCCTGGAACAGTTGTAAGCCCTTCCCCTTTAAGGGTATAGGTTAGGGTTAAGAAACTCCTGGAACAGTTGTGAGCCCTTCCCCTTTAATGGTAAAAGTTAGGGTTGAGAAACTCCTGGAACAGTTGTATGTCCTTCCCCTTTAAGGGTATAGGTTAGGGTTGAGAAACTCATGGAACAGTTGTGAGCCCTTCCCCTTTAAGGGTATAGGTCGGGGTTGAGAAACTCCTGACTCAGAACCTATGGGACATTTAAAGGAGAGTGAACCAGGGTCTTTGTGATGTTTACAGTTACAAACGGTGACAGGGTTCAACATTTGACACATCTGGCATCTCTGACCAGCTGACCTGGTCAAGGAGATCTCAGGGCCCTGGTTACAAGTCTGGGGACTTCCTGGTTAGGTCACATGATCAGGAAAAACTCCCTAGCCACAATCAGAATACTCACAATCCCTGGCAGTCTGAATGAACTATGTTTGAAAGACATTTGATCTCGGAGGATCTCTAAATCGAAGGTACGGCAAGCTAGCTACCACAAAGAGAACAATTGCCTATTCAGAGATGTGTGTATATTGTGTGTGTGTGTGTGTTGCCCAAAGCCTCTCTGAGCATCGGTGAGATATATATCTGCAATCCCTCTCTCTTCAGAACAGACAAACCAGTGTCCATGAATCATCTACGGTGAGACAAAGTTATCAGCCATTACAACATTACCAAGGCCCTCAGAAATGTAGCCGTTTAACGAAGTCGATTTAGTGCACTACTTTTCAGCAGGGCCCATAAAGGCTCTGGTCAAAAGTAGTGCACTATGTAGGGAATAGGGTGCCATCTGGAATGTAAGCCTTCGAGGATACAGTATGGGGTTCATATGCAGTGGCAATCCATGTCAGTTGATGATAAATAACGACATGTCATTATCTCCTACCAGTCTATCATGTTATTGATTTCATTATTGATCGATATCGGACGCTGCATTTTTTTTGCTGTTCATAAAATCAAGGTCATTTGTGCCTTGATATAAATAAGAGGTTTAATTCATTCAAGTCACACGGGCACGTCCTGAAACATTGGCCTTGTTGATTTTTCAAGAAACCTACTGAATCCATCTGGTATTATTGGATGAAAATGGAGCGTTCAGGTTTCTGAACAACACACAAGTGGCTGGATATGGCTGCCATAACAACATGTTTCCACCCCCCCCGAGTCTCTCTCCCCCCGCTCCGCATCCCTTCTCCGGTTGTTTTGAACCGAGATAGAGCGGTGAGAATAGACACTCACCCACACAGGAGACGCGAAAAGGAGCAGCTATTTTCAAACACCATAAACAACGAGATTCCTGTGTTTGTTATTACCCGCAGAGCGGCGGACATGGTGATGAAACGTTAACTGAGGAAAGGTAAATGAACGAAAATGTGTTTCTATGGATTATTTGGAGGAGCGAGAAGGCGTGAGGAATGTGAGCGTTTCTAACCAGCACCTCGCGCGGGGACGGGGAGCGACGCCCATTCCATCCCGTCACCGCTACCGAGCATCATCAGTCTCGAACACTGCTCACGGGAGAAGCTCGAGCCTACCGTATATCACCCCACTACACAGTGCAGGCCACTTCTATTCTAAAATCAAATAGGTCATTCATAACCGTAGAAAAACGATGCATTGACTTACCACATCTCACACGAAGCTGCAGCAATGGTCGCGCACAGATCTAGGCATTGAAAGCGCAGTGTCTTTACAATAACCGTCGTCTCCCTTGTAACAGTCCAGAGTTCTTGCTTGGAAGAAAAAAAATCCCCTCAAATGAATGAAAAATGTAGCAATTTGATTCCAAGTCAGCGATGCTTTTAAATCGTCAAGGTAAATTCTGATTCCTCTTATAACAAAAAATATGCTTAAACGATATATAGTCTTCGCAGTTCTTGATTGTAACATGGGCTAACGGACAACCTTTCGAAGGCTCAGTGTTTAGTATCCAGATCACCGTTCACAGAACGCTACCGGTGAAGAGGTACAGACCCCAACGCAACGAGTCCAGTATTGGAAGAGAGGACGGGAACACTATAGCTTAAAGATCCACGAAGCCAGCTCTCTCTCTCTCTCTCCCTCTCTCTCTCTCTCTCAGATCTGTCTCTTTCTGTATTTCTCTCAGCTCTCTCTCGCTCTCTCTCTTAGCGGTCTTCAAAAACGTCCACGTAGAGAGCACGTTGACCTGTTCGCGGGAAGAGCAAAGGGGTCAAAAAATGACAACCCAATTTGGAAGTGGATGCTCAGACGAGATCAGATTCAGATAAGTGGAGCGGAGCGGAGCGCAGAGCGATGCAGGCGGGCTGTGGTGATGCCTCCTCGGGCAAGAAGAGGGGACCAAGTCAAAAGAAAACACGGAACTGGATCATGGCTCAATAAGTGTGAGAGGGTTCCATCTGCTGTATGAATAGAATACATTAATCATGAAGCTCTTAATCCACATATACTGAAGAAAAATATAAACGCAACATGTAAAGTGTCGGTTCCACGTTTCATGAGCTGAAATACAAGATCCCGCAAATGTTCCATTCAGCACAAAAAAAAGCTTATTTCTCTCGAATGTTGTGCACAAATGTGTTTACATCCCTGTTGGTAAGCATGTATTCCTTTGCCCCAAGATAATCAATGCACCCGACAGGTGTGGCATATCAAGAAGCTGATTGAACAGCATCATTCTTACACAGGTGCACCTTGTGCTGGGGACAATAAAACGCTGCTCTAAAATGTCACAACACAATGCCACAGATGACTCAAGTTTTGAGGGAGTGTGCAATTGGCTAGCTGACTGCAGGAATGTTCACCAGAGCTGTTGCCAGATAATGTTAATTTCTCAACCATAAACTGCACCAATGTCATTTTAGATCATTTGGCTGATATGTCCAACCAGCCTCACAACCGCAGACCACGTGTGTATGGCGCTGTGTGGGCGAGTGGTTTGCTGATGTATGTCAATGTTGTGAACAGAGTGCCCCATGGTGGCGCTGGGGTTATGGTATGGGCAGGCATAAATTACAGACAACGAACACAATTGCATTTTATCTATGTCAATTTGAATGCACAGAGATACCGTGACGTGATCCCGAGTCCCATTGTCGTGCCATTCACCCGCAGCCATCACCACATGTTTCAGCATGATAACGCACGGACCCCATATCGCAAGGATCTGTACACAATTCCTGGAAGCTGAAAACGTCCCAGTTCTTCCATGGCCTGCACACTCACCAGACACGTTACCCACGTTTCTGTTTCCGGGTAATATCCAGCCACTTTGCACAGCCTATTGAAGAGGAGTGGAACAACATTCCACAGGACACAATCAAACGTCTGATCAACACCGCTCGATGCGAAAGAGAAGTGTCACACGGGCATGAGGCAGTAGTCACACCAGATAACCTACCGACTGGTTTTCTGATCCACGCCCCTTTACCTTTGTTACATTTAATGTACAGTATATGTGACCAACAAATGCATCTGCATTCCCTGTGTTCCTAATACATAGATTAGGGCCTAATGCATTTATTTATATTTGACTGATTTCCTTTAATGAACTGTACCTCAGTTAAAATCTTAGAAATTGTTGCACGTTGAGTTTATATTTTTTTGTTGAGCCTATGCTGTGCCACGTTGTGTGTTGGGGTTATCATAGAATTACGTTAACATTGTGTAGGACCAATCTGCATTGTTGACTCATTTATTTAGTCAGAGTTTAGTCAGAAAATGGCATTCTCTTGTCCAAAGATAGGCCTATAACTTTAAACCTTCAAAATGAATATAGTATCACAATCACCATGAAATAACTACTGGAGTGAATTTGAAATGAAACTTAATTTTCTTACCTGAAGAAAACCAATGTGTATTTTCATTGGGTCTATGAGGACGGACGAGAAGGTCGCAGGTGCGCGTCTGGTCCGCTTTCAGGACGTCAGAAGATCACCGGTGAGGTGCGCATGCGTCCCTGACAGTGTGAAACGGATCGGCACACGCTTGATAAAACAGTTGATCTCCGTCTGTTTTGATCGATTTTGTGGTATTTTGCGTAGGTTTAAAACATACAATTCATGTCGGTTTACGGTTTTAATGTTATATTCATACATGTAGCTCTAAAACGGACAAAATGTTGATTTTTTTTTCCTGGCGACCGCGGACTTCTTTAGGGGGACCTGTTGATTCTACGGTGTAGCCCACCGAAGCAGCAATGGAGGTGAGCTAACGGTGACGGGATTGTGAGTCTTCGGGATATCTAGCCTATGCCACTATAGGCTACGTTTAACATTTACCCCAGCATTTTTTTAAATCTCCATTAGACCTGAGACGATCTATTTACTGAAGTGCAGAGATTTATTTGCCATGCACATTGGGAAATAAAGTGCGTTGGATTTATGCGTTGACTATTGTCACCTGTGGGCTACTGTTACGGCACTCAGGGCACTCTAATCTTATCTGTAGGCTATAGGATACTATTATTTTGACAATAAAATCTGTTTATAATGCATAAACTACGTAGCCTTAAACCTAAAATAGCCTATAGGCTACCAACACTCATGGAAACTGATTTATAAATTAGGAACGGCTTATTCAAAACCTCGTCGTATTATTTTTTATTTTGCGTTCTCTTGTCACATAATACACATTATTTTGGCTTCATGTTTTTGATATTCACCACAGCTGCCTGTTAACCATTCTTGTCTAGCCCACTAAATCAATCCCGTTATCAAACGCACCGCTTGTCTCTCGCTCTCTTGCTTGAGTGGCCTGGGGTGTATTCATTACTGCAAACCGTAGCAAAACCTTTTCCAACTGTTCCCGATAATTTCTCATTGGACACATTCAGGTTAGTCCCTTCCCATTTCGACCGCCTGCTTCCTAGTGAATAAGCTTGATCCCTGTCCTGTCCCATGCACCTGGCACAAAATGATCGTGAGGCTGCATGTCAACTGTAATTACCGTGAGTCTTGGATAAGGCTATTTGCCGATGGTAATCTCATCTAAGAGCATTAGGTTTACTTCGGGAAGGCGCTTGCAAACAAGCTTGTTTGAGCAAACACCCCGTGCGTTCCAAATGACGCCCTATCAAAATATGCTTCGGTCATTTATCATGTAAACACATGTATATTTTATTGTGGCGCTGCATCAGTGAGATATGGACATGACGATATGAGCTTCTCTATCCATGGAATTAGCCCACTGCGTCACCAGGATGGAGCGAGCAAAGAAGGCTGTTCATTTTAGGCTATTCAAACAGACCTCGTTTGAAAGGCAACAATGACACATTTAGATCAGGTGTGGCCAACACACCTGAACACACTCAGCAAGATGGGGGATAGAGAGAGTTTTGTTGATGCTGAGAATGGAATGTATCTCTTTTTTTTATTTTTATAACATTTTTATAACATTCTTGTGGTTTTTATAGAACGTTTTCTTAATTGTTCTGAGAACATGACTTTACATAGAACTACAAGGAAACCTGTAGAAAACATTATGCCGAAGTACTGAAATTCCCACATAAGAAACATATGGTTCTCAGAACGTTATGTGCTAGCTGGGTAGTTTGCACCATTCCCAGAATGTTGTGGATAGGTTCTATACAAAAGAACCATAGGACAACCATGCTCTCGCAAACTCTAAGAAACATATGGTTGTCAGAACGTTATGTGCTAGCTGGGTAGCTTGCACCATTCCCAGAATGTTGTGGATAGGTTCTATACAAAATAACCATAGGACAACCATGCTCTCGCAAACTCTAAGAAACATATGGTTCTCAGAACGTTATGTGCTAGCTGGGTAGCTTGGACCATTCCCAGAATGTTGTGGATAGGTTCTATGCAAAATAACCATAGGACAACCATGCTCTCGCAAACTCTAAGAAACATATGGTTCTCAGAACGTTATGTGCTAGCTGGGTAGCTTGGACCATTCCCAGAATGTTGTGGATAGGTTCTATGCAAAATAACCATAAGACAACCATGCTCTCGCAAACTCGAAGAAACATATGGTTGTCAGAACGTTATGTGCTAGCTGGGTATACCCCATATGGGGTCTTAAAGGTGGAGTGGGGGGGCAGAAGCTGAGCTGCAAACTAATCATCTTAGCAACACGTATAAAAGGAACATTGAGGTGTTTTATTTAACAATATTTGTTTTATTTAACAACATTTGTTTTATTTAACAATATTTTGTTAAATTAAACAGCCTTCATGAAGACTTTCTGGTTTGATACTAGGAGGCCTAAACACACAAATCAAATTGCATTGTATTTGTCACGTCCACAGTTTACAGCATGTATAATGATACATCCACAGTTTACAGCAGGTATATGATACATCCACAGTTTACAGCAGGTATATGATACATCCACAGTTTACAGCAGGTATATGATACATCCACAGTTTACAGCAGGTATATGATACATCCACAGCTTACAGCAGGTATAATGATACATCACATCCACAGTTTACAGCAGGTGTAATGATACATCCACAGTTTACAGCAGGTATAATGATACATCCACAGTTTACAGCAGGTATATGATACATCCACAGTTTACAGCAGGTATATGATACATCCACAGTTTACAGCAGGTATAATGATACATCACATCCACAGTTTACAGCAGGTATATAATACATCCACAGTTTACAGCAGGTATAATGATACATCCACAGTTTACAGCAGGTATAATGATACATCCACAGTTTACAGCAGGTATATGATACATCCACAGTTTACAGCAGGTATATGATACATCCACAGTTTACAGCAGGTATATGATATATCACATCCACAGTTTACAGCAGGTATATGATACATACACAGTTTACAGCAGGTATATGATACATCCACAGTTTACAGCAGGTATATGATATATCACATCCACAGTTTACAGCAGGTATATGATACATCACATCCACAGTTTACAGCAGGTATATGATACATCCACAGTTTACAGCAGGTATATGATACATCACATCCACAGTTTACAGCAGGTATATGATACATCCACAGTTTACAGCAGGTATATGATACATCACATCCACAGTTTACAGCAGGTATATGATACATCCACAGTTTACAGCAGGTATATGATACATCCACAGTTTATAGCAGGTATATGATACATCCACAGTTTACAGCAGGTATATGATATATCACATCCACAGTTTACAGCAGGTATATAATACATCCACAGTTTACAGCAGGTATAATGATACATCCACAGTTTACAGCAGGTATAATGATACATCCACAGTTTACAGCAGGTATATGATACATCCACAGTTTACAGCAGGTATATGATACATCCACAGTTTACAGCAGGTATAATGATACATCCACAGTTTACAGCAGGTATAATGATACATCCACAGTTTACAGCAGGTATATGATACATCACATCCACAGTTTACAGCAGGTATATAATACATCCACAGCTTACAGCAGGTATATGATACATCCACAGTTTACAGCAGGTATAATGATACATCCACAGTTTACAGCAGGTATATGATACATCACATCCACAGTTTACAGCAGGTATATGATACATCCACAGTTTACAGCAGGTATATGATACATCCACAGTTTACAGCAGGTATATGATACACCCACAGTTTACAGCAGGTATAATGATACATCCACAGTTTACAGCAGGTATATGATACATCACCTCCACAGTTTACAGCAGGTATATGATACATCCACAGTTTACAGCAGGTATATGATACATCACATCCACAGTTTACAGCAGGTATATAATACATCCACAGTTTATAGCAGGTATAAAAGGTGCGGTGAAATGCTTGTGTGCTAGCTCACTCGACATTGCTGTACAATGATAACACTCAACATGGCAGTAAAACAATAACACTCAACATCGCTGAATGTTAATAGCAACACTAAAGAGACAAGTAAAAAATATAAAGTAAAAGAAGAGGTTTTATGCTTAGTACTACACTGATATGTAACCAGTATGACAGAACAGATAATGAACAGTATGACAGAATAGATAATGAACAGTATGACAGAACAGATAATGAACAATATGATATACAGAATAGATAATGAACAGTATGACAGAACAGATAATGAACAATATGATATACAGAATAGATCATGAACAGTATGATATACAGAATAGATAATGAACAATATGATATACAGTATAGATAATGAACAATATGATATACAGAATAGCTAATGAATTATAGGATATACAGAATAGATAATGAATTATAGGATATACAGAATAGATAATGAACAATATGATATACAGTATAGATAATGAACAATATGATATACAGAATAGATAATGAACAATATGATATACATAACAGATAATGAACAATATGATATACAGTATAGATAATGAACAATATGATATACAGAATAGATAATGAACAATATGATATACAGAACAGATAATGAACAATATGATATACAGTATAGATAATGAACAATATGATATACAGAATAGATAATGAATTATAGGATATACAGAACAGATCATGAACAATATGATATACAGAACAGATAATGAACAATATGATATACAGAATAGATAATGCATTATAGTATATACAGTATAGATAATGAATGTGCTTTGAGTATGACTACATTTACAAATATAAAGTCAACACACTCACATACACACGCATTGTACATTCATGTTTGTTGAAGTTGATTTAACTTATAAAAATTAAGGCAACCAGCTGCAATACAAGTTAGGCGAATGTGTTGAGACACATAATTGTGTGTTGAGATTGTATTGCAGCTCGTGCAAGATCAGTGGGGCCTCATTTATCAACTGTGCATACATTTCTTACAAAAATCAGACACACACACACACAGGCCGTGTTTCCAACGCATCAAAGACACATCCTCCTCCACTTCCCCTCGCCTTACGCCCTCAGGGGAATCCCCCGCGGCCATTTTGTCATCGGTCCAAATGATGAGCCAGGCAAGAGAAGTTGGCAGCGTAAGCCCCTCAGCAATCGTTTTTTGATCGAGTTTGCGAGTGTACAGTTCTGTTCACCCCGGGGCCTGAAACGACCCAGAATTCTAATTCGCGATGATCGTACATCCGCTACGAAAAGTTAAAACCGACGTTAGTATGGAACGACGACAACATAAAAGTGTAAGGTAAAAAAAAGGAATGTAAATAAGTTTGATATTGTGCTACTAATGCACCATGACAGCAACAAACACGTATCGTAAGTTATTATATTTTTTGTTTGGTTGGCTTTTGGAAACATTAACTTCATGCGACGAGCAATCCCGGATCCGGGATCCTATTTATAGCCTCAAGCTCATTAGCATAACGCAACGTTAACTATTCATGAAAATCGCAAATTAAATGAAATAAATATATTTGCTCTCAAGCTTAGACTTTTGTTAACAACACTGTCATCTCAGATTTTCAAAATATGCTTTTCAACCATAGCTAAACAAGCATTTGTGTAAGAGTATTGATAGCTAGCATAGCTATAAGCCTAGAATTCAGCCAGCAACATTTTCACAAAAAAAAGAAAAGCATTCAAATAAAATCATTTACCTTTGAAGAACTTCAGATGTTTTCAATGAGGAGACTCTCAGTTAGATAGCAAATGTTCAGTTTTTCAAAAAATATCATTTGTGTAGGACAAATCGCTCCGTTTTGTTCACGTTTGGCTATGAAAAAAACCTGTATCCAGTTATAGCCTCAAGCTCATTAGCATAATGTAACGTTAACTATTTATGAAAATCGCAAATGAAATAAAATAAATGTGCTAGCTCTCAAGCTTAGCCTTTTCTTAACAACACTGTCATCTCAGATTTTCAAAATATGCTTTTGAACCATAGCAAATCAAGCATTTGTGTAAAAGTATTGATAGCTAGCGTAGCATTTAGCGTAGCATTTAGCGGGCAACATTTGCACAAAAACCAGAAAAGCATTCAAATAAAATAATTTATCTTTGAAGAACTTCGGATGTTTTCAATGAGGAGACTCTCAGTTACATAGCAAATGCTCAGTTTTTCCTGAAAGATTCTTTGTGTAGGAGAAATCGCTCCGTTTTGTACATCACTTTAGGCTACCAAAACAAACCGAAAATTCAGTCACCAAAACGCCAAACTTTTTTCCAAATTAAAACCTCTTGATACTCCCCATCCCAGATCCGGGATCGTGAATACAGCCTCAGGCTCATTAGCATAATGCAACATTAACGATTTCTGAAAATCGCAAATAAAATGAAAATAATGCGCCTGCTCTCAAGCTTAGCCTTTTCTTAACTCCATAATATCGACTGAAACATGGCAAACGTTGTTTAGAATCAATCCTCCACTGATGTCAGAAGGTGAATTCACCAATTTGTAAGTCGCTCTGGATAAGAGCGTCTGCTAAATGACTTAAATGTAAATGTAAATGTGTTTTTCACATATCTCTTCATTGATATATCGTTCGTGGAAGCCTGCTTTCTTCTCTGAATTCCATGGAAAAATACTTGCAGCTGAGGTTTGCGCACCAATTTCAACGCAGGACACCGGGCGGACACCTGGTAAATGTGGTCTCTTATGGTCAATCTTCCAATGATATGCCTACAAATACGTCACAATGCTGCAGACACCTTGGGGAAACGGCAGAAATTGTGGGCTCATTCCTGTCACATTCACAGCCATATAAGGAGACATTGGAAAACAGCGCTTCAAAAATTTTGCTAATTTCCTGTTTGAAGTTTCATCTTGGTTTCGCCTGTAGCATCAGTTCTGTGGCACTCACAGATCATATCTTTGCAGTTTTGGAAAGGTCAGAGTGTTTTCTTTCCAAAGCTGTCAATTATATGCATAGTCGAGCATCTTTTTGTGACAAAATATTGCGCTTAAAACGGGCACGTTTTTTTATCCAATAATGAAATAGCGCCCCCATAGCTGCGTTCGTAACTTTCCCTGACGTCACATTCGTACGTTGTGATTGTCGATTTACCTGCTGTAGTAGGACGGCTAACATTCGATGTCTGTGGATGCGTTGTCCTCCATCCAAGATATGTCATACGATCCTATTTGACTGGAGTGCATGTTTAAAGCACACACAAAAGTTTCACGATGACTGACAACACAAACCGCGGGCTGAACGGGTGACACATGTTCCGGGGCAAGAGCCCCCCCCCCCCTCGCCCTGCAAGTGTCAACTCATCAGACATCATGGTACATCATCAGAAGTGTAGACTTAATATGAGGGCTGAGGGGATAGGGTGTGTGTTTTAGAGTGTTTGGACCGTAGCCTGTGATCTGTATGTTCTCCTTGATAAATCAGAGTCGTACTATATATTTGTGCCCTTGTTTGCTCTACGATTTGGAGATGTTGGAACCGAGCCATGATAGTTTCTACAAAGAAAGCGCAATGTCAAATTTGATCACATTTCTGTAGAGATGTGGGCAGAATGTTTTAAATCTTTAGCAGTGAATTTTTTTTAAACAATAAAATACACGAGTGCGAAACACGAGCTGCGCATTCTGAAATATTGATTGTCCCTTCTGAAATATTGATTGTCCTTCCTAAAATATTGATTGTCCTTCCTGCTAGATTGATTGTCCTTCCTAAAATATTGATTGTCCCTTCTAAAATATTGATTGTCCCTTCTGAAATATTGATTGTCCCTTCTAAAATATTGATTGTCCCTTCTGAAATATTGATTGTCCTTCCTGCTAGATTGATTGTCCCTCCTGTGAGATTGATTGTCCTTCCTGTGAGATTGATTGTCCCTCCTGTGAGATTGATTGTCCTTCCTGCTAGATTGATTGTCCCTCCTGTGAGATTGATTGTCCTTCCTGTGAGATTCATTGTCCTTCCTGTGAGATTGATTGTCCTTCCTGCTAGATTGATTGTCCTTCCTGCTAGATTGATTGTCCCTCCTGTGAGATTGAGTGTCCTTCCTGCTAGATTGATTGTCCCTCCTGTGAGATTGATTGTCCTTCCTGTGAGATTGATTGTCCTTCCTGCTAGATTGATTGTCCCTCCTGTGAGATTGATTGTCCTTCCTGCTAGATTGATTGTCCCTCCTGTGAGATTGATTGTCCTTCCTGCTAGATTGATTGTCCCTCCTGTGAGATTGATTGTCCTTCCTGCGAGATTGATTGTCCTTTCAAACTATTGAAAAGTATCCTCAATACTACAGCAGAAGACAAGTGGTTGTTCAGTGTTTTGTTAATCATGTTAGGTTCTAAATGAACCGAGTAAAAACTCACAGAGGATTATTAAAGGGTCCGAAAGCTGAACAGACGAAGACATGTTCCCACCAGCGCAAGAATATAGACCTCAATTTAGGTGAATTCTCCTCCTCACACATCTTTTTATTTTACTAGGCAAGTCAGTTAAGAACAAATTCTCATTTTCAATGATGGCCTACGAACAGTGGGCTAACTGCCTGTTCAGAATTGTACCTTGTCAGCTCGGGGATTTGAACTTGCAACCTTTCGGTTACTAGTCCAACGCTCTAACCACTAGGCTTCCCTCCCAATGCATCTCTGTTGCCGGACAGAACTTTAGTGGCATATGTTCTCCCGCACTTCATCTGACCTCTGACCTCGCACCCAATGTCCTCACTCTTCCCGAAACTCACGGCTCTCCTGTTGACTTGTACCAGACTGTGGCCCTTCACCTTCCCATGGGATCCCTGATGTCTAACAGTTACACTTTCCGACAGAATGTGAACGCTCTACATTCCCCTTTTTCTCTACCTCAGTGACGTGAATGAGGACATTTCATATTTTCAAATTTAGAATTTCAGAACCCATCGATCAATAGATGACTGTGTTTCCATCTCCTGCCTTGGTATATAGGCTATGATGTGGTGGTCCTATTGCACAGCAATACTGTAGCGTACTCATACTGTGAAATATTTGAAGTAGGCTACCAGTCTATTTACGTTCGAGCGTGCTTGGCTATTGAATGAGTGGTTTGATAAATGGTAGACTAATATTTGTTGTGTAGCAGGGATAAACCAGTCAAGTCCTGCGATATGATCCGGATTCAGACCTACAGTATATAATAACATGAGAGACATGTCCTGCAATAAGACCAGGATTCAGACCTACAGTATATAATAACATGATAGATATGTCCTGCTATATGATCCAGATTCAGACCTACAGTGTATAATAACATGAGAGACATGTCCCGTGGTTGATCAATTGATCAACCACCAGAAGTTGTGTGTCTACATGTTCTGACCTGTTCGTGTGGAGACTCACTCTTTACTGTTCAAAATGATTCCAACTTTTGTGGGAAAACAATTTTTTTGTGCGCATATGCTCCTTTGATCAATCAATCAATCAATCAATCAAATGTATTTATAAAGCCCTTCTTACATCAGCCGATGTCACAAAGTGCTGTACAGAAACCCAGCCTAAAACCCCCAAACAGCAAGCAATGAAGGTGTAGAAGCACGGCAGCTAGGAAAAACTCCCTAGAAAGGCCAAAACCTAGGAAGAAACCGAGAGAGGAACCAGGCTCTGAGGGGTGGCCAGTCCTCTTCTGCCTGTGCCGGGTAGAGAGGAACCAGGCTCTGAGGGGTGGGCCAGTCCTCTTCTGGCTGTACTGGGTAGAGAGGAACCAGGCTCTGAGGGGGGGCCAGTCCTCTTCTGGCTGTACTGGGTAGAGAGGAACCAGGCTCTGAGGGGTGGCCAGTCCTCTTCTGGCTGTACTGGGTAGAGAGGAACCAGGCTCTGAGGGGTGGGCCAGTCCTCTTCTGGCTGTACTGGGTAGAGAGGAACCAGGCTCTGAGGGGTGGCCAGTCCTCTTCTGCCTGTGCCGGGTAGAGAGGAACCAGGCTCTGAGGGGTGGCCAGTCCTCTTCTGGCTGTACTGGGTAGAGAGGAACCAGGCTCTGAGGGGTGGCCAGTCCTCTTCTGGCTGTACTGGGTAGAGAGGAACCAGGCTCTGAGGGGGGGGCCAAGCCTCTTCTGGCTGTACTGGGTAGAGAGGAACCAGACTCTGAGGGGGGGGGGGGCAGTCCTCTTCTGGCTGTACTGGGTAGAGAGGAACCAGGCTCTGAGGGGGGACCAGTCCTCTTCTGGCTGTACTGGGTAGAGAGGAACCAGGCTCTGAGGGGGGACCAGTCCTCTTCTGGCTGTACTGGGTAGAGAGGAACCAGGCTCTGAGGGGGGACCAGTCCTCTTCTGGCTGTACTGGGTAGAGAGGAACCAGGCTCTGAGGGGGGGGGCAGTCCTCTTCTGGCTGTACTGGGTAGAGAGGAACCAGGCTCTGAGAGGGGGACCAGTCCTCTTCTGGCTGTACTGGGTAGAGAGGAACCAGGCTATGAGGGGGGGGACCAGTCCTCTACTGGCTGTACTGGGTAGAGAGGAACCAGGCTCTGAGGGGGGGACCAGTCCTCTTCTGGCTGTACTGGGTAGAGAGGAACCAGGCTCTGAGGGGGGACCAGTCCTCTTCTGGCTGTACTGGGTAGAGAGGAACCAGGCTCTGAGGGGGACCAGTCCTCTTCTGGCTGTACTGGGTAGAGAGGAACCAGGCTCTGAGGGGGACCAGTCCTCTTCTGGCTGTACTGGGTAGAGAGGAACCAGGCTCTGAGGGGGGGGGGGGGCAGTCCTCTTCTGGCTGTACTGGGTAGAGAGGAACCAGGCTCTGAGGGGGACCAGTCCTCTTCTGGCTGTACTGGGTAGAGAGGAACCAGGCTATGGGGGGGGGCAGTCCTCTACTGGCTGTACTGGGTAGAGAGGAACCAGGCTCTGAGGGGGGACCAGTCCTCTTCTGGCTGTACTGGGTAGAGAGGAACCAGGCTCTGAGGGGGACCAGTCCTCTTCTGGCTGTACTGGGTAGAGAGGAACCAGGCTCTGAGGGGGGGGGGCAGTCCTCTTCTGGCTGTACTGGGTAGAGAGGGACCAGACTCTGAGGGGGGGGGGGCAGTCCTCTTCTGGCTGTACTGGGTAGAGAGGAACCAGACTCTGAGGGGGGGCAAGCCTCTTCTGGCTGTACTGGGTAGAGAGGAACCAGGCTCTGAGGGGGGGCAGTCCTCTTCTGGCTGTACTGGGTAGAGAGGAACCAGACTCTGAGGGGGGGACCAGTCCTCTTCTGGCTGTACTGGGTAGAGAGGAACCAGACTCTGAGGGGGGGACCAGTCCTCTTCTGGCTGTACTGGGTAGAGAGGAACCAGACTCTGAGGGGGTGGGCCAGTCCTCTTCTGGCTGTACTGGGTAGAGAGGAACCAGGCTCTGAGGGGGGGGGCAGTCCTCTTCTGGCTGTACTGGGTAGAGAGGAACCAGGCTCTGAGGGGGGGGCAAGCCTCTTCTGGCTGTACTGGGTAGAGAGGAACCAGACTCTGAGGGGGGGGGGGGCAGTCCTCTTCTGGCTGTACTGGGTAGAGAGGAACCAGGCTCTGAGGGGGGGGGCAAGCCTCTTCTGGCTGTACTGGGTAGAGAGGAACCAGACTCTGAGGGGGGGGGGGGGCAGTCCTCTTCTGGCTGTACTGGGTAGAGAGGAACCAGACTCTGAGGGGGGGGGGGGGCAGTCCTCTACTGGGTAGAGAGGAACCAGACTCTGAGGGGGTGGGCCAGTCCTCTTCTGGCTGTACTGGGTAGAGAGGAACCAGGCTCTGAGGGGGGGCCAAGCCTCTTCTGGCTGTACTGGGTAGAGAGGAACCAGACTCTGAGGGGGGGGGGGGCAAGCCTCCTCTGGCTGTACTGGGTAGAGAGGAACCAGGCTCTGAGGGGGGGCCAAGCCTCTTCTGGCTGTACTGGGTAGAGAGGAACCAGGCTCTGAGGGGGGGGCAAGCCTCTTCTGGCTGTACTGGGTAGAGAGGAACCAGACTCTGAGGGGGGGGGGGCAGTCCTCTTCTGGCTGTACTGGGTAGAGAGGAACCAGGCTCTGAGGGGGGGGGCAAGCCTCTTCTGGCTGTACTGGGTAGAGAGGAACCAGACTCTGAGGGGGGGGGGGCAGTCCTCTTCTGGCTGTACTGGGTAGAGAGGAACCAGACTCTGAGGGGGGGGGGGCAGTCCTCTACTGGGTAGAGAGGAACCAGACTCTGGGGGTGGGCCAGTCCTCTTCTGGCTGTACTGGGTAGAGAGGAACCAGGCTCTGAGGGGGGCCAAGCCTCTTCTGGCTGTACTGGGTAGAGAGGAACCAGACTCTGAGGGGGGGGGGGGCAAGCCTCCTCTGGCTGTACTGGGTAGAGAGGAACCAGGCTCTGAGGGGGGGGCCAAGCCTCTTCTGGCTGTACTGGGTAGAGAGGAACCAGGCTCTGAGGGGGGGGGGCAGTCCTCTTCTGGCTGTACTGGGTAGAGAGGAACCAGACTCTGAGGGGGGGCAGTCCTCTTCTGGCTGTACTGGGTAGAGAGGAACCAGACTCTGAGGGGGGGGGCAAGCCTCTTCTGGCTGTACTGGGTAGAGAGGAACCAGACTCTGAGGGGGGGGGCAGTCCTCTTCAGGCTGTACTGGGTAGAGAGGAACCAGGCTCTGAGGGGGGGCCAAGCCTCTTCTGGCTGTACTGGGTAGAGAGGAACCAGGCTCTGAGGGGGGCCAAGCCTCTTCTGGCTGTACTGGGTAGAGAGGAACCAGGCTCTGAGGGGGGGGCCAAGCCTCTTCTGGCTGTACTGGGTAGAGAGGAACCAGGCTCTGAGGGGGGGGGGGGGGGGGCAGTCCTCTTCTGGCTGTACTGGGTAGAGAGGAACCAGACTCTGAGGGGGGGGGGGGCAGTCCTCTTCTGGCTGTACTGGGTAGAGAGGAACCAGACTCTGAGGGGGGGAGGGGGCAGTCCTCTTCTGGCTGTACTGGGTAGAGAGGAACCAGACTCTGAGGGGGGGGGACCAGTCCTCTTCTGGCTGTACTGGGTAGAGAGGAACCAGACTCTGAGGGGGGGACCAGTCCTCTTCTGGCTGTACTGGGTAGAGAGGAACCAGACTCTGAGGGGGGGACCAGTCCTCTTCTGGCTGTGTCGGGTGGAGATTATAACAGAACATGATAAATATGTCATGTTGCAGGTATCCGATGGTGACTGGCACACATGAACACTCTCAACCATCTCGTGAAGACCTACATCCAAGCAAAGATGGATGCCATGGGTAAGTGACTTCTAAGCACCTTGACTACACTACAGGGTGACTACACTACACAGTGACTACACTACACTACACAGTGACTACACTACACTACACAGTGACTACACTACATGGTAACTACACTACACAGTGACTACACTACACGGTGACTATACTACACAGTGACTACACAGTGACTACACTACACAGTGACTACACTGCACAGTGACTACACTACACCCTGACTACACTACACAGTGACTACACTACACAGTGACTACACTACACAGTGACTACACTGCATGGTGACTACACTACACAGTGACTACACTACAAAGTGACTACACAACACAGTGACTACACTACACAGTGACTACACTACACAGTGACTACACTACACAGTGACTACACTACACAGTGACTACACTACGCAGTGAATACACTACACAGTGACTACACTACAAAGTGACTACACTACAAAATGACTACACTACAAAGTGACTACACTACACAGTGACTACACTACACAGTGACTACACTAAAAAGTGATGACACTACACAGTGACTACACTACACAGTGACTGCACTACAAAGTGAATACACTACACAGTGACTACACTACAAAGTGACTACACTAAGCAGTGAATACACTACACAGTGACTACACTACAACGTTACTACACTACACTACAAAGTGACTACACTACACAGTGACTACAATACACAGTGACTACACTACACTACAAAGTGACTACACTAGACAGTGACTACACTACAAAGTGCCTACACTACACAGTGACTACACTACACAATGACTACACTACACAGTGACTACACTACAAAGTGACTACACTACAAAGTGACTACACTACACAGTGACTACACTACACAGTGACTACACTACACAGTGACTACACTACATAGTGACGACACTACAAAGTGACTACACTACACAGTGACTACACTACACAGTGACTACACTACACTACAAAGTGACTACACTACACAGTGACTACACTACACAGTGACTACACTATACAGTGACTACACTACACAGTGAGTACACTAAGCAGTGACTACACTATACAGTGACTACACTACACAGTGAGTACACTAAGCAGTAAGTACACTAAGCAGTGTATTGTATTGAGTTGTATTGTATTGTATTATATTGTAGTTTGTATTATATTATGTTGTATTGCATTGTATTGTAGTGTGTATTGTATTGTAGTGTAGTGTGTATTGTATTGTTGTGTGTATTGTATTGTAGTGTGTATTGTACTGTATTGTAGTGTGTATTGTATTGTAGTGTGTATTGTATTGTAGTGTGTATTGTAGTGTATTGTATTGTAGTGTGCATTGTATTGTAGTGTGTATTGTAGTGCGTATTGTGTTGTAGTGTGTATTATATTGTATTATATTGTATTGTAGTGTGTATTGTATTGTATTGTATTGTAGTGTGTATTGTATTGTATTGTATTGTATTGTACTGTGTATTGTATTGCATTATATCGTATTGTATTATATTGTATTGTATTATATTGTATTGTATTATATTGTATTGTAGTGTGTATTGTATTATATTGTATTGTATTGTATTGTATTGCATTATATTGTATTGTATTATATTGTATTGTATTATATTGTATTGTAGTGTGTATTGTATTATATTGTATTATATTGTATTGTATTGTATTGTATTGTATTGTATTGCATTATATTGTATTGTATTATATTGTATTGTAGTGTGTATTGTATTGTATTGTACTGTCTATTGTATTGTATTGTATTGTATTGTATTATATTATATTGTATTCTCTCCAGATACACAGCGGGCCTTGGAGGCTGTGGAGAGACTCCAGGCCAAGCTGAAGGACAGAGGAGAGGCTCCTACAGAGGAGAAACTATCACTACTGAAGACCGTTCTACAGAGCCCTCTGTTCCTTCAGATATTAACCATGCAACAGACACAGCTACAGCTGCCAGAGGTATCACGCACACGCACACGCACACACACACGCACACACACACACACACACACACACACACACACACACACACACACACACACACACACACACACACACACACACACACACACACACACACACACACACACACACACACACACACACACACACACATCAGAAAAACACTGCTGAATGCTGCTTTCTGTTCTACCAGATAATAACCAACAGCTACAGCTGCCAGAGGTATCACACAGACAAACAGAAGGGCAGACAGACAGACAGGCAGGCAGACAGACAGACTGACTGACTGACTGACAAAAGGGCTGACTGACAAAAGGGCTGACTGACTGACTGGCTGGCTGACTGGCTGACTGGCTGACTGACTGACTGACTAACTGACTGACTGACTGGCTGACTGGCTGACTGTCTGGCTGACTGACTGGCTGGCTGGCTGGCTGACTGGCTGACTGACTGATTGGCTGGCTGGCTGGCTGACTGGCTGGCTGACTGGCTGGCTGACTGGCTGACTGACTGACTGGCTGACTGGCTGACTGACTGGCTGACTGACTGGCTGACTAACTGACTGACTGACTGGATGACTGGCTGACTGACTGACTGGCTGACTGACTGGCTGACTGGCTGACTGACTGGCTAACTGGCTGACTGGCTGACTGACTGACTGGCTGGCTGACTGGCTGGCTGACTGGCTGACTGACTGAATGACTAGCTGACTGACTGAATGACTGACTGACTGACTGGCTGGCTGACTGGCTGACTGACTGACTAACTAGCTGACTGACTGGCTGACACTGACTGACTAACTGGCTGACTGACTGACTGACTCACTGACTGGCTGACTGACTGACTGACTGACTGGCTGGCTGACTGGCTGACTGACTGACTAACTAGCTGACTGACTGGCTGACACTGACTGACTAACTGGCTGACTGACTGACTGACTGACTGACTGACTGACTGACTCACTGACTGACTGACTGACTGACTCACTGACTGGCTGACTGACTGACTGACTAACTGGCTGACTGACTGACTGACTGGCTGGCTGACTGACTGACTGACTCACTAACTGGCTGACTGACTGACTGACTAACTGACTGACTGACTGACTAACTGACTGACTGACTAACTGGCTGACTGACTAACTGGCTGACTGATTGACTGGCTGACTGATTGACTGGCTGACTGACTGACTGACTGACTGACTAACTGGCTGACTGACTGACTGACTGACTGACTGACTGACTGACTGACAAAAGCATAAAAAGCATAGCAGTGTGACACAAGTAACAGCAGAGAGTTACACATGGAGTAAACAAACGTACAGTCAATTACAGAATAGAAAAGTGTTGTATGGCATTGAAGCTCGTTTGGAGGTTTGTTAACACAGTGTCCAAAGAAGGGCCAGATGTATACAGAATGGTGTCGTCTGCATAGAGGTGGATCAGAGAATCACCCGCAGCAAGAGCGACATCGTTGATATATACAGAGAAAAGAGTCGGCCCGAGAATTGAACCCTGTGGTACCCCCATAGACACTGCCAGACGGTCAACAGGCCCTCTGATTTGACACACTGAACTCTGTCTGAGAAGTAGTTGGTGAACCAGGCGAGGCCGTCATTTGAGAAACCAAGGCTGTTGAGTCTGCCGATAGGAATACGGTGATTGACAGAGTCGAAAGCCTTGCCAGGTCGATGAAGACGGCTGCACAGTACTGTCTTTTATCGATGGCAGTTATGAGATCATTTATGTCCTTGAGCGTGGCTGAGGTGCACCCCTGACCAGCTCGGAAACCGGATTGCACAGTGGAGGAGAAGGTACGGTGGGATTTGAAATGGTCAGTGATCTGTTAATTAACTTGGCTTTCGAAGACTTTAGGAAGGCAGGAGATTACTCTGTCTGCACGTACTGTCTGTACTGTACGGTAGAAAGTGAGACAAACCCCAGTGTTTCCTAAAATACTGACTGCAGGAACCAAACTGGCTGAGTAATCTGCTTACCTGACCTAACCATTAAAGCTCTGAAAGAGAGAGAGAGAGACAGAGAGACACAGAGAGAGAGAGACACACACAGAGCGAGAGAGAGAGAGACACAGAGAGAGAGAGAGACACACACACACATAAAGAGACAGAGAGAGAGAGACAGAGAGAGACAGAGAGAGAGAGAGACACACAGAGCGAGAGAGAGAGACACACACACACAGAGAGAGAGAATAACAACAGTGGTACTAGGGGTCATGGACAAACAGAATTAGTCTACATGGATGTCTGTCTACAGTAGACTGAAGGTCATGTTGTCAAACTCAGCACTGTCTGTTTCCTCCTCTTCCTATAGGCTAACTGTTATAATAGCAGTAAACAGGGTAAACAGTATAATGTGTCCTCAGAGTTTTTAAATTATTATTTTTATTTAACGAGGCAAGTCAGTTAAGAACAAATTCTTATTTTCAATGACGGATAAGGAACAGTGGGTTAACTGCCTGTTCAGGGGCAGAACAACAGATTTGGGTACCTTGCAACCTTCCGGTTACTAGTCCAACACTCTAACCACTAGGCTACCCTGCCGCCCCCAACATTAAGGGTTAATGTTGTAGTAGGCTGAATCTAAGCTACATAGACCCTATAGACCTGTTACACTACAGTATACTACCTCTATAACTCCTACCTGTTAGACAGACTGACTACTACCTCTATAACTCCTACCTGTTAGACATTAGACTGACTACTACCTCTATAACTCCTACCTGTTAGACAGACTGACTACTACCTCTATAACTCCTACCTGTTAGACAGACTGACTACTACCTCTATAACTCCTACCTGTTAGATAGACTGACTACTACCTCTATAACTCCTACCTGTTAGATAGACTGACTACTACCTCTATAACTCCTACCTGTTAGACAGACTGACTACTACCTCTATAACTCCTACCTGTTAGACATTAGACTGACTACTACCTCTATAACTCCTACCTGTTAGACATTAGACTGACTACTACCTCTATAACTCCTACCTGTTAGACAGACTGACTACTACCTCTATAACTCCTACCTGTTAGACATTAGACTGACTACTACCTCTATAACTCCTACCTGTTCGACATTAGACTGACTACTACCTCTATAACTCCTACCTGTTAGACATTAGACTGACTACTACCTCTATAACTCCTACCTGTTAGACAGACTGACTACTACCTCTATAACTCCTACCTGTTAGACATTAGACTGACTACTACCTCTATAACTCCTACCTGTTAGACATTAGACTGACTACTACCTCTATAACTCCTACCTGTTAGACATTAGACTGACTACTACCTCTATAACTCCTACCTGTTAGACAGACTGACTACTACCTCTATAACTCCTACCTGTTAGACAGACTGACTACTACCTCTATAACTCCTACCTGTTAGACAGACTGACTACTACCTCTATAACTCCTACCTGTTAGACAGACTGACTACTACCTCTATAACTCCTACCTGTTAGATAGACTGACTACTACCTCTAGAACTCCTCTGCTCTCGTCTCCGTAAAACACGGAACTGGATTAGATTAGCTGTTTGGATGGACCAAAGACATGGATTGGACTTGGGTTTACACAACATCACGATCACAGTTGGATGGATGGATATTCTGTGGTCGACATTGACACACCTTTCAGCAAAACAGAGATATTTAAATCCCCCCCCTCCTTCTCCTCTCTCTCCCAGGAAAAGAAGACAGTACCTAAGTCTGTCTCCCTCAACACGGGTCTCTCCACGGCCATGTCTCTGGGCCTGAGGACCATCTCCCATAGCGACTCCTATACCTGGGCCCAGAACAACAGCAGCAGGAGTAGTGGAGGTGGTGGAGGAGGAGGAGGAGGAGGAGGTGGAGGAGGAGGAGGAGGAGGAGGAGGAGGAGGTGGAGGAGGAGGAGGAGGAGGTGGAGGAGGAGGTGGAGGAGGAGGAGGTGGAGGAAGCCCCCCTGCTAAACCCTTCCTACCGCTGCAGAACTACGGAGGCAGTCTCAGTGCTCTCAACACAAACACAGAAAACAACGCCGTGACCAATAAGATACAGTGTATGACTCAGGTAAGGGTGTGGGTCATATCGTATCCTATTCTGGTCTAGTGCTGATCTAGGATCAGTTTTCTGCTTTTTAGTTCATAATGAATAAGATACCTGTACTCTCGCACACTGACTCAGTACTGGTACCCCCTGTATATAACCTCCACACTGACTCTGTACTGGTACCCCCTGTATATAACCTCCACACTGACTCTGTACTGGTACCCCCTGTATATAACCTCCACACTGACTCTGTACTGGTACCCCCTATTTATAGCCTCCTCATTGACTCTGTACTGGTACCCCTTGTTTATAGCCTCCTCATTGACTCTGTACTGGTACCCCTGTATATAGCCTCCACACTGACTCTGTACTGGTACCCCCTGTATATAGCCTCCACACTGACTCTGTACCGGTACCCCCTGTATATAGCCTCCTCATTGACTCTGTACCGGTACCCCCTGTATATAGCCTCCACACTGACTCTGTACTGCTACCCCCTGTATATAGCCTCCACATTGACTCTGTACCAGTACCCCCTGTATATAGCCTCCACATTGACTCTGTACCGGTACCCCCTGTATATAGCCTCCACATTGACTCTGTACTGGTACCCCCTGTATATAGCCTCCACACTGACTCTGTACTGCTACCCCCTGTATATAGCCTCCACATTGACTCTGTACCAGTACGCCCTGTATATAGCCTCCACATTGACTCTGTACCAGTACCCCCTGTATATAACCTCCACACTGACTCTGTACTGGTACCCCCTGTATATAGCCTCCACACTGACTCTGTACTGGTACCCCCTGTATATAACCTCCACACTGACTCTGTACTGCTACCCCCTGTATATAACCTCCACACTGACTCTGTACTGGTACCCCCTGTATATAGCTGCGTTATTGTTATTTTTATTGTGTTACTTTTTATGATTACTTTTTATTTTAGTCTACTTGGTAAATATTTGTCTGAACTCTTCTTGAACTGCACTGTTGGTTAACTTCTTGCGTCGAGCAATCGGGATTCTATTTATAGCCTCAAGCTCATTAGCATAACGCAACATTATGCTAACGCAACGCAACTATTCATGAAAATCGCAAATGAAATGAAATAAATATATTTGCTCTCAAGCTTAGACTTTTGTTAACAACACTGTCATCTCAGATTTTCAAAATATGCTTTTCAACCATAGCTAAACAAGCATTTGTGTAAGAGTATTGAAAGCTAGCATAGCTATAAGCCTAGAATTCAGCCAGCAACATTTTCACAAAAGCAAGAAAATCATTCAAATAAAATCATTTACCTTTGAAGAACTTCAGATGTTTTCAATGAGGAGACTCTCAGTTAGATAGCAAATGTTCAGTTTAAAAAAATATATTATTTGTGTAGGACAAATCGCTCCGTTTTGTTCACGTTTGGCTATGAAAAAAACCTGTATCCAGTTATAGCCTCAAGCTCATTAGCATAACGTAACGTTAACTATTTATGAAAATCGCAAATGAAATGAAATGAATGTGCTAGCTCTCAAGCTTAGCCTTTTCTTAACAACACTGTCATCTCAGATTTTCAAAATATGCTTTTGAACCATAGCAAAACAAGCATTTGTGTAAGAGTATTGATAGCTAGCGTAGCATTTAGCATAGCATTTAGCGGGCAACATTTTCACAAAAACCAGAAAAGGATTCAAATAAAATCATTTACCTTTGAAGAACTTTGGATGTTTTCAATTAGGAGACTCAGTTACATAGCAAATGTTCAGTTTTTCCTGAAAGATTCTTTGTGTAGGAGAAATCGCTCCGTTTTGTACATCACGTTTGGGTACCAAAAAAAACGAAAATTCAGTCATCAAAACGGCGAACTGTTTTCCAAATTAACTCCATAATATCGACTGAAACACGGCAAACGCGGTTTAGAATCAATCCTCAATGTGTTTTTCACATATCTCTTCATTGATATATCGTTCGTGGTAGTCTCCTTTCTCTGGTGAATCGCTTGGAAAAAGACGTGCAGTTGAAGATGACGCACCAATTTCGACGGAGGACACCGGGCGGACACCTGGCAAATGTAGTCTCTTATGGTCAATCTTCCAATGATATGTCTACAAATACGTCACAATGCTGCAGACACCTTGGGGAAACGATAGATCGGGCAGGCTCATTCCTTGTGCATTCACAGCCATATAAGGAGACAATGAAAAACAGAGCCTCAAAAATCCTGCTCATTTCCTGGTTGAAGTGTCATCTTGGTTTTGCCTGTAGCATCTGTTCTGGGGCACTCACAGACAATATCTTTGCAGTTCTGGAAACGTCAGAGTGTTTTCTTTCCAAAGCTATCAATTATATGCATAGTCAAGCATCTTTTTGTGACAAAATATTGCGCTTAAAACGGGCATGTCTTTTTATCCAAAAATGAAATAGCGCCCCATAGCATCAAGACGTTAAGGGCTTGTAAGTAAAGCATTTCACGTTAAGGTCTACACTTGTTGTATTTGGTGCATGTGACAAATACAGTTTGATCTGATTTTATGGACATATCGTAGATCAGCGATTATACTCTGAGATGCTTTGTGGATATGGGCAAAGAGGTACCTTTTCACCTCACATTTTTTGTCCAATCCCACCACTGTGCGTATTCATGAAGTGTCTCAGTACGAGTGCTGATCTAGGATCAGGTCTCCCCCCGTTCATGTCGTCTGATTCATAAGGATCTGAAAGGGACAATTGATCCGAGATCAGCTGACATTACTGTTCTCCTCTCCTGTTGTTCTCCTCTCCTGTTGTTTCAGCAGGTCTAATTAGCTGACATTAGTGTCCCTCTTTTCCCAGTTATGTACGCCTCCACGAATCTCCAGGACCTTATCGATGGGAAGAAACCTGTCGTATATCGCCAATGAGGTGAGTTCCCGTGTCTTACATACTTTACAACAAGGTGAGTTCCCATGTCTCACATACTTTACAACAAGGTGAGTTCCCATGTCTCACATACTTTACAATGAGGTGAGTTCCCATGTCTTATCTACTTTACAACGAGGTGAGTTCCCGTGTCTTACATACTTTACAACGAGGTGAGTTCCCGTGTCTTATCTACTTTACAATGAGGTGAGTTCCCGTGTCTTACATACTTTACAACAAGGTGAGTTCCCGTGTCTTACATACTTTACAACGAGGTGAGTTCCCGTGTCTTACATACTTTACAACGAGGTGAGTTCCCGTGTCTTATCTACTTTACAATGAGGTGAGTTCCCGTGTCTTACATACTTTACAACAAGGTGAGTTCCCGTGTCTTACATACTTTACAACGAGGTGAGTTCCCGTGTCTAACATACTTTACAACGAGGTGAGTTCCCGTGTCTTACATACTTTACAACGAGGTGAGTTCCCGTGTCTTACATACTTTACCACGAGGTGAGTTCCCATGGCTAACATACTTTACAATGAGGTGAGTTCCCATGTCTTACATACTTTACAACAAGGTGAGTTCCCGTGTCTTACATACTTTACAACGAGGTGAGTTCCCGTGTCTTACATACTTTACAACGAGGTGAGTTCCCGTGTCTTACATACTTTACAACGAGGTGAGTTCCTGTGTCTTACTTACTTTACAATGAGGTGAGTTCCCGTGTCTTACATACTATACAACGAGGTGAGTTCCCGTGTCTTACATACTTTACAACGAGGTGAGTTCCCGTGTCTTACATACTATACAACGAGGTGAGTTCCCGTGTCTTACATACTTTACAACGAGGTGAGTTCCCGTGTCTTACATACTATACAACGAGGTGAGTTCCCGTGTCTTACATACTTTACAACGAGGTGAGTTCCCGTGTCTTACATACTATACAACGAGGTGAGTTCCCATGTCTAACATACTATACAATAAGGTGAGTTCCCGTGTCTTACAGTAAATTAGGAAAACCTGTCTGTGTGTGTAGTTGACCATCTCTGTCTCTCTATCTGTCTGTCTGTCTCTCTTTCTCTCTCTCTCTTTCTTTCTCTCTCCCCTTTCTCTCTCCGTCTCTCCCTCCATCTCTCTCCCTCTCAGAAGCGTCACATAGAGTTGATAGAGCTGGAGAACGATGGGAAGGGGCTGGGCTTCGGCATTGTAGGGGGTCGATCCTCTGGAGTCCTGGTCAAAACCATCCTACCAAGTGGCCCTGCTGGACTGGTATGTCAGTCAATCAATCAATACAATATCAACTTAGTTTGATCAGCCTAAGTGAAATGTGACAAAGTCACACTGCTGGATAATATAGACATGAGACACACCGTAGGTTCAAACACGTTTTGACTTTGCCAGTGTCATCTTCAACCCCGCTGTCTACGACAACCAGTGATGTAACTTCCTCTCCCAGGACAAACGTCTGCGCAGCGGGGACCACATCCTGCGTATCGGGGACACAGACCTGGCAGGCATGGGCAACGAGGAAGTGGCTCACGTTCTCCGCAACGCAGGGTCAAGGGTCAAACTGCTCATTGCTAGGGACGTCGCCGTCTCCACGGGAACCAACGACCTCTCCCTCTCCTCGCCCCCACTTCCTGTCCTCGCCCAGCAACAACAGAGGGTGGCCAGGATGGGCAAACAGGTATGTGTGGAGGGGAGAGGTGGGTGATGTTGTCGGTCCAGGATGGGCAAACAGGTATGTGTGGAGGGGAGAGGTGGGTGATGTTGTCGGTCCAGGATGGGCAAACAGGTATGTGTGGAGGGGAGAGGTGGGTGATGTTGTCGGTCCAGGATGGGCAAACAGGTATGTGTGGAGGGGAGAGGTGGGTGATGTTGTCGGTCCAGGATGGGCAAACAGGTATGTGTGGAGGGGAGAGGTGGGTGATGTTGTCGGTCCAGGATGGGCAAACAGGTATGTGTGGAGGGGAGAGGTGGGTGATGTTGTCGGTCCAGGATGGTCAAACTGGTATGTGTGGAGGGGAGAGGTGTGTGATGTTGTTGGGCCAGGATGGGCAAACAGGTATGTGTGGAGGGGAGAGGTGGGTGATGTTGTTGGTCCAGGATGGGCAAACAGGTATGTGTGGAGGGGAGACGTGGGTGATGTTGTTGGGCCAGGATGGGCAAACAGGTATGTGTGGAGGGGAGAGGTGGGTGATGTTGTTGGTACAGGATGGCCAAACAGGTATGTGTGGAGGGGAGAGGTGGGTGATGTTGTCGGTCCAGGATGGGCAAACAGGTATGTGTGGAGGGGAGAGGTGGGTGATGTTGTTGGTCCAGGATGGGCAAACAGGTATGTGTGGAGGGGAGAGGTGGGTGATGTTGTCGGTCCAGGATGGGCAAACAGGTATGTGTGGAGGGGAGAGGTGGGTGATGTTGTCGGTCCAGGATGGGCAAACAGGTATGTGTGGAGGGGAGAGGTGGGTGATGTTGTCGGTCCAGGATGGTCAAACAGGTATGTGTGGAGGGGAGAGGTGGGTGATGTTGTTTGGCCAGGATGGGCAAACAGATATGTGTGGAGGGGGGAGATGGGTGATGTTGTTGGTCCAGGATGGGCAAACAGGTATGTGTGGAGGGGAGAGATGGGTGATGTTGTTGGTCCAGGATGGGCAAACAGGTATGTGTGGAGGGGAGAGGTGGGTGATGTTGTCGGTCCAGGATGGTCAAACAGGTATGTGTGGAGGGGAGAGGTGGGTGATGTTGTCGGTCCAGGACAAGTCCTCGGTGATGTGGACACAGAGGAACTTAAAACTCGTGACTCTCTTTACCTGCAGTCCCGTTGATTTGGACCGGGGCCTGTTCCCTCCTCTGCTTCCTGAAGTCAACAATCAACTCCTTTGTTTTACTTTGACGTTGAGGGAGAAGTTGTTGTCATGGCACCACAATGCCAACTCACTTACCTCCTCCATATAGGCTGAATTGTCGTTGTTGGTTACAACCGTGGTGTCGTTAGCAAACTTGATGATGGAATTGGTGTCATGCAAAGCGACACGGTCGTACATGAACAGGGAGAACAGCAGAGGACTGAGGACACACCCCTGGGGGGCCCCTGTGTTAAGAGTCAGCGTGGAGGAGGTGTTGTTGCCAATCCTCACAGCCTGTGGTCTGCCCATCAGGAAGTCGTTAAGAGAGACAGGAAGGGAGATACAGAGATTATGAGAGATCAGAAGGCATACTGTCAGTGGTTTAATCATGTGTATTTATCTACCTAGACAACACGGCTGGCAGCCTATGTAGTTGTCTGAGCTGCTGTTTCTACTCCACTACAGCTGGATGGGTTTACTTCCTATGTAGTTGTCTGAGCTGCTGTTTCTACTCCACTACAGCTGGATGGGTTTACTTCCTATGTAGTTGTCTGAGCTGCTGTTTCTGCTCCACTACAGCTGGATGGGTTTACTTCCTATGTAGTTGTCTGAGCTGCTGTTTCTACTCCACTACAGCTGGATGGGTTTACTTCCTATGTAGTTGTCTGAGCTGCTGTTTCTACTCCACTACAGCTGGATGGGTTTACTTCCTATGTAGTTGTCTGAGCTGCTGTTTCTACTCCACTACAGCTGGATCCTGGTCCAGAGTTTACTTCCTATGTAGTTGTCTGAGCTGCTGTTTCTAACCACTACAGCTGGATCCTGGTCCAGAGTTTACTTCCTATGTAGTTGTCTGAGCTGCTGTTTCTACTCCACTACAGCTGGATCCTGATCCAGAGTTTACTTCCTATGTAGTTGACACGAGGCCAGAGTTATATATATAACTTCAAGGCCATGAACAAAATATGATCAAAATATTCAATATTATTACTTGTCCGATAGAACAAGAGAACAGAGGCAAAACACAGGAGAAAAACACCCATCAACTCAAGCATCTGTAGTAACAGCATGTTACCTGTAACTAGACTAGACAGAGCAGCTCTCCATAATGAAGAGATGACAACACCCCAGGGATCCTGACCTGTAACTAGACTAGACAGAGCAGCTCTCCATAATGAAGAGATGACAACACCCCAGGGACCCTGACCTGTAACTAGACTAGACAGAGCAGCTCTCCATAATGAAGAGATGACAACGCCCCAGGGATCCTGACCTGTAACTAGACTAGACAGAGCAGCTCTCCATAATGAAGAGATGACAACGCCCCAGGGATCCTCCCCTGTAACTAGACTAGACAGAGCAGCTCTCCATAATGAAGAGATGACAACACCCCAGGGATCCTCCCCTGTAACTAGACTAGACAGAGCAGCTCTCCATAATGACGAGATGACAACGCCCCAGGGATCCTGACCTGTAACTAGACTAGACAGAGCAGCTCTCCATAATGAAGAGATGACAACGCCCCAGGGATCCTCCCCTGTAACTAGACTAGACAGAGCAGCTCTCCATAATGAAGAGATGACAACGCCCCAGGGATCCTAACCTGTAACTAGACTAGACAGAGCAGCTCTCCATAATGAAGAGATGACAACGCCCCAGGGATCCTCCCCTGTAACTAGACTAGACAGAGCAGCTCTCCATAATGAAGAGATGACAACGCCCCAGGGATCCTAACCTGTAACTAGACTAGACAGAGCAGCTCTCCATAATGAAGAGATGACAACGCCCCAGGGATGCTGACCTGTAACTAGACTAGACAGAGCAGCTCTCCATAATGAAGAGATGACAACGCCCCAGGGATCCTCCCCTGTAACTAGACTAGACAGAGCAGCTCTCCATAATGAAGAGATGACAACGCCCCAGGGATCCTCCCCTGTAACTAGACTAGACAGAGCAGCTCTCCATAATGAAGAGATGACAACGCCCCAGGGATCCTCCCCTGTAACTAGACTAGACAGAGCAGCTCTCCATAATGAAGAGATGACAACGCCCCAGGGATCCTAACCTGTAACTAGACTAGACAGAGCAGCTCTCCATAATGAAGAGATGACAACGCCCCAGGGATCCTGACCTGTAACTAGACTAGACAGAGCAGCTCTCCATAATGAAGAGATGACAACGCCCCAGGGATCCTAACCTGTAACTAGACTAGACAGAGCAGCTCTCCATAATGAAGAGATGACAACACCCCAGGGATCCTCCCCTGTAACTAGACTAGACAGAGCAGCTCTCCATAATGAAGACATGACAACACCCCAGGGATCCTAAACCTGTAACTAGACTAGACAGAGCAGCTCTCCATAATGAAGAGATGACAACGCCCCAGGGATCCTAACCTGTAACTAGACTAGACAGAGCAGCTCTCCATAATGAAGAGATGACAACGCCCCAGGGATCCTAACCTGTAACTAGACTAGACAGAGCAGCTCTCCATAATGAAGAGATGACAACACCCCAGGGATCCTCCCCTGTAACTAGACTAGACAGAGCAGCTCTCCATAATGAAGAGATGACAACACCCCAGGGATCCTCCCCTGTAACTAGACTAGACAGAGCAGCTCTCCATAATGAAGACATGACAACGCCCCAGGGATCCTAACCTGTAACTAGACTAGACAGAGCAGCTCTCCATAATGAAGAGATGACAACGCCCCAGGGATCCTCCCCTGTAACTAGACTAGACAGAGCAGCTCTCCATAATGAAGAGATGACAACGCCCCAGGGATCCTAAACCTGTAACTAGACTAGACAGAGCAGCTCTCCATAATGAAGAGATGACAACGCCCCAGGGATCCTCCCCTGTAACTAGACTAGACAGAGCAGCTCTCCATAATGAAGAGATGACAACACCCCAGGGATCCTGACCTGTAACTAGACTAGACAGAGCAGCTCTCCATAATGAAGAGATGACAACGCCCCAGGGATCCTCCCCTGTAACTAGACTAGACAGAGCAGCTCTCCATAATGAAGAGATGACAACACCCCAGGGATCCTCCCCTGTAACTAGACTAGACAGAGCAGCTCTCCATAATGAAGAGATGACAACACCCCAGGGACCCTGACCTGTAACTAGACTAGACAGAGCAGCTCTCCATAATGAAGAGATGACAACGCCCCAGGGACCCTGACCTGTAACTAGACTAGACAGAGCAGCTCTCCATAATGAAGAGATGACAACGCCCCAGGGATCCTGACCTGTAACTAGACTAGACAGAGCAGCTCTCCATAATGAAGAGATGACAACGCCATAGGGACCCTGACCTGTAACTAGACTAGACAGAGCAGCTCTCCATAATGAAGAGATGACAACACCCCAGGGATCCTAACCTGTAACTAGACTAGACAGAGCAGCTCTCCATAATGAAGAGATGACAACGCCCCAGGGATCCTAAACCTGTAACTAGACTAGACAGAGCAGCTCTCCATAATGAAGAGATGACAACGCCCCAGGGATCCTCCCCTGTAACTAGACTAGACAGAGCAGCTCTCCATAATGAAGAGATGACAACGCCCCAGGGATCCTGACCTGTAACTAGACTAGACAGAGCAGCTCTCCATAATGAAGAGATGACAACGCCCCAGGGATCCTCCCCTGTAACTAGACTAGACAGAGCAGCTCTCCATAATGAAGAGATGACAACGCCCCAGGGATCCTGACCTGTAACTAGACTAGACAGAGCAGCTCTCCATAATGAAGAGATGACAACACCCCAGGGATCCTCTCCTGTAACTAGACTAGACAGAGCAGCTCTCCATAATGAAGAGATGACAACGCCCCAGGGATCCTCCCCTGTAACTAGACTAGACAGAGCAGCTCTCCATAATGAAGAGATGACAACGCCCCAGGGACCCTGACCTGTAACTAGACTAGACAGAGCAGCTCTCCATAATGAAGAGATGACAACACCCCAGGGATCCTGACCTGTAACTAGACTAGACAGAGCAGCTCTCCATAATGAAGAGATGACAACGCCCCAGGGACCCTGACCTGTAACTAGACTAGACAGAGCAGCTCTCCATAATGAAGAGATGACAACGCCCCAGGGATCCTGACCTGTAACTAGACTAGACAGAGCAGCTCTCCATAATGAAGAGATGACAACGCCCCCAGGGATCCTGTCCTGTAACTAGACTAGACAGAGCAGCTCTCCATAATGAAGAGATGACAACGCCCCAGGGATCCTGACCTGTAACTAGACTAGACAGAGCAGCTCTCCATAATGAAGAGATGACAACGCCCCCAGGGATCCTGTCCTGTAACTAGACTAGACAGAGCAGCTCTCCATAATGAAGAGATGACAACGCCCCAGGGACCCTGACCTGTAACTAGACTAGACAGAGCAGCTCTCCATAATGAAGAGATGACAACGCCCCAGGGACCCTGACCTGTAACTAGACTAGACAGAGCAGCTCTCCATAATGAAGACATGACAACACCCCAGGGATCCTCCCTGTAACTAGACTAGACAGAGCAGCTCTCCATAATGAAGAGATGACAACGCCCCAGGGATCCTGACCTGTAACTAGACTAGACAGAGCAGCTCTCCATAATGAAGAGATGACAACGCCCCAGGGATCCTGACCTGTAACTAGACTAGACAGAGCAGCTCTCCATAATGAAGAGATGACAACGCCCCCAGGGATCCTAACCTGTAACTAGACTAGACAGAGCAGCTCTCCATAATGAAGAGATGACAACACCCCAGGGATCCTGACCTGTAACTAGACTAGACAGAGCAGCTCACCATAATGAAGAGATGACAACGCCCCAGGGACCCTGACCTGTAACTAGACTAGACAGAGCAGCTCTCCATAATGAAGAGATGACAACGCCCCAGGGATCCTGACCTGTAACTAGACTAGACAGAGCAGCTCACCATAAAGAAGAGATGACAACGCCCCAGTGATCCTCCCCTGTAACTAGACTAGACAGAGCAGCTCTCCATAATGAAGACATGACAACGCCCCAGGGACCCTGACCTGTAACTAGACTAGACAGAGCAGCTCTCCATAATGAAGAGATGACAACGCCCCAGGGATCCTAACCTGTAACTAGACTAGACAGAGCAGCTCTCCATAATGAAGAGATGACAACGCCCCAGGGATCCTAACCTGTAACTAGACTAGACAGAGCAGCTCTCCATAATGAAGAGATGACAACACCCCAGGGATACTGACCTGTAACTAGACTAGACAGAGCAGCTCTCCATAATGAAGAGATGACAACGCCCCAGGGATGCTGACCTGTAACTAGACTAGACAGAGCAGCTCTCCATAATGAAGAGATGACAACGCCCCAGGGACACTGACCTGTAACTAGACTAGACAGAGCAGCTCTCCATAATGAAGAGATGACAACACCCCAGGGATCCTCCCCTGTAACTAGACTAGACAGAGCAGCTCTCCATAATGAAGAGATGACAACGCCCCAGGGACCCTGACCTGTAACTAGACTAGACAGAGCAGCTCTCCATAATGAAGAGATGACAACACCCCAGGGATCCTGACCTGTAACTAGACTAGACAGAGCAGCTCTCCATAATGAAGAGATGACAACGCCCCAGGGATCCTCCCCTGTAACTAGACTAGACAGAGCAGCTCTCCATAATGAAGAGATGACAACGCCCCAGGGATCCTCCCCTGTAACTAGACTAGACAGAGCAGCTCTCCATAACGAAGAGATGACAACGCCCCAGGGATCCTGACCTGTAACTAGACTAGACAGAGCAGCTCTCCATAATGAAGAGATGACAACGCCCCAGGGATCCTAACCTGTAACTAGACTAGACAGAGCAGCTCTCCATAATGAAGAGATGACAACACCCCAGGGACCCTGACCTGTAACTAGACTAGACAGAGCAGCTCTCCATAATGAAGAGATGACAACACCCCAGGGATGCTGACCTGTAACTAGACTAGACAGAGCAGCTCTCCATAATGAAGAGATGACAACACCCCAGGGATGCTGACCTGTAACTAGACTAGACAGAGCAGCTCTCCATAATGAAGAGATGACAACGCCCCAGGAATGCTGACCTGTAACTAGACTAGACAGAGCAGCTCTCCATAATGAAGAGATGACAACACCCCAGGGATCCTCCCCTGTAACTAGACTAGACAGAGCAGCTCTCCATAATGAAGAGATGACAACACCCCAGGGATCCTGACCTGTAACTAGACTAGACAGAGCAGCTCTCCATAATGAAGAGATGACAACACCCCAGGGACCCTGACCTGTAACTAGACTAGACAGAGCAGCTCTCCATAATGAAGAGATGACAACACCCCAGGGATGCTGACCTGTAACTAGACTAGACAGAGCAGCTCTCCATAATGAAGAGATGACAACACCCCAGGGATGCTGACCTGTAACTAGACTAGACAGAGCAGCTCTCCATAATGAAGAGATGACAACACCCCAGGGATGCTGACCTGTAACTAGACTAGACAGAGCAGCTCTCCATAATGAAGAGATGACAACACCCCAGGGATCCTGACCTGTAACTAGACTAGACAGAGCAGCTCTCCATAATGAAGAGATGACAACACCCCAGGGATGCTGACCTGTAACTAGACTAGACAGAGCAGCTCTCCATAATGAAGAGATGACAACACCCCAGGGATGCTGACCTGTAACTAGACTAGACAGAGCAGCTCTCCATAATGAAGAGATGACAACGCCCCAGGGATCCTAACCTGTAACTAGACTAGACAGAGCAGCTCTCCATAATGAAGAGATGACAACGCCCCAGGGACCCTGACCTGTAACTAGACTAGACAGAGCAGCTCTCCATAATGAAGAGATGACAACGCCCCAGGGACCCTGACCTGTAACTAGACTAGACAGAGCAGCTCTCCATAATGAAGAGATGACAACGCCCCAGGGATCCTCCCCTGTAACTAGACTAGACAGAGCAGCTCTCCATAATGAAGAGATGACAACGCCCCAGGGACCCTGACCTGTAACTAGACTAGACAGAGCAGCTCTCCATAATGAAGAGATGACAACGCCCCAGGGATCCTCCCCTGTAACTAGACTAGACAGAGCAGCTCTCCATAATGAAGAGATGACAACACCCCAGGGATCCTGACCTGTAACTAGACTAGACAGAGCAGCTCTCCATAATGAAGAGATGACAACGCCCCAGGGACCCTGACCTGTAACTAGACTAGACAGAGCAGCTCTCCATAATGAAGAGATGACAACGCCCCAGGGACCCTGACCTGTAACTAGACTAGACAGAGCAGCTCTCCATAATGAAGAGATGACAACGCCCCAGGGATCCTGACCTGTAACTAGACTAGACAGAGCAGCTCTCCATAATGAAGACATGACAACGCCCCAGGGATCCTAAACCTGTAACTAGACTAGACAGAGCAGCTCTCCATAATGAAGAGATGACAACGCCCCAGGGACCCTGACCTGTAACTAGACTAGACAGAGCAGCTCTCCATAATGAAGAGATGACAACACCCCACGGACCCTGACCTGTAACTAGACTAGACAGAGCAGCTCTCCATAATGAAGAGATGACAACGCCCCAGGGATCCTCCCCTGTAACTAGACTAGACAGAGCAGCTCTCCATAATGAAGAGATGACAACGCCCCAGGGACCCTGACCTGTAACTAGACTAGACAGAGCAGCTCTCCATAATGAAGAGATGACAACGCCCCAGGGATCCTGACCTGTAACTAGACTAGACAGAGCAGCTCTCCATAATGAAGAGATGACAACACCCCAGGGACCCTGACCTGTAACTAGACTAGACAGAGCAGCTCTCCATAATGAAGAGATGACAACGCCCCAGGGATCCTCCCCTGTAACTAGACTAGACAGAGCAGCTCTCCATAATGAAGAGATGACAACGCCCCAGGGACCCTGACCTGTAACTAGACTAGACAGAGCAGCTCTCCATAATGAAGAGATGACAACACCCCAGGGATCCTGACCTGTAACTAGACTAGACAGAGCAGCTCTCCATAATGAAGAGATGACAACGCCCCAGGGACCCTGACCTGTAACTAGACTAGACAGAGCAGCTCTCCATAATGAAGAGATGACAACGCCCCAGGGATCCTACCCTGTAACTAGACTAGACAGAGCAGCTCTCCATAATGAAGAGATGACAACGCCCCATGGACCCTGACCTGTAACTAGACTAGACAGAGCAGCTCTCCATAATGAAGAGATGACAACGCCCCAGGGACCCTGACCTGTAACTAGACTAGACAGAGCAGCTCTCCATAATGAAGAGATGACAACACCCCAGGGATCCTCCCCTGTAACTAGACTAGACAGAGCAGCTCTCCATAATGAAGAGATGACAACGCCCCAGGGATCCTACCTGTAACTAGACTAGACAGAGCAGCTCTCCATAATGAAGAGATGACAACGCTCCAGGGACCCTGACCTGTAACTAGACTAGACAGAGCAGCTCTCCATAATGAAGAGATGACAACACCCCAGGGACCCTGAACCTGTAACTAGACTAGACAGAGCAGCTCTCCATAATGAAGAGATGACAACGCCCCAGGGACCCTGACCTGTAACTAGACTAGACAGAGCAGCTCTCCATAATGAAGAGATGACAACGCCCCAGGGACCCTGACCTGTAACTAGACTAGACAGAGCAGCTCTCCATAATGAAGAGATGACAACGCCCCAGGGACCCTGACCTGTAACTAGACTAGACAGAGCAGCTCTCCATAATGAAGAGATGACAACACCCCAGGGATCCTGACCTGTAACTAGACTAGACAGAGCAGCTCTCCATAATGAAGACATGACAACGCCCCAGGGATCCTAAACCTGTAACTAGACTAGACAGAGCAGCTCTCCATAATGAAGAGATGACAACGCCCCAGGGACCCTGACCTGTAACTAGACTAGACAGAGCAGCTCTCCATAATGAAGAGATGACAACACCCCACGGACCCTGACCTGTAACTAGACTAGACAGAGCAGCTCTCCATAATGAAGAGATGACAACGCCCCAGGGATCCTCCCCTGTAACTAGACTAGACAGAGCAGCTCTCCATAATGAAGAGATGACAACGCCCCAGGGATCCTCCCCTGTAACTAGACTAGACAGAGCAGCTCTCCATAATGAAGAGATGACAACGCCCCAGGGACCCTGACCTGTAACTAGACTAGACAGAGCAGCTCTCCATAATGAAGAGATGACAACGCCCCAGGGATCCTGACCTGTAACTAGACTAGACAGAGCAGCTCTCCATAATGAAGAGATGACAACACCCCAGGGACCCTGACCTGTAACTAGACTAGACAGAGCAGCTCTCCATAATGAAGAGATGACAACGCCCCAGGGATCCTCCCCTGTAACTAGACTAGACAGAGCAGCTCTCCATAATGAAGTGATGACAACGCCCCAGGGACCCTGACCTGTAACTAGACTAGACAGAGCAGCTCTCCATAATGAAGAGATGACAACACCCCAGGGATCCTGACCTGTAACTAGACTAGACAGAGCAGCTCTCCATAATGAAGAGATGACAACGCCCCAGGGACCCTGACCTGTAACTAGACTAGACAGAGCAGCTCTCCATAATGAAGAGATGACAACGCCCCAGGGATCCTACCCTGTAACTAGACTAGACAGAGCAGCTCTCCATAATGAAGAGATGACAACGCCCCATGGACCCTGACCTGTAACTAGACTAGACAGAGCAGCTCTCCATAATGAAGAGATGACAACGCTCCAGGGACCCTGACCTGTAACTAGACTAGACAGAGCAGCTCTCCATAATGAAGAGATGACAACACCCCAGGGACCCTGAACCTGTAACTAGACTAGACAGAGCAGCTCTCCATAATGAAGAGATGACAACGCCCCAGGGACCCTGACCTGTAACTAGACTAGACAGAGCAGCTCTCCATAATGAAGAGATGACAACGCCCCAGGGACCCTGACCTGTAACTAGACTAGACAGAGCAGCTCTCCATAATGAAGAGATGACAACGCCCCAGGGATCCTAACCTGTAACTAGACTAGACAGGGCAGCTCTCCATAATGAAGAGATGACAACGCCCCAGGGACCCTAACCTGTAACTAGACTAGACAGAGCAGCTCTCCATAATGAAGAGATGACAACACCCCAGGGATCCTGACCTGTAACTAGACTAGACAGAGCAGCTCTCCATAATGAAGAGATGACAACACCCCAGGGACCCTGACCTGTAACTAGACTAGACAGAGCAGCTCTCCATAATGAAGAGATGACAACGCCCCAGTGATCCTCCCCTGTAACTAGACTAGACAGAGCAGCTCTCCATAATGAAGAGATGACAACGCCCCAGGGATCCTCCCCTGTAACTAGACTAGACAGAGCAGCTCTCCATAATGAAGACTTGACAACGCCCCAGGGATCCTAACCTGTAACTAGACTAGAGAGAGCAGCTCTCCATAATGAAGACATGACAACGCCCCAGGGACCCTGACCTGTAACTAGACTAGACAGAGCAGCTCTCCATAATGAAGAGATGACAACACCCCAGGGATCCTGACCTGTAACTAGACTAGACAGAGCAGCTCTCCATAATGAAGAGATGACAACGCCCCAGTGATCCTCCCCTGTAACTAGACTAGACAGAGCAGCTCTCCATAATGAAGAGATGACAACGCCCCAGGGACCCTGACCTGTAACTAGACTAGACAGAGCAGCTCTCCATAATGAAGAGATGACAACGCCCCAGGGATCCTAAACCTGTAACTAGACTAGACAGAGCAGCTCTCCATAATGAAGAGATGACAACGCCCCAGGGATCCTAACCTGTAACTAGACTAGACAGAGCAGCTCTCCATAATGAAGAGATGACAACGCCCCAGGGATCCTCCCCTGTAACTAGACTAGACAGAGCAGCTCTCCATAATGAAGAGATTAGAAGTCCCAGGGATCCAAACTAAGGACACGCCATAGCCTGACTCGCATGAACCAATAAGCGCCTTTTAAAACTCGAAAGTCAATATTGCACAATATTACAATATTTAACTCATTATTGAAACAATGCAATTTCTGATTAACAAATGCATGTTTCTGATAAACAATAAAACAACCAAATTATCATGTAAATTATTTTTGGGGGAAGGTGTCCCCTGTGGACAATACCCTGTGTTGTGTATTGTGTTCCGTATCTCCATAGTAACACA
>NC_088231.1:20649147-20699147 GCF_036934945.1 Oncorhynchus masou masou
GTCCTTTCACATCAACAAAGGTCACAAAAGTGCTTAAAGATTTTTACACCTGACCATAAACCCAGGCTGGGCACAGAGACATCAATTCAACATCTATTCCACGTTGATGCAACGTTTTACATTTACATTACATTTAAGTCATTTAGCAGACGCTCTTATCCAGAACTGGTTGATTCAACCAGTGTGTGTCTAGTGGGATTATGTCTATTCTTTGCTTTTCTGTCTTCATACACAAGTTACTAACGTACATTGTTAACTCTGTGTGTGTGTGTGTGTGAGTGTGTGTGAGTGTGTGTGTGTGTGTGTGTGTGTGTGTGTGTGTGTGTGTGTGTGTGTGTCTGTGTCTGTGTGTGTGTCTGTGTGTGTGTGTGTCTGTGTCTGTGTGTGCGTGCGTGCGTCTGTGTGTGCGTGCGTCTCTGTGTGCGTGTGTGTGTGTATGTGGTGTGTGTGTGTGTGTGTATGTGGTGTGTGTGTGTGTGTGCGTCTGTGTGTTATGTGGTGTGTGTCTGTGTGTGCGTGTGTGTGTGTGTGTATGTGGTGTGTGTGTGTGTGTTTGGGCCACAGGAAAACAAATGTCTCTGCGTGAGATGTCCAGAAGAGCCAGTATGATCTACTCTGAACAACGACTAGACGCCAGAACCGGTACATATTATGCACGAGTGTGTGTGTGTGTGTGTGTGTGTGTGTGTGTGTGTGTGTGTGTGTGTGTGTGTGTGTGTGTGTGTGTGTGTGTGTGTGTGTGTGTGTGTGTGTGTGTGTCTGTGTGTCTGTGTGTGTGTGTGTCTGTGCGTGTGCGTGTGCGTGTGCGTCTGCGTGTGTGCGTGTGCGTGTGTGTGTGTCTGTGTGTGTGTGTGTGTGTGTGTGTGTGTGTGTGTCTGTGTGTGTGTGTGTGTGTGTGTGTGTGTGTGCTCGCTCCTATTCTTAGTCCTCTGCAGTCAGATGTTCAACTCATTCAGCTCATTTCAGATCATTTCTTCACCTCCCTTTGGTTTATATTGAGCTGTTTGAGTTCTCTACAGCAGGTTACTGTAAATCTACTCTGATTACTGGAAGCCTGTTAGAGGTAGTTCTTTACAGGAGGTTACTGTAAATCTACTCTGATTACTGGAAGGATGTTAGAGGTAGTTCTTTACAGGAGGTTACTGTAAATCAACTCTGATTACTGGAAGGCTGTTAGAGGGAGTTCTTTACAGGAGGTTACTGTAAATCAACTCTGATTACTGGAAGCCTGTTAGAGGTAGTTCTTTACAGGAGGTTACTGTAAATCTACTCTGATTACTGGAAGGCTGTTAGAGGGAGTTCTTTACAGGAGGTTACTGTAAATCAACTCTGATTACTGGAAGCCTGTTAGAGGGAGTTCTTTACAGCAGGTTACTGTAAATCAACTCTGATTACTGGAAGCCTGTTAGAGGCAGTGACTATTCTTCATATGACGCTAATGCATGTGTGTGTGTGTGTGTGTGTGTGTGTGTGTGTGTGTGTGTGTGTGTGTGTGTGTGTGTGTGTGAAGGAGTGAAGCTGACGGCAGCAGAGGAAGAGGAGTTGAAGAAGAGGTGGCAGGCTGCTCTGGGACCCAGATATCAAGTGGTTGTACGTCTCAGACCAACGTCTCATAGTTACACATGTGATCATATACTAGATTACAGTTTGTAATGACTCCTCATAGTTACACATGTGATCATATACTAGATTACAGTTTGTAATGACTTCTCATTGTTGTGATCATATAGTAGATTACAGTTTGTAATGACTTCTCATTGTTGTGATCATATACTAGATTACAGTTTGTAATGACTCACGCAAACGCTCGTTCCAAACGTATATCTGTCTGTCTACAAATATTACCTCTGGCTTAGTACAGCTATCCAGAGTACAGCTATCCACAGTACAGCTATCCAGAGTACAGCTATCCAGAGTACAGCTATCCAGAGTACAGCTATCCACAGTACAGCTATCCAGAGTACAGCTATCCAGAGTACAGCTATCCAGAGTACAGCTATCCAGAGTACAGCTATCCAGAGTACAGCTATCCACAGTACAGCTATATAGAATATACATATAACGTATATACATAGAACAGTCGTGGTCAAAAGTTTTGAGAATTACGCAAATATAAATTTTCACAATGTCTGCTGCCTCAGTTTGTATGATGGCAATTTGCATATACTCCAGAATGTTATGAAGAGTGATCAGATGAATTGCAATTCATGTGCAAAGTCCCCCTTTGCCATGAAAATGAACTGAATCCCCCAACAACATTTCCACTGCATTTCAGCCCTGCCACAAAAATTTGTAAGTCGCTCTGGATAAGAGCGTCTGCTAAATGACTTAAATGTAAATGTAAATGTAAAAAGACCAGCTGACATCATGTCAGTGATTCTCTCGTTAACACAGGTGTGATTGTTGACGAGGACAAGGCTGGAGATCACTCTGTCATGCTGATTGAGTTCGAATAACAGACTGGAAGCTTCAAAAGGAGGGTGGTGCTTGGAATCATTGTTCTTCCTCTGTCAACCATGGTTACCTGCAAGGAAATGTGTGCTGTCATCATTGCTTTGCACAAAAAAAGGGCTTCACATGCAAGGATATTGCTGCCAGCAAGATTGCACCTAAATCAACCATTTATCGGATCATCAAGAACTTCAAGGAGAGCTTGTGATTGTTGTGATGAAGGCTTCAGGGCGCCCAAGAAAGTCCAGCAAGCGCCAGGACCGTCTCCTAAAGTTGATTCAGCTGTGGGATCGGGGCACCACCAGTACAGAGCTTGCTCAGGAATGGCAGCAGGCAGGTGTTAGTGCATCTGCACGCACAGTGAGGCGAAGACTTTTGGAGGATGGCCTGGTGTCAAGAAGGGCAGCAAAGAAGCCACTTCTCTCCAGGAAAAACATCAGGGTCAGACTGATATTCTGCAAAAGGTACAGGGACTGCTGATGACTGGGGTAAAGTCATTTTCTCTGATGAATCCCCTTTCCGATTGTTTGGGGCATCCGGAAAAAAGCCTGTCCCGAGAAGACAAGGTGAGCGCTACCATCAGTCCTGTGTTATGCCAACAGTAAAGCATCCTGAGACCATTCATGTGTGGGGTTGCTTCTCAGCCAAGGCAGTGGGCTCACTCACAATTTTGCCTAAGAACACAGCCATGAATAAAGAATGGTACCAACACATCCTCCGAGAGCAACTTCTCCCAACCATCCAGGAACAGTTTGGTGATGAACAATGTCTTTTCCATGATGGAGCACCTTGCCATGAGGCAAAAGTGATAACTAAGTGGCTCGGGGAACAAAACATCGATATTTTGGGTCCATGGCCAGGAAACTCCCCAGACCTTAATCCCATGAGAACTTGTGGTCAATCCTCAAGAGGCGAGTGGACAAACAAAAACCCACAAATTCCTACAACCTCCAAGCATTGATTATACAAGAATGGGCTGCCATCAGTCAGGATAATTGACAGCATACCAGGGTGGATTGCAGAGGTGTTGAAAAAGAAGGGTCAACACTGCACATATTGACTCTTTGCATCAACTTCATGTAATTGTCAATAAAAGCCTTTGACACTGTTGAAATGCTTGTAAATATACTTCAGTATTCCATCGTAACATCTGACAATATTATCTGAAGACACTGAGACAGCAAACTTTGTGGAAATGAATATTTGTGTCATTCTCAAAACTTTTGACCACGACTATACAGCTATAGAGAGGAGAGTGTTATTAACCCCTACTACCTCTCCCCTTCCCAGGTGTGTCAGCTATAGAGAGTGTTATTAACCCCTACTACCTCTCCCCTTCCCAGGTGTGTCAGCTATAGAGAGTGTTATTAACCCCTACTACCCCTCCCCTTCCCAGGTGTGTCAGCTATAGAGAGTGTTATTAACCACTACTACCCCTCCCCTTCCCAGGTGTGTCAGCTATAGAGAGTGGTATTAACCCCTACTACCCCTCCCCTTCCCAGGTGTGTCAGCTATAGAGAGTGTTATTAACCCCTACTACCCCTCCCCTTCCCAGGTGTGTCAGCTATAGAGAGTGTTATTAACCCCTACTACCCCTCCCCTTCCCAGGTGTGTCAGCTATAGAGAGTGTTATTAACCCCTACTACCCCTCCCCTTCCCAGGTGTGTCAGCTATAGAGAGTGTTATTAACCCCTACTACCCCTCCCCTTCCCAGGTGTGTCAGCTATAGAGAGTGTTATTAACCCCTACTGCCCCTCCCCTTCCCAGGTGTGTCAGCTATAGAGAGTGTTATTAACCCCTACTACCCCTCCCCTTCCCAGGTGTGTCAGCTATAGAGAGTGTTATTAACCCCTACTGCCCCTCCCCTTCCCAGGTGTGTCAGCTATAGAGAGTGTTATTAACCCCTACTACCCCTCCCCTTCCCAGGTGTGTCAGCTATAGAGAGGAGAGTGGTATTAACCCCTACTACCCCTTCCCAGGTGTGTCAGCTATAGAGAGTGTTATTAACCCCTACTACCCCTCCCCTTCCCAGGTGTGTCAGCTATAGAGAGTGTTATTAACCCCTACTACCTCTCCCCTTCCCAGGTGTGTCAGCTATAGAGAGTGTTATTAACCCCTACTACCCCTCCCCTTCCCAGGTGTGTCAGCTATAGAGAGTGTTATTAACCCCTACTACCCCTCCCCTTCCCAGGTGTGTCAGCTATAGAGAGTGTTATTAACCCCTACTACCCCTCCCCTTCCCAGGTGTGTCAGCTATAGAGAGTGTTATTAACCCCTACTACCCCTCCCCTTCCCAGGTGTGTCAGCTATAGAGAGTGTTATTAACCCCTACTACCCCTCCCCTTCCCAGGTGTGTCAGCTATAGAGAGTGTTATTAACCCCTACTACCCCTCCCCTTCCCAGGTGTGTCAGCTATAGAGAGTGTTATTAACCCCTACTACCCCTCCCCTTCCCAGGTGTGTCAGCTATAGAGAGTGTTATTAACCCCTACTACCCCTTCCCAGGTGTGTCAGCTATAGAGAGTGTTATTAACCCCTACTACCCCTCCCCTTCCCAGGTGTGTCAGCTATAGAGAGTGTTATTAACCCCTACTGCCCCTCCCCTTCCCAGGTGTGTCAGCTATAGAGAGTGTTATTAACCCCTACTACCCCTCCCCTTCCCAGGTGTGTCAGCTATAGAGAGTGTTATTAACCCCTACTACCCCTCCCCTTCCCAGGTGTGTCAGCTATAGAGAGTGTTATTAACCCCTACTACCCCTTCCCAGGTGTGTCAGCTATAGAGAGTGTTATTAACCCCTACTACCCCTCCCCTTCCCAGGTGTGTCAGCTATAGAGAGTGTTATTAACCCCTACTACTCCTCCCCTTCCCAGGTGTGTCAGCTATAGAGAGTGTTATTAACCCCTACTACCCCTCCCCTTCCCAGGTGTGTCAGCTATAGAGAGTGATATTAACCCCTACTACCCCTCCCCTTCCCAGGTGTGTCAGCTATAGAGAGTGGTATTAACCCCTACTACCCCTCCCCTTCCCAGGTGTGTCAGCTATAGAGAGTGTTATTAACCCCTACTACCCCTCCCCTTCCCAGGTGTGTCAGCTATAGAGAGTGTTATTAACCCCTACTACCCCTCCCCTTCCCAGGTGTGTCAGCTATAGAGAGTGTTATTAACCCCTACTACCCCTCCCCTTCCCAGGTGTGTCAGCTATAGAGAGTGTTATTAACCCCTACTACCCCTCCCCTTCCCAGGTGTGTCAGCTATAGAGAGTGTTATTAACCCCTACTACCTCTCCCCTTCCCAGGTGTGTCAGCTATAGAGAGTGTTATTAACCCCTACTACCCCTCCCCTTCCCAGGTGTGTCAGCTATAGAGAGTGTTATTAACCCCTACTACCCCTCCCCTTCCCAGGTGTGTCAGCTATAGAGAGTGTTATTAACCCCTACTACCCCTCCCCTTCCCAGGTGTGTCAGCTATAGAGAGTGTTATTAACCCCTACTACCCCTTCCCAGGTGTGTCAGCTATAGAGAGTGTTATTAACCCCTACTACCCCTCCCCTTCCCAGGTGTGTCAGCTATAGAGAGTGTTATTAACCCCTACTACCCCTCCCCTTCCCAGGTGTGTCAGCTATAGAGAGTGTTATTAACCCCTACTACCCCTCCCCTTCCCAGGTGTGTCAGCTATAGAGAGTGTTATTAACCCCTACTACCCCTCCCCTTCCCAGGTGTGTCAGCTATAGAGAGTGTTATTAACCCCTACTACCCCTCCCCTTCCCAGGTGTGTCAGCTATAGAGAGTGTTATTAACCCCTACTACCTCTCCCCTTCCCAGGTGTGTCAGCTATAGAGAGTGTTATTAACCCCTACTACCCCTCCCCTTCCCAGGTGTGTCAGCTATAGAGAGTGTTATTAACCTCTACTACCCCTCCCCTTCCCAGGTGTGTCAGCTATAGAGAGTGTTATTAACCCCTACTACCCCTCCCCTTCCCAGGTGTGTCAGCTATAGAGAGTGTTATTAACTCCTACTACCCCTCCCCTTCCCAGGTGTGTCAGCTATAGAGAGTGTTATTAACCCCTACTACCCCTCCCCTTCCCAGGTGTGTCAGCTATAGAGAGTGTTATTAACCCCTACTGCCCCTCCCCTTCCCAGGTGTGTCAGCTATAGAGAGTGTTATTAACCCCTACTGCCCCTCCCCTTCCCAGGTGTGTCAGCTATAGAGAGTGTTATTAACCCCTACTACCCCTCCCCTTCCCAGGTGTGTCAGCTATAGAGAGTGTTATTAACCCCTACTACCCCTCCCCTTCCCAGGTGTGTCAGCTATAGAGAGTGTTATTAACCCCTACTACCCCTCCCCTTCCCAGGTGTGTCAGCTATAGAGAGTGTTATTAACCCCTACTACCCCTTCCCAGGTGTGTCAGCTATAGAGAGGAGAGTGTTATTAACCCCTACTACCCCTCCCCTTCCCAGGTGTGTCAGCTATAGAGAGTGTTATTAACCACTACTACCCCTCCCCTTCCCAGGTGTGTCAGCTATAGAGAGTGTTATTAACCCCTACTACCCCTCCCCTTCCCAGGTGTGTTAGCTATAGAGAGTGTTATTAACCCCTACTGCCCCTCCCCTTCCCAGGTGTGTCAGCTATAGAGAGTGTTATTAACCCCTACTGCCCCTCCCCTTCCCAGGTGTGTCAGCTATAGAGAGTGTTATTAACCCCTACTACCCCTTCCCAGGTGTGTCAGCTATAGAGAGTGTTATTAACCCCTACTACCCCTCCCCTTCCCAGGTGTGTCAGCTATAGAGAGTGTTATTAACCCCTACTACCCCTCCCCTTCCCAGGTGTGTCAGCTATAGAGAGTGTTATTAAACCCTACTACCCCTCCCCTTCCCAGGTGTGTCAGCTATAGAGAGTGTTATTAACCCCTACTACCTCTCCCCTTCCCAGGTGTGTCAGCTATAGAGAGTGTTATTAACCCCTACTGCCCCTCCCCTTCCCAGGTGTGTCAGCTATAGAGAGTGTTATTAACCCCTACTACCCCTCCCCTTCCCAGGTGTGTCAGCTATAGAGAGTGTTATTAACCCCTACTACCTCTCCCCTTCCCAGGTGTGTCAGCTATAGAGAGTGTTATTAACCCCTACTACCTCTCCCCTTCCCAGGTGTGTCAGCTATAGAGAGTGTTATTAACCCCTACTACCCCTTCCCAGGTGTGTCAGCTATAGAGAGTGTTATTAACCCCTACTACCCCTCCCCTTCCCAGGTGTGTCAGCTATAGAGAGTGTTATTAACCCCTACTGCCCCTCCCCTTCCCAGGTGTGTCAGCTATAGAGAGTGTTATTAAACCCTACTACACCTCCCCTTCCCAGGTGTGTCAGCTATAGAGAGTGTTATTAACCCCTACTACCCCTCCCCTTCCCAGGTGTGTCAGCTATAGAGAGTGTTATTAACCCCTACTACCCCTCCCCTTCCCAGGTGTGTCAGCTATAGAGAGTGTTATTAACCCCTACTACTCCTCCCCTTCCCAGGTGTGTCAGCTATAGAGAGTGTTATTAACCCCTACTACCCCTTCCCAGGTGTGTCAGCTATAGAGAGTGTTATTAACCCCTACTACCCCTCCCCTTCCCAGGTGTGTCAGCTATAGAGAGTGTTATTAACCCCTACTACCTCTCCCCTTCCCAGGTGTGTCAGCTATAGAGAGTGTTATTAACCCCTACTACCCCTCCCCTTCCCAGGTGTGTCAGCTATAGAGAGTGTTATTAACCCCTACTACCCCTCCCCTTCCCAGGTGTGTCAGCTATAGAGAGTGTTATTAACCCCTACTGCCCCTCCCCTTCCCAGGTGTGTCAGCTATAGAGAGTGATATTAACCTCTACTACCTCTCCCCTTCCCAGGTGTGTCAGCTATAGAGAGTGTTATTAACCCCTACTGCCCCTCCCCTTCCCAGGTGTGTCAGCTATAGAGAGTGTTATTAACCCCTACTACCCCTCCCCTTCCCAGGTGTGTCAGCTATAGAGAGTGTTATTAAACCCTACTACTCCTCCCCTTCCCAGGTGTGTCAGCTATAGAGAGTGTTATTAACCTCTACTACCCCTCCCCTTCCCAGGTGTGTCAGCTATAGAGAGTGTTATTAACCCCTACTACCCCTCCCCTTCCCAGGTGTGTCAGCTATAGAGAGTGTTATTAACCCCTACTACCTCTCCCCTTCCCAGGTGTGTCAGCTATAGAGAGTGTTATTAACCCCTACTACCCCTTCCCAGGTGTGTCAGCTATAGAGAGTGTTATTAACCCCTACTACCCCTTCCCAGGTGTGTCAGCTATAGAGAGTGTTATTAACCCCTACTACCCCTCCCCTTCCCAGGTGTGTCAGCTATAGAGAGTGTTATTAACCCCTACTACCTCTCCCCTTCCCAGGTGTGTCAGCTATAGAGAGTGTTATTAACCACTACTACCCCTCCCCTTCCCAGGTGTGTCAGCTATAGAGAGTGTTATTAACCCCTACTACCCCTCCCCTTCCCAGGTGTGTCAGCTATAGAGAGTGTTATTAACCCCTACTACCCCTCCCCTTCCCAGGTGTGTCAGCTATAGAGAGTGTTATTAACCACTACTACCCCTCCCCTTCCCAGGTGTGTCAGCTATAGAGAGTGTTATTAACCCCTACTACACCTCCCCTTCCCAGGTGTGTCAGCTATAGAGAGTGTTATTAACCCTACTACCCCTCCCCTTCCCAGGTGTGTCAGCTATAGAGAGTGTTATTAACCCCTACTACCCCTCCCCTTCCCAGGTGTGTCAGCTATAGAGAGTGTTATTAACCCCTACTACCCCTCCCCTTCCCAGGTGTGTCAGCTATAGAGAGTGTTATTAACCACTACTACCCCTCCCCTTCCCAGGTGTGTCAGCTATAGAGAGTGTTATTAACCTCTACTACCCCTCCCCTTCCCAGGTGTGTCAGCTATAGAGAGTGTTATTAACCCCTACTACCCCTCCCCTTCCCAGGTGTGTCAGCTATAGAGAGTGTTATTAACCCCTACTACCCCTCCCCTTCCCAGGTGTGTCAGCTATAGAGAGTGTTATTAACCCCTACTACCCCTCCCCTTCCCAGGTGTGTCAGCTATAGAGAGTGTTATTAACCCCTACTACCCCTCCCCTTCCCAGGTGTGTCAGCTATAGAGAGTGTTATTAACCTCTACTACCCCTCCCCTTCCCAGGTGTGTCAGCTATAGAGAGTGTTATTAACCCCTACTACCCCTCCCCTTCCCAGGTGTGTCAGCTATAGAGAGTGTTATTAACCCCTACTACCCCTCCCCTTCCCAGGTGTGTCAGCTATAGAGAGTGTTATTAACCCCTACTACCCCTTCCCAGGTGTGTCAGCTATAGAGAGTGTTATTAACCCCTACTACCCCTCCCCTTCCCAGGTGTGTCAGCTATAGAGAGTGTTATTAACCCCTACTGCCCCTCCCCTTCCCAGGTGTGTCAGCTATAGAGAGTGTTATTAACCCCTACTACCCCTCCCCTTCCCAGGTGTGTCAGCTATAGAGAGTGTTATTAACCCCTACTACCTCTCCCCTTCCCAGGTGTGTCAGCTATAGAGAGTGTTATTAACCCCTACTACCCCTCCCCTTCCCAGGTGTGTCAGCTATAGAGAGTGTTATTAACCCCTACTACCCCTCCCCAGGTGTGTCAGCTATAGAGAGTGTTATTAACCCCTACTACCCCTCCCCTTCCCAGGTGTGTCAGCTATAGAGAGTGTTATTAACCCCTACTACCCCTCCCCTTCCCAGGTGTGTCAGCTATAGAGAGTGTTATTAACCCCTACTACCCCTCCCCTTCCCAGGTGTGTCAGCTATAGAGAGTGTTATTAACCCCTACTACCCCTCCCCTTCCCAGGTGTGTCAGCTATAGAGAGTGTTATTAACCCCTACTACCCCTCCCCTTCCCAGGTGTGTCAGCTATAGAGAGTGTTAATAACCCCTACTGCCCCTCCCCTTCCCAGGTGTGTCAGCAATAGAGAGTGTTATTAACCCCTACTACTCCTTCCCAGGTGTGTCAGCTATAGAGAGTGTTATTAACCCCTACTACCCCTCCCCTTCCCAGGTGTGTCAGCTATAGAGAGTGTTATTAACCCCTACTACCCCTCCCCTTCCCAGGTGTGTCAGCTATAGAGAGTGTTATTAACCCCTACTACCCCTCCCCTTCCCAGGTGTGTCAGCTATAGAGAGTGGTATTAACCCCTACTACCCCTCCCCTTCCCAGGTGTGTCAGCTATAGAGAGTGTTATTAACCCCTACTACCCCTCCCCTTCCCAGGTGTGTCAGCTATAGAGAGTGTTATTAACCCCTACTACCCCTTCCCAGGTGTGTCAGCTATAGAGAGTGTTATTAACCCCTACTACCCCTCCCCTTCCCAGGTGTGTCAGCTATAGAGAGTGTTATTAACCCCTACTACCCCTCCCCTTCCCAGGTGTGTCAGCTATAGAGAGTGTTATTAACCCCTACTACCCCTCCCCTTCCCAGGTGTGTCAGCTATAGAGAGTGTTATTAACCTCTACTACCCCTCCCCTTCCCAGGTGTGTCAGCTATAGAGAGTGATATTAACCCCTACTACCCCTCCCCTTCCCAGGTGTGTCAGCTATAGAGAGTGTTATTAACCCCTACTACCCCTCCCCTTCCCAGGTGTGTCAGCTATAGAGAGTGTTATTAACCCCTACTACCCCTTCCCAGGTGTGTCAGCTATAGAGAGTGTTATTAACCCCTACTGCCCCTCCCCTTCCCAGGTGTTTCAGCTATAGAGAGTGTTATTAACCCCTACTACCTCTCCCCTTCCCAGGTGTGTCAGCTATAGAGAGTGTTATTAACCCCTACTACCCCTCCCCTTCCCAGGTGTGTCAGCTATAGAGAGTGTTATTAACCACTACTACCCCTCCCCTTCCCAGGTGTGTCAGCTATAGAGAGTGTTATTAACCCCTACTACCCCTCCCCTTCCCAGGTGTGTCAGCTATAGAGAGTGTTATTAACCCCTACTACCCCTCCCCTTCCCAGGTGTGTCAGCTATAGAGAGTGTTATTAACCCCTACTGCCCCTCCCCTTCCCAGGTGTGTCAGCTATAGAGAGGAGAGTGTTATTAACCCCTACTACCCCTCCCCTTCCCAGGTGTGTCAGCTATAGAGAGGAGAGTGTTATTAACCCCTACTACCCCTCCCCTTCCCAGGTGTGTCAGCTATAGAGAGTGTTATTAACCCCTACTACCCCTTCCCAGGTGTGTCAGCTATAGAGAGTGTTATTAACCCCTACTACCCCTCCCCTTCCCAGGTGTGTCAGCTATAGAGAGTGTTATTAACCCCTACTACCCCTCCCCTTCCCAGGTGTGTCAGCTATAGAGAGTGTTATTAACCCCTACTACCCCTCCCCCTCCCAGGTGTGTCAGCTATAGAGAGGAGAGTGTTATTAACCCCTACTACCCCTCCCCTTCCCAGGTGTGTCAGCTATAGAGAGAGTTATTAACCACTACTACCCCTCCCCTTCCCAGGTGTGTCAGCTATAGAGAGTGATATTAACCCCTACTACCCCTCCCCTTCACAGGTGTGTCAGCTATAGAGAGTGTTATTAACCCCTACTACCCCTCCCCTTCCCAGGTGTGTCAGCTATAGAGAGTGTTATTAACCCCTACTACCCCTCCCCTTCCCAGGTGTGTCAGCTATAGAGAGTGTTATTAACCCCTACTACCCCTTCCCAGGTGTGTCAGCTATAGAGAGTGTTATTAACTCCTACTACCCCTCCCCTTCCCAGGTGTGTCAGCTATAGAGAGTGTTATTAACCCCTACTACCCCTCCCCTTCCCAGGTGTGTCAGCTATAGAGAGTGTTATTAACCACTACTACCCCTCCCCTTCCCAGGTGTGTCAGCTATAGAGAGTGTTATTAACCCCTACTACCCCTTCCCAGGTGTGTCAGCTATAGAGAGTGTTATTAACCCCTACTACCCCTCCCCTTCCCAGGTGTGTCAGCTATAGAGAGTGTTATTAACCACTACTACCCCTTCCCAGGTGTGTCAGCTATAGAGAGTGTTATTAACTCCTACTACCCCTCCCCTTCCCAGGTGTGTCAGCTATAGAGAGTGTTATTAACTCCTACTACCCCTCCCCTTCCCAGGTGTGTCAGCTATAGAGAGTGTTATTAACCCCTACTACCCCTCCCCTTCCCAGGTGTGTCAGCTATAGAGAGTGTTATTAACCACTACTACCCCTCCCCTTCCCAGGTGTGTCAGCTATAGAGAGTGTTATTAACCACTACTACCCCTCCCCTTCCCAGGTGTGTCAGCTATAGAGAGTGTTATTAACCCCTACTACCCCTCCCCTTCCCAGGTGTGTCAGCTATAGAGAGTGTTATTAACCACTACTACCTCTCCCCTTCCCAGGTGTGTCAGCTATAGAGAGTGTTATTAACCCCTACTACCCCTCCCCTTCCCAGGTGTGTCAGCTATAGAGAGTGTTATTAACCCCTACTACCCCTTCCCAGGTGTGTCAGCTATAGAGAGTGTTATTAACCCCTACTACCCCTCCCCTTCCCAGGTGTGTCAGCTATAGAGAGTGTTATTAACCACTACTACCCCTTCCCAGGTGTGTCAGCTATAGAGAGTGTTATTAACCCCTACTACCCCTTCCCAGGTGTGTCAGCTATAGAGAGTGTTATTAACCCCTACTACCCCTCCCCTTCCCAGGTGTGTCAGCTATAGAGAGTGTTATTAACCCCTACTACCCCTCCCCTTCCCAGGTGTGTCAGCTATAGAGAGTGTTATTAACCCCTACTACCCCTTCCCAGGTGTGTCAGCTATAGAGAGTGTTATTAACCCCTACTACCCCTCCCCTTCCCAGGTGTGTCAGCTATAGAGAGTGTTATTAACCCCTACTACCCCTCCCCTTCCCAGGTGTGTCAGCTATAGAGAGGAGAGTGTTATTAACCCCTACTACTCCTCCCCTTCCCAGGTGTGTCAGCTATAGAGAGTGTTATTAACCCCTACTACCCCTCCCCTTCCCAGGTGTGTCAGCTATAGAGAGTGTTATTAACCCCTACTACCCCTCCCCTTCCCAGGTGTGTCAGCTATAGAGAGTGTTATTAACCCCTACTACCCCTCCCCTTCCCAGGTGTGTCAGCTATAGAGAGTGTTATTAACCCCTACTACCCCTCCCCTTCCCAGGTGTGTCAGCTATAGAGAGTGTTATTAACCACTACTACCCCTCCCCTTCCCAGGTGTGTCAGCTATAGAGAGGAGAGTGTTATTAACCCCTACTACCCCTCCCCTTCCCAGGTGTGTCAGCTATAGAGAGTGTTATTAACCCCTACTACCCCTTCCCAGGTGTGTCAGCTATAGAGAGTGTTATTAACCCCTACTACCCCTCCCCTTCCCAGGTGTGTCAGCTATAGAGAGTGTTATTAACCTCTACTACCCCTCCCCTTCCCAGGTGTGTCAGCTATAGAGAGTGTTATTAACCACTACTACCCCTCCCCTTCCCAGGTGTGTCAGCTATAGAGAGTGTTATTAACCCCTACTACCCCTCCCCTTCCCAGGTGTGTCAGCTATAGAGAGTGTTATTAACCCCTACTACCCCTCCCCTTGCCAGGTGTGTCAGCTATAGAGAGTGTTATTAACCCCTACTACCCCTCCCCTTCCCAGGTGTGTCAGCTATAGAGAGTGTTATTAACCCCTACTACCCCTCCCCTTGCCAGGTGTGTCAGCTATAGAGAGTGTTATTAACCACTACTACCCCTCCCCTTCCCAGGTGTGTCAGCTATAGAGAGTGTTATTAACCCCTACTACCTCTCCCCTTCCCAGGTGTGTCAGCTATAGAGTGTTATTAACCCCTACTACCCCTCCCCTTCCCAGGTGTGTCAGCTATAGAGAGTGTTATTAACCACTACTACCCCTCCCCTTCCCAGGTGTGTCAGCTATAGAGAGTGTTATTAACCCCTACTACCCCTCCCCTTCCCAGGTGTGTCAGCTATAGAGAGTGTTATTAACCCCTACTACCCCTCCCCTTGCCAGGTGTGTCAGCTATAGAGAGTGTTATTAACCCCTACTACCCCTCCCCTTCCCAGGTGTGTCAGCTATAGAGAGTGTTATTAACCCCTACTACCCCTCCCCTTCCCAGGTGTGTCAGCTATAGAGAGTGTTATTAACCCCTACTACCCCTCCCCTTCCCAGGTGTGTCAGCTATAGAGAGTGTTATTAACCCCTACTACCCCTCCCCTTCCCAGGTGTGTCAGCTATAGAGAGTGTTAATAACCCCTACTACCCCTCCCCTTCCCAGGTGTGTCAGCTATAGAGAGTGTTATTAAACCCTACTACCCCTCCCCTTCCCAGGTGTGTCAGCTATAGAGAGTGTTATTAACCCCTACTACCCCTTCCCAGGTGTGTCAGCTATAGAGAGTGTTATTAACCCCTACTACCCCTCCCCTTCCCAGGTGTGTCAGCTATAGAGAGTGGTATTAACCCCTACTACCACTCCCCTTCCCAGGTGTGTCAGCTATAGAGAGTGTTATTAACCCCTACTACCCCTTCCCAGGTGTGTCAGCTATAGAGAGTGTTATTAACCCCTACTACCCCTCCCCTTCCCAGGTGTGTCAGCTATAGAGAGGAGAGTGTTATTAACCACTACTACCCCTCCCCTTCCCAGGTGTGTCAGCTATAGAGAGTGTTATTAACCCCTACTACCCCTCCCCTTCCCAGGTGTGTCAGCTGGAGAGGTTCAGTGAGACCAGTGGTCTAGGCATCAGCATGGAGGCCAGGGCAGGACACCACTACCTGTGCTCCGTCTTACCTGAGGGGCCCGTCGGACAGAGCAGGAAGATACACCCTGGAGACCAGATACTGGAGGTGGGACGGACTGATTCATATCCATGCATTCATTTAAACAAAACAAATATTTCACCTTTATTTAACCAGGTAGGCCAGTTGAGAACACCTTTACTTAACCAGGTAGGCCAGTTGAGAACACCTTTATTTAACCAGGTAGACTAGTTGAGAACACCTTTATTTAACCTGGTAGGCCAGTTGAGAACACCTTTATTTAACCAGGTAGGCCAGTTGAGAACACCTTTATTTAACCAGGTAGACCAGTTGAGAACACCTTTTTTTAACCAGGTAGACGAGTTGAGAACACCTTTATTTAACCAGGTAGACTAGTTGAGAACACCTTTATTTAACCTGGTAGGCCAGTTGAGAACACCTTTATTTAACCAGGTAGGCAAGTTGAGAACACCTTTATTTAACCAGGTAGGCTAGTTGAGAACACCTTTATTTAACCATGTAGGCTAGTTGAGAACACCTTTATTTAACCAGGTAGACCAGTTGAGAACACCTTTATTTAACCAGGTAGACCAGTTGAGAACACCTTTATTTAACCAGGTAGACCAGTTGAGAACACCTTTATTTAACCAGGTAGGCTAGTTCAGAACACCTTTATTTAACCAGGTAGGCCAGTTCTCATTTACAACTGCGTTCTGGACAAGATAAAGCAAAGCAGTTCGACACAAACAACAACACAGAGTTACACATGGAGTAAACACACATACAGTCAATAATACAATAGAAAAAGTCTATATATATATAGTGTGTGCAAATGATGTAGGATAAGGGAGGTTAGGCCATGAATATGCCATAGTGGAAAGTAAATACAATACAGTAATTAAACACTGGAGTGGTAGATGTGCAGAAGATTATCATTGATTTGTTCATTCATCGGTTTGTTCGTTCATTCATTCATTCATTGGTTCATTGGTGTGTTCATTCGGTAATTTATTTATTAATTCATTCAATCATTTGGTTTGTTAATGAATTCATTTGTTCTTTAATTCACTGCTTTGTTCATTCATTCATTTGTTCATTCATTCATGTATTCATCCATCCACACATCCCAATGGAACATTGACCCTGTTCTGCTATGATGTAGCTACATGCAGCACATTCAACATGTTTGCTGACCAGACCAGCTTCTCCCTTCTCCCAGGCAAATGGTATCCCTCTGATAGGAGAGACTCACAGAGAGGTGATCAGCGTTCTGAGAGAGCTGCCTCTCTGTGTCTGTATGGTGTGCTGCCGCGTCGTGCACCCACAGCTACGGGACAGTGACCACGATGATGACGATGAAGATGTACAGCTCCCCCTCAAAGAGCTAGTGGCTGAGTTCAACGGCAAGGTAGAGAGGGATGGAGAGCAGGGATGGAGGGGGAGATGGAGGGATGGGGTGATGGACGGTGGGATGGAGGAATAGGGAAATGGAGGGGAGATGGAGGGATGGAGGGGTGGGGCGCTGGAGGGTTTCCCGAAATGAAGGGGGAATGGGGAGATGGGTGGATGGGGAGATGAAGGGATATGGAGGGATATGGAGATGGAGGGATATGGAGGGATATGGAGATGGAGGGAGATGGAGATGGAGGGAGATGGAGATGGAGGGATATGGAGATGGAGGGATATGGATATGGAGGGATATGGAGATGGAGGGATATGGAGATGGAGGGAGATGGAGGGATATGGAGGGATATGGAGATGGAGGGAGATGGAGGGATATGGAGATGGAGGGATATGGAGATGGAGGGAGATGGAGATGGAGGGAGATGGAGATGGAGGGAGATGGAGATGGAGGGATATGGAGATGGAGGGATATGGAGATGGAGGGATGTGGAGATGGAGGGATGTGGAGATGGAGGGATATGGAGGGATATGGAGATGGAGGGATATGGAGATGGAGGGATATGGAGATGGAGGGATGTGGAGATGGAGGGATGTGGAGATGGAGGGATGTGGAGATGGAGGGATGTGGAGATGGAGGGATGTGGAGATGGAGGGATGTGGAGATGGAGGGATATAGATATGGAGGGATATAGAGATGGAGGGATATAGAGATGGAGGGATGTGGAGATGGAGGGATATAGAGATGGAGGGATATAGAGATGGAGGGAGATGGAGGGATATGGAGGGATATGGAGATGGAGGGAGATGGAGATGGAGGGAGATGGAGATGGAGGGATGTGGAGATGGAGGGATATGGAGATGGAGGGATATAGAGATGGAGGGATATGGAGATGGAGGGATGTGGAGATGGAGGGATTTTGAGATGGAGGGATATGGAGATGGAGGGATATAGAGATGGAGGAATATAGAGATGGAGGGATATAGAGATGGAGGGATATAGAGATGGAGGGATATAGAGATGGAGGGATATAGAGATGGAGGGATATAGAGATGGAGGGATATGGAGATGGAGGGATATAGAGATGGAGGGATATAGAGATGGAGGGATATAGAGATGGAGGGATATAGAGATGGAGGGATATAGAGATGGAGGGATTTAGAGATGGAGGGATATGGAGATGGAGGGATATAGAGATGGAGGGATATAGAGATGGAGGGATATAGAGATGGAGGGATATAGAGATGGAGGGATATAGAGATGGAGGGAGATGGAGGGATATAGAGATGGAGGGATATAGAGATGGGGGGATATGGAGATGGGGGGATATGGAGATGGAGGGATATGGAGATGGGGGGATATGGAGATGGAGGGAGATGGAGATGGGGGGATATGGAGATGGAGGGAGATGGAGGGATATGGAGATGGAGGGATATGGAGATGGAGGGATATGGAGATGGAGGGAGATGGAGATGGGGGGATATGGAGATGGAGGGATGCGGAGATGGAGGGATATGGAGATGGAGGGAGATGGAGATGGAGGGATATGGAGATGGGGGGATATGGAGATGGAGGGAGATGGAGGGATATGGAGATGGAGGGAGATGGAGATGGAGGGATATAATGATGGAGGGATATGGAGGGATATGGAGATGGAGGGATATAGAGATGGAGGGATGTGGAGATGGAGGGATATGGAGATGGAGGGATATGGAGATGGGGGGATATGGAGATGGAGGGATATGGAGATGGGGGGATATGGAGATGGAGGGATATGGAGATGGGGGGATATGGAGATGGAGGGATATGGAGATGGGGGGATATGGAGATGGAGGGAGATGGAGGGATATGGAGATGGAGGGAGATGGAGATGGAGGGATATAGAGATGGAGGGATATGGAGGGATATGGAGATGGAGGGATATAGAGATGGAGGGATGTGGAGATGGAGGGATGTGGAGATGGAGGGATATAGAGATGGAGGGATATGGAGATGGAGGGATATAGAGATGGAGGGATATGGAGGGATATGGAGATGGAGGGATATAGAGATGGAGGGATATGGAGATGGAGGGATATAGAGATGGAGGGATATAGAGATGGAGGGATATAGAGATGGAGGGATATAGAGATGGAGGGATATGGAGATGGAGGGATATAGAGATGGTGGGATGTGGAGATGGAGGGATGTGGAGATGGAGGGATATAGAGATGGAGGGATATAGAGATGGAGGGATATAGAGATGGAGGGATATAGAGATGGAGGGATATAGAGATGGAGGGATATGGAGATGGAGGGATATAGAGATGGAGGGATATAGAGATGGAGGGATATGGAGATGGAGGGATATGGAGATGGAGGGATATAGAGATGGAGGGATATGGAGATGGAGGGATATAGAGATGGAGGGATATAGAGATGGAGGGATATAGAGATGGAGGGATATAGAGATGGAGGGATATAGAGGTGGTGTCAGACATATTGGTGGGGTCAATCCAATCCCTTTAATGCCATTAGGCGAAGTGATCAAGTGGACACTATTTCTGGAAGAAGGGTGGTAAGAAAGTCAATCAGACTGCTGCCGGGGTGTCATATGAGATGTGCCCTAACTCTCTCTCTCTCTCTCTCTTTCTCCTCTCCCAGTCCCAGTATGACCAGCCCTGCTGTCTACTTCCTGGTTGTAACAACATGGATTGTGGGAGTCGTGGTTTCAATAAGCCTGTGTCTCCTCCTCTGGCCATGTGGGAGAGAGACAGTCAGGTGATAGAGCTGGTGAAGGGAGAGGAAGGCCTGGGATTCAGCATCCTAGACTACCAGGTAAGACTGTGGTGCACCTCGATGGTCTAACGTAGCTTCCTACTCTCCTCTCTTTCGACTGGTTTGGATCACTAGTAATGTAGACCAGGAGACGAGGAGAGGATGGTGGGCCAAAGAGTGGATCCTTTGGAAAGACAATAAAAAAATAATTTAAAAAAGATGAACTGGGAAGCAAATCAATTGTACTCTCTCCTTTCTATTGGACTTCCCTTTGGGAGGACATGACCTTTGAACTGTTGTTCACCTGTTCCTTATGTTGTCCCTCTCCAGGACCCAGAGGATGACTCTAAGACTGTCCTGGTGATCCGCTCCCTGGTCCCCGGTGGCGTGGCCGACTCAGACGGACGCCTGCTGCCCGGCGACCGGCTCATGTCCGTCAACGACGTGGACCTGGTCCGGTCGACGCTGGGGCGCGCCGTGCACGTCCTCAAAACCACCGGCCACGGGGTCGTGCGCATCGGCGTCGCCAAGCCGCTACCGGTACGACAGGAACCCAAAACACTCTAACACTGTATCCTGTATACCACCCTCCTCCTTCCTGTATACCACCCTCCTCCTTCCTGTATACCACCCTCCTCCTGGATACCACCCTCCTCCTGTATACCAACCTCCTCCTGGATACCACCCTCCTCCTGGATACCACCCTCCTCCTGGATACCACCCTCCTCCTGTATACCAACCTCCTCCTGGATACCACCCTCCTCCTGGATACCACCCTCCTCCTGTATACCACCCTCCTCCTTCCTGTATACCACCCTCCTCCTGGATACCACCCTCCTCCTTCCTGTATACCACCCTCCTCCTTCCTGTATACCACCCTCCTCCTTCCTGTATACCACCCTCCTGTATACCACCCTCCTCCTGTATACCACCCTCCTCCTGTATACCACCCTCCTCCTGGATACCACCCTCCTCCTGGATACCACCCTCCTCCTTCCTGTATACCACCCTCCTCCTGGATACCACCCTCCTCCTGGATACCACCCTCCTCCTTCCTGTATACCACCCTCCTCCTGGATACCACCCTCCTCCTTCCTGTATACCACCCTCCTGTATACCACCCTCCTCCTGTATACCACCCTCCTCCTTCCTGTATACCACCCTCCTGTATACCACCCTCCTCCTGTATACCACTCTCCTCCTGTATACCACCCTCCTCCTGGATACCACCCTCCTCCTGTATACCACCCTCCTCCTGGATACCACCCTCCTCCTTCCTGTATACCACCCTCCTCCTTCCTGTATACCACCCTCCTCCTGTATACCACCCTCCTCCTTCCTGTATACCACCCTCCTCCTGTATACCACCCTCCTCCTTCCTGTATACCACCCTCCTCCTTCCTGTATACCACCCTCCTCCTGTATACCACCCTCCTCCTGGATACCACCCTCCTCCTGGATACCACCCTCCTCCTGTATACCACTCTCCTCCTGTATACCACCCTCCTCCTGTATACCACCCTCCGCCTGTATACCACCCTCCTCCTGTATACCACCCTCCTCCTGTATACCACCCTCCTCCTGGATACCACCCTCCTCCTGGATACCACCCTCCTCCTGTATACCACCCTCCTCCTTCCTGTATACCACCCTCCTCCTTCCTGTATACCACCCTCCTCCTGTATACCAAACTCCTCCTGGATACCACCTCCTCCTGGATACCACCCTCCTCCTGGATACCACCCTCCTCCTGTATACCACCCTCCTCCTGTATACCACCCTCCTCCTTCCTGTATAACACCCTCCTCCTGGATACCACCCTCCTCCTTCCTGTATACCACCCTCCTCCTGTATACCACTCTCCTCCCGTATACCACCCTCCTCCTGTATACCACCCTCCTCCTGTATACCACCCTCCTCCTGTATACCACTCTCCTCCTGGATACCACCCTCCTCCTGTATACCACCCTCCTCCTGGATACCACCCTCCTCCTTCCTGTATACCACCCTCCTCCTGGATACCACCCTCCTCCTGTATACCACCCTCCTCCTGGATACCACCCTCCTCCTGTATACCACCCTCCTCCTGGATACCACCCTCCTCCTGTATACCACCCTCCTCCTGTATACCACCCTCCTCCTGTATACCACCCTCCTGTATACCACCCTCCTCCTGTATACCACCCTCCTGTATCCCACCCTCCTCCTGTATACCACCCTCCTGTATACCACCCTCCTCCTGTATACCACCCTCCTCCTGTATACCACCCTCCTCCTGGATACCACCCTCCTCCTGTATACCACCCTCCTCCTGGATACCACCCTCCTCCTGTATACCACTCTCCTCCTGTATACCACCCTCCTCCTGTATACCACCCTCCTCCTGTATACCACCCTCGTCCTGTATACCACCCTCCTCCTGTATACCACCCTCCTCCTGTATACCACCCTCCTCCTGGATACCACCCTCCTCCTGTATACCACCCTCCTCCTGTATACTAGGGGGCCCACCATCCTCCTGGATACCACCCTCCTCCTGTATACCCCCTCCTCCTGGATACCACCCTCCTCCTGTATACTAGGGGGGCCCCACCCTCCTCATGTATACCACCCTCCTCCTGGATACCATCCTCCTCCTGTATACCACCCTCCTCCTGTATACCACCCTCATCCTGTATACCACCCTCCTCCTGTATACCACCCACCTCGTGGATACCACCCTCCTCCTGTATACCACCATCCTCCTGGATACCACCCTCCTCCTGTATACCACCCTCCTCCTGTATACTAGGGGGGCCCACCCCCCTCCTGTAGTTTATATCTACCACCATAACACAGTCAGTACATGTAGTTTATATCTACCACCATAACACAGTCAATACATGTAGTTTATATCTACCACCATAACACAGTCAATACATGTAGTTTATATCTACCGCCATAACACAGTCAATACATGTAGTTTATATCTACCACCATAACACAGTCAATACATGTAGTTTATCACCATAACACAGTCAATACATGTAGTTTATATCTACCACCATAACACAGTCAATACATGTAGTTTATATCTACCACCATAACACAGTCAATACATGTAGTTTATATCTACCACCATAACACAGTCAATACATGTAGTTTACCACCATAACACAGTCAGTACATGTAGTTTATATCTACCACCATAACACAGTCAATACATGTAGTTTATATCTACCACCATAACACAGTCAGTACATGTAGTTTATATCTACCACCATAACACAGTCAATACATGTAGTTTATATCTACCACCATAACACAGTCAATACATGTAGTTTACCACCATAACACAGTCAATACATGTAGTTTATATCTACCACCATAACACAGTCAATACATGTAGTTTATATCTACCACCATAACACAGTCAGTACATGTAGTTTATATCTACCACCATAACACAGTCAATACATGTAGTTTATATCTACCACCATAACACAGTCAATACATGTAGTTTATATCTACCACCATAACACAGTCAATACATGTAGTTTATATCTACCACCATAACACAGTCAATACATGTAGTTTATATCTACCACCATAACACAGTCAGTACATGTAGTTTATATCTACCACCATAACACAGTCAATACATGTAGTTTATATCTACCACCATAACACAGTCAATACATGTAGTTTATATCTACCACCATAACACAGTCAATACATGTAGTTTATATCTACCACCATAACACAGTCAATACATGTAGTTTATATCTACCACCATAACACAGTCAATACATGTAGTTTACCACCATAACACAGTCAATACATGTAGTTTATATCTACCACCATAACACAGTCAATACATGTAGTTTACCACCATAACACAGTCAATACATGTAGTTTATATCTACCACCATAACACAGTCAATACATGTAGTTTATATCTACCACCATAACACAGTCAGTACATGTAGTTTATATCTACCACCATAACACAGTCAATACATGTAGTTTATATCTACCACCATAACACAGTCAATACATGTAGTTTATATCTACCACCATAACACAGTCAATACATGTAGTTTATATCTACCACCATAACACAGTCAATACATGTAGTTTATATCTACCACCATAACACAGTCAGTACATGTAGTTTATATCTACCACCATAACACAGTCAATACATGTAGTTTATATCTACAACCATAACACAGTCAATACATGTAGTTTATATCTACCACCATACCACAGTCAATACATGTAGTTTATATCTACCACCATAACACAGTCAATACATGTAGTTTATATCTACCACCATAACACAGTCAATACATGTAGTTTACCACCATAACACAGTCAATACATGTAGTTTATATCTACCACCATAACACAGTCAATACATGTAGTTTACCACCATAACACAGTCAATACATGTAGTTTATATCTACCACCATAACACAGTCAATACATGTTGTTTACCACCATAACACAGTCAATACATGTAGTTTACCACCATAACACAGTCAGTACATGTAGTTTATATCTACCACCATAACACAGTCAATACATGTAGTTTACCACCATAACACAGTCAATACATGTAGTTTATATCTACCACCATAACACAGTCAATACATGTAGTTTTTATCTACCACCATAACACAGTCAGTACATGTAGTTTATATCTACCACCATAACACAGTCAATACATGTAGTTTATATCTACCACCATAACACAGTCAATACATGTAGTTTATATCTACCACCATAACACAGTCAATACATGTAGTTTATATCTACCACCATAACACAGTCAATACATGTAGTTTATATCTACCACCATAACACAGTCAGTACATGTAGTTTATATCTACCACCATAACACAGTCAATACATGTAGTTTATATCTACCACCATAACACAGTCAATTCATGTAGTTTATATCTACCACCATAACACAGTCAATACATGTAGTTTATATCTACCACCATAACACAGTCAATACATGTAGTTTATATCTACCACCATAACACAGTCAATACATGTAGTTTACCACCATAACACAGTCAATACATGTAGTTTATATCTACCACCATAACACAGTCAATACATGTAGTTTACCACCATAACACAGTCAATACATGTAGTTTATATCTACCACCATAACACAGTCAATACATGTTGTTTACCACCATAACACAGTCAATACATGTAGTTTACCACCATAACACAGTCAGTACATGTAGTTTATATCTACCACCATAACACAGTCAGTACATGTAGTTTATATCTACCACCATAACACAGTCAATACATGTAGTTTATATCTACCACCATAACTCAGTCAATACATGTAGTTTACCACCATAACACAGTCAGTACATGTAGTTTATATCTACCACCATAACACAGTCAATACATGTAGTTTATATCTACCATCATAACACCGTCAATACATGTAGTTTACCACCATAACACAGTCAATACATGTAGTTTACCACTATAACACAGTCAGTACATGTAGTTTATATCTACCACCATAACACAGTCAATACATGTAGTTTATATCTACCACCATAACACAGTCAATACATGTAGTTTATATCTACCACCATAACACAGTCAATACATGTAGTTTATATCTACCACCATAACACAGTCAATACATGTAGTTTATATCTACCACCATAACACAGTCAATACATGTAGTTTATATCTACCACCATAACACAGTCAGTACATGTAGTTTATATCCACCACCATAACACAGTCAATACATGTAGTTTATATCTACCACCATAACACAGTCAATACATGTAGTTTACCATCATAACACAGTCAGTACATGTAGTTTATATCTACCACCATAACACATGTAGTTTATATCTACCACCATAACACAGTCAATACATGTAGTTTATATATACCACCATAACACAGTCAATACATGTAGTTTACCACCATAACACAGTCAATACATGTAGTTTACCACTATAACACAGTCAATACATGTAGTTTATTTCTGCCCACAGTGTGTTGTAACTCTTGTTGTTGTCTGTGTCCTAGTAACAGTAGGGCAGCAGAGAGAGCCTCTTGTTACAACCCTGCTGAATATTTCATGGTGTTGAGAAATGAACACAATGCCTGACCACACTACTAGAGAGAGAAAGGGATGGGGAGAGAGGGAGTAGAAACAGAGAAGGAAAGGTAGATGGGGAGGAGGTGAGGAGAGAGACGAGAAAGAGAGAAGGAAAGGTAGTTGAGGAGGAGGTGAAGAGAGAGAGAGACAGGTAGAGAGAGAGAAAGAGAGAAAGAGAGAAGGAAAGGTAGTTGAGGAGGAGGTGAAGAGAGAGAGAGACAGGTAGAGAGAGAGAAAGAGAGAAAGAGAGAAGGAAAGGTAGTTGAGGAGGAGGTGAAGAGAGAGAGAGAGACAGGTAGAGAGAGAGAAAGAGAGAAAGAGAGAAAGAGAGAAGGAAAGGTAGTTGAGGAGGAGGTGAAGAGAGAGAGAGAGACAGGTAGAGAGAGAGAAAGAGAGAAAGAGAGAAGGAAAGGTAGTTGAGGAGGAGGTGAAGAGAGAGAGAGACAGGTAGAGAGAGAGAAAGAGAGAGAAAGAGGGTGTCCAATTCCCCATTCACAACTACTCTCTTTACCCTGTTAGCTTCGATGCTAATTCAGTCAGACCAGAACTCTATATTGGGTCTATATTCCTCTCCGTTTCTTACAGACCCTCTCCACCTCTGACCCTCCACCTTTGACCTTTCACGTATCCCTCAGATCGAGCGTTGTGTCCTGGAGTCCATCCCGGAGTCATCAAGGTCGTCGAGAGACGAGACCCAGTCGTTGTCGAGAGATGAGAAGGATACTCTCCAGTCAGCTGGGATGCTAGCCTGCTCCGCACAGCAGGCGCACGCTAACAGCCACGGCTCACAGCAGAGGAACAGCCAACCGCGCTCCACACTGACGGTAAGAAACCTTCCTAACAGTCAAGTGACATCAACACCTCAGGGTTAGCTTCGCTAGTCTACTGGAAGGACCGAAATAACTTGGAACAAGAAGCAGTGCTCACGATGCTAACTCTAGCATGTCCGTAGCCTAGTGGTTAGAGTGTTGGACGAGTAACAGGAAGGTTGCGAGTTCAAACCCCCGAGCTGACAAGGTACAAATCTGTCGTTCTGCACCTGAACAGGCAGTTAACCCACTGTTCCTAGGCCGTCATTGAAAATAAGAATTTGTTCTTAACTGACTTGCCTGGTAAAATAAAAAAGTATGTTTTGCTCTGTTAATGAAGAACCCGAAATCGTGTGGAAATGACAACAAACTGAAGAGAAAAACAAGACAGCGTGTTTATATGCTAAAGCAACAGTGTTTATATGCTAAAGCAACAGTGTTTATATGCTAAAGCAACAGTGTTTCTATGCTAAAGCAACAGTGTTTCTATGCTAAAGCAACAGTGTTTATATGCTAAAGCTACAGTGTTTATATGCTAAACGCAGGCAGCCATCTCACTCTCTGGATCAATAGTCACAGCTCACCGTACTGTTTGCTATAGTACCTTTTCAGGTCAAACAAATGGAAAGATATGAGTCAAGTGTGTGAATAGGAACTAGTCAACCTAGGGTATGTTTTTATCCTCCCAACCCTTAGAGAAGTGGCCTATTCCAAATTGTTTGTATTTCAGTAAATAGTGTTCACATTCTGCCATACTCAGTTCCTGTATCGTACTGACCTGTAGATACAACACTGTTCCCTCTATAGGTTCCTGTATCATACTGACCTGTAGATACAACACTGTTCCCTCTATAGGTTCCTGTATCGTACTGACCTGTAGATACAACACTGTTCCCTCTATAGGTTCCTGTATCGTACTGACCTGTAGATACAACACTGTTCCCTCTATAGGTTCCTGTACTGACCTGTAGATACAACACTGTTCCCTCTATAGGTTCCTGTACTGACCTGTAGATACAACACTGTTCCCTCTATAGGTTCCTGTACTGACCTGTAGATACAACACTGTTCCCTCTATAGGTTCCTGTACTGACCTGTAGATACAACACTGTTCCCTCTATAGGTTCCTGTACTGACTTGTAGATACAACACTGTTCCCTCTATAGGTTCCTGTACTGACCTGTAGATACAACACTGTTCCCTCTATAGGTTCCTGTATCATACTGACCTGTAGATACAACACTGTTCCCTCTATAGGTTCCTGTATCGTACTGACCTGTAGATACAACACTGTTCCCTCTATAGGTTCCTGTATCGTACTGACCTGTAGATACAACACTGTTCCCTCTATAGGTTCCTGTACTGACCTGTAGATACAACACTGTTCCCTCTATAGGTTCCTGTACTGACCTGTAGATACAACACTGTTCCCTCTATATGTTCCTGTATCATACTGACCTGTAGATACAACACTGTTCCCTCTATAGGTTCCTGTACTGACCTGTAGATACAACACTGTTCCCTCTATAGGTCCCTGTATCGTACTGACCTGTAGATACAACACTGTTCCCTCTATAGGTTCCTGTATCGTACTGACCTGTAGATACAACACTGTTCCCTCTATAGGTTCCTGTACTGACCTGTAGATACAACACTGTTCCCTCTATAGGTTCCTGTATCGTACTGACCTGTAGATACAACACTGTTCCCTCTATAGGTTCCTGTATCGTACTGACCTGTAGATACAACACTGTTCCCTCTATAGGTTCCTGTACTGACCTGTAGATACAACACTGTTCCCTCTATAGGTTCCTGTACTGACCTGTAGATACAACACTGTTCCCTCTATAGGTTCCTGTACTGACCTGTAGATACAACACTGTTCCCTCTATAGGTTCCTGTACTGACCTGTAGATACAACACTGTTCCCTCTATAGGTTCCTGTACTGACTTGTAGATACAACACTGTTCCCTCTATAGGTTCCTGTACTGACCTGTAGATACAACACTGTTCCCTCTATAGGTTCCTGTATCATACTGACCTGTAGATACAACACTGTTCCCTCTATAGGTTCCTGTATCGTACTGACCTGTAGATACAACACTGTTCCCTCTATAGGTTCCTGTATCGTACTGACCTGTAGATACAACACTGTTCCCTCTATAGGTTCCTGTACTGACCTGTAGATACAACACTGTTCCCTCTATAGGTTCCTGTACTGACCTGTAGATACAACACTGTTCCCTCTATATGTTCCTGTATCATACTGACCTGTAGATACAACACTGTTCCCTCTATAGGTTCCTGTACTGACCTGTAGATACAACACTGTTCCCTCTATAGGTCCCTGTATCGTACTGACCTGTAGATACAACACTGTTCCCTCTATAGGTTCCTGTATCATACTGACCTGTAGATACAACACTGTTCCCTCTATAGGTTCCTGTACTGACCTGTAGATACAACACTGTTCCCTCTATAGGTTCCTGTATCGTACTGACCTGTAGATACAACACTGTTCCCTCTATAGGTTCCTGTATCATACTGACCTGTAGATACAACACTGTTCCCTCTATAGGTTCCTGTATCATACTGACCTGTAGATACAACACTGTTCCCTCTATAGGTTCCTGTACTGACCTGTAGATGCAACACTGTTCCCTCTACAGGTTCCTGTATCGTATTGATCTGTAGATACAACACTGTTCCCTCTATAGGTTCCTGTATCATACTGACCTGTAGATACAACACTGTTCCCTCTATAGGTTCCTGTACTGACCTGTAGATACAACACTGTTCCCTCTATAGGTTCCTGTACTGACCTGTAGATACAACACTGTTCCCTCTATAGGTTCCTGTATCATACTGACCTGTAGATACAACACTGTTCCCTCTATAGGTTCCTGTATCATACTGACCTGTAGATACAACACTGTTCCCTCTATAGGTTCCTGTATCATACTGACCTGTAGATACAACACTGTTCCCTCTATAGGTTCCTGTACTGACCTGTAGATACAACACTGTTCCCTCTATAGGTTCCTGTATCATACTGACCTGTAGATACAACACTGTTCCCTCTATAGGTTCCTGTACTGACCTGTAGATACAACACTGTTCCCTCTATAGGTTCCTGTACTGACCTGTAGATACAACACTGTTCCCTCTATAGGTTCCTGTACTGACCTGTAGATACAACACTGTTCCCTCTATAGGTTCCTGTATCATACTGACCTGTAGATACAACACTGTTCCCTCTATAGGTTCCTGTATCATACTGACCTGTAGATACAACACTGTTCCCTCTATAGGTTCCTGTACTGACCTGTAGATACAACACTGTTCCCTCTATAGGATCCTGTACTGACCTGTAGATACAACACTGTTCCCTCTATAGGTTCCTGTATCATACTGACCTGTAGATACAACACTGTTACCTCTATAGCTTAATTTATTTCCTGTTTAGAGTCATTGGGCCAGCTGGATCGGTGTCATTGGGCCAGCTGGATCGGTGTCATTGGGCCAGCTGGATCGGTGTCATTGGGCCAGCTGGATCGGTGTCATTGGGCCAGCTGGATTGGTGTCATTGGGCCAGCTGGATTCGGTGTCATTGGGCCAGATGGATCAGTGTCATTGGGCCAGCTGGATCAGTGTCATTGGGCCAGTTGGATCGGTGTCATTGGGCCAGCTGGATCGGTGTCATTGGGCCAGCTGGATCGGTGTCATCGGGCCAGCTGGATCGGTGTCATTGGGCCAGCTGGATCGGTGTCATTGGGCCAGCTGGATCGGTGTCATTGGGCCAGCTGGATCAGTGTCATTGTGCCAGCTGGATCAGTGTCATCGATCCAGCTGGATCAGTGTCATTGTGCCAGCTGGATCAGTGTCATCGGTCCAGCTGGATCCGGTGTCATTGTGCCAGCTGGATCAGTGTCATCGGTCCAGCTGGATCAGTGTCATCGGGCGAGGCTCAGAGAAAGTGCTAGTGCCTAGTATCTTCTTCATTGTGAGGACGTTACAATCGTTCACTGTCCGACATTAAATCACTCAGCAGGTTTTTTTGTTTTCGACTTTCACTTAAATTACACTGAATCAGCCAATGCTTCTCTCAAACTTTAAGGTTCCCGGTGTTGATTATGGGCACCAAGCATGCTACCCTACCGTACACCTGTTCTAAGAACAACACAGAAGCTCTCTTGGTGTCCCTAACTGTTCTGAAAATCTTGTAGGCCTGCTACAAATGGACAGCGATACATTGGTCACAAACAGTTTGGCTACTGGCTCACGCCCTTCATTCATCCGTTTATCCTTCTTTTTTTGTCCAGTCATCCATCAGTTCATTCATCCCATCCTTCCGTTCATTGATTGATTCATCCCTTATTTTCTGTTATCTGTCTCAGGACGAGAAATCTCCGCGTCATTGTTCCAGCGGCAACATGGAGGACGGCGATAAGCTCCTGGCCCCGCCCCCTTCTTTCGGCAGCCATTTTGAGAGGACAATCACTGTTGTCAGGGGCAACCGTAGCCTTGGTATGTTATCTGTGTTTTTCATTGTGGCGGGGTGTCTGTGTGTGTACGTCGTCGGCACGGCGATACTGGGCGGAGAGGAGGAGAAGCTGATAATCGAGGGAAGTCAAAGATTTTTTCAGGAGATGAGGTGAACACTGGTGTCTCATAAGGAAATATCTGTTAAAAGGGCTCATTGAATTTATAAAGTCGTATTGAATTCAATCAATCAAGTTGAAAACGTGAGAGAAAGAGAGAGAGAGGGGAAGAAAGTTGACTCGCACTTTTTATTAAGGGCACCATAGAAAACCCATGTTGTTGTCTGTGAAAGAGAGAGTGGACCTCTTAATTAGAAAACCCATGTTGTTGACTGTGAAAGAGAGAGTGCACCTCTGTTAAGAAAACCCATGTTGTTGACTGTGAAAGAGACAGTGGACCTCTGTTAATTAGAAAACCCATGTTGTTGACTGTGAAAGAGAGAGTGGACCTCTGTTAATTAGAAAACCCATGTTGTTGACTGTGAAAGAGAGAGTGGACCTCTGTTAATTAGAAAACCCATGTTGTTGACTGTGAAAGAGACAGTGGACCTCTGTTAATTAGAAAACCCATGTTGTTGACTGTGAAAGAGAGAGTGCACCTCTGTTAAGAAAACCCATGTTGTTGACTGTGAAAGAGAGAGTGGACCTCTGTTAATTAGAAAACCCATGTTGATGACTGTGAAAGAGAGAGTGGACCTTTGTTAAGAAAACCCATGTTGTTGATTGTGAAAGAGAGAGTGGACCTCTGTTAATTAGAAAACCCATGTTGTTGACTGTGAAAGAGCGAGTGGACCTCTCTTTAATTAGAAAACCCATGTTGTTGACTGTGAAAGAGAGAGTGGACCTCTGTTAATTAGAAAACCCATGTTGTTGACTGTGAAAGAGACCGTGGACCTCTGTTAATTAGAAAACCCATGTTGTTGACTGTGAAAGAGCGAGTGGACCTTTGTTAAGAAAACCCATGTTGTTGACTGTGAAAGAGAGAGTGGACCTCTGTTAATTAGAAAACCCATGTTGATGACTGTGAAAGAGAGAGTGGACCTTTGTTAAGAAAACCCATGTTGTTGACTGTGAAAGAGAGAGTGGACCTCTGTTAATTAGAAAACCCATGTTGTTGACTTTGAAAGAGCGAGTGGACCTTTGTTAAGAAAACCCATGTTGTTGACTGTGAAAGAGCGAGTGGACCTCTGTTAAGAAAACCCATGTTGTTGACTGTGAAAGAGAGAGTGGACCTCTGTTAAGAAAACCCATGTTGTTGACAGTGAAAGAGAGAGTGGACCTCTGTTAATTAGAAAACCCATGTTGTTGACTGTGAAAGAGAGAGTGGACCTCTGTTAATTAGAAAACCCATGTTGTTGACTGTGAAAGAGACTGTGGACCTCTCTTTAATTAGAAAACCCATGTTGTTGACAGTGAAAGAGAGAGTGCACCTCTGTTAAGAAAGCCCATGTTGTTGACTGTGAAAGAGAGAGTGAACCTCTGTTAATTAGAAAACCCATGTTGTTGACTGTGAAAGAGAGAGTGGACCTCTGTTAATTAGAAAACCCATGTTGTTGACTGTGAAAGAGACCGTGGACCTCTGTTAATTAGAAAACCCATGTTGTTGACTGTGAAAGAGAGAGTGGACCTCTCTTTAATTAGAAAACCCATGTTGTTGACTGTGAAAGAGACCGTGGACCTCTCTTTAATTAGAAAACCCATGTTGTTGACTGTGAAAGAGAGAGTGAACCTCTGTTAATTAGAAAACCCATGTTGTTGATTGTGAAAGAGAGAGTGGACCTCTGTTAATTAGAAAACCCATGTTGTTGACTGTGAAAGAGAGAGTGGACCTCTCTTTAATTAGAAAACCCATGTTGTTGACTGTGAAAGAGACCGTGGACCTCTCTTTAATTAGAAAACCCATGTTGTTGACTGTGAAAGAGAGAGTGAACCTCTGTTAATTAGAAAACCCATGTTGTTGATTGTGAAAGAGAGAGTGGACCTCTGTTAATTAGAAAACCCATGTTGTTGACTGTGAAAGAGAGAGTGGACCTCTGTTAATTAGAAAACCCATGTTGTTGACTGTGAAAGAGACAGAGAACTGAACCTTTATTTAGGCTACTGGGGAACAGTGGGTTAACTGCATTGTTCAGGGGCAGAATTACATATCTTTACCTTGTCAGCTCGGGGATTCGACCCAGCAACCTTTGCGGTTACTGGCCCAACACTCTAACCACTAGGCTACCTGCCACACTGTCATCATCACTTTAATGACAGGAATGCCAGTGACAACTGTCTGTTTGGTCTCCAGGTTTGTCAGCAACATGGTAGGACTTTAGTCATGTTATTGATTTGATTCTTTGCCATCCCTTTAGAGAAGTTCGCTCCCGGACTGTGAATCCATTGTTGAACGTATCAAACTTCTGCAGTGTAGTTTGGCTACTTTACTTTGTGTGAGCATTCAGACCCAGAATGCTTTGTGAAATTATTGTGGTCCATTTGGGACGACAGAATGTTGTGAGCATATTGTTGTTACTTTAGCACTAAGGTGTGTTTATAATTATTACCTTGCCTGACACCTTACCAACATTAGATGTTCAAAATTACACCAAAGAGATAAAGCTCTACATTTATAACAATAAATATATATATATATTTCTTACTGTACTGTGTATGGTATACTTTGGCAGTTTTGTGTGAACATGTGTCATTTTTTGTGAACTTACCTTTTTGTGAGAACACATTTGAGAAAGTTGTGAGAGATTTGTGAGAATCATAATTTGTGAGAACATGTGTTTTCTTTGTTTTGTTGACCCCATCGTTTGTTAGAACACACATTTGTGAGAACACCGTTCATGTTAACGTCTCGTTTGTTTTTAACACGTAGTTTGTTAAAAAAAATAGATGGTTGTGTGTGTGAGAAGATTTGTTAGTCTGTGATGTTTTGTTTCTTGCCTTGGGGAATGCATGGGGGTGTTGTTTCATGTTTGTTTTGTTTGTGAAGACAAATGCGTGACACTTTAGTTCTTGTTCGTTTGAGACGGTTTTTTCACAAATGCGTAAAACTGCTTTTTAATTTCTTTGTTTCTGTCTTTGTGGTTTTTGTGGGTTCTTACTAGCATATTTATTAACTGGGTTGTCGCAAAAATGTTTGTCTTAATTAAGGAAAACCTACAGACAAAAATGAGCGGTTAACCATGATAGTTAATATGATATTATATTACTCGATGTTATCTTTACAGATTACAGATTTATATACATATTTATATACATCTATATTTATATACATATATATATATATATATATATATATATATTTATATACATTTATATTTATATACATATATATATTTATATACATTTATATATATATATATATATATATATATATATATATATATATATATATATATATATATTTATGTACATTCATATATATATTTATATACATTCATATATATATATATATGTATATGTTTATATACATTTATATATATATATTTATATACATATATTTATATATGTTTATATATTTATATACATTCATACATTTATATTTATATATGTTTATATACATTTTTATATATACTTATTTATATACATATATTTATATATGTTTATATACATTTATATATATATATATATTAATGTACATTCATATATATATATTTATATACATTCATATATATTTATATATGTATTTCTATACAGTTGCTGTGAAGGAAAGTGCTGTCTGTTCGTGTACCATCAGACCTCTCACTGTAGCTTCTCCCAGAGGTCAGAGGTCAATAACTGTGATCGTCTATGTGGCTGTAACCCATATGCACTATGATTGTATTGTAATTTGAATGTAATGAGAGAAGAAATATAAAAAAAATCAATAAACTATATATTTTAAACATACATAAAACGTCATTTATTTTCGATCTACCTTCAAATTGTGTACGCTCATAGTGTGTTGGTGTGGTCCCTAGATGTGATCTGACTAGTGTGTAGTCCTAATGCACTCCTCCGCAAGTTTGTGTTTCCCGTTGTGTGTGGTCCTACGTGCGTGTGTGTGTGTGTGTGTGCGTGTGCGCGTGTGTGTGTGTGTGTGTGTGTGCACGCCCGCCGTCTGTCAGTTTTGGCATTAGTTCAATTTTGGGGGTTAACCCACCAGTCACCTGTTCCCCACCTCCACCCTGTATGTGTGTGTGTCTGTCTGTGAACGCAGACGGATGGTGTGTGTGTGTGTGTGTGTGTGTCTGTCTGTGAGTGCAGACAGAAGGTGTGTGTGTGTGTGTGTGTGTGTGTGTGTGTGTGTGTGTGCCTGACTTTGAGTGCAGACGGATGGGGGATGTTTGTGTCCTTGTACAACTAGTTGGACCCAATTCAATCAGATAAAGAGAAACCCCACTGTGGGGTCACTCAGAACATTACCTCTGTTATTGGGGATGAACCCCCACTGTGGGGTCACTCAGAACATTACCTCTGTTATTGGGGGTGACACGCCACTGTGGGGTCACTCAGAACATTACCTCTGTTATTGGGGATGAAACCCCACTGTGGGGTCACTCAGAACATTACCTCTGTTATTGACACTATCAGAGGTGTCAGCTGTGTTGATTAAACATGACACTATTAGAGGTGTCAGCTGTGTTAATTAAACATTGACACTATTAGAGGTGTCAACTGTGTTAATTAAACATTGACACTTTTAGAGGTGTCAGCTGTGTTGATTAAACATTGACACTATCAGAGGTATTAGCTGTGTTAAAACATCGACACTATTGGAGGTGTCAGCTGTGTTAAAACATTGACACTATTAGAGGCATCAGCTGTGTTAAAACATTGACACTATTAGAGGTGTCAGCTGTGTTAATTAAACATGACACTATCAGAGGTGTCAGCTGTGTTAATTAAACATTGACACTGTCAGAGGTATCAACTGTGTTAAAACATCAACACTATTAGAGGTGTCAGCTGTGTTAATTAAACATTGACACTATCAAAGGTATCAGCTGTGTTAATTAAACATTGACACTATCAGAGGTATCAGCTGTGTTAATTAAACATTGACACTATCAGAGGTATCAGCTGTGTTAATTAAACATTGACACTATCAGAGGTGTCAGCTGTGTTAATTAAACATTGACACTATCAGAGGTATCAGCTGTGTTAATTAAACATTGACACTATCAGAGGTGTCAGCTGTGTTAATTAAACATTGACACTATCAGAGGTATCAGCTGTGTTAATTAAACATTGACACTATCAGAGGTGTCAGCTGTGTTAATTAAACATTGACACTATCAGAGGTATCAGCTGTGTTAGAACCAGGTAAATTGAAGAGAACACATTCTCTCTTTTTTAAAAGATATAATGACATGACCTGAGTTTGTGTTCGTCTCTATGTGTTTGTTGTAGTGTGACTATAGGTATATGTGTTGTAGTGTGACTACAGGTATATGTGTTGTAGTGTGTTGTAATGTGACTACATGTATATGTGTTGTAGTGTGACTATAGGTATATGTGTTGTATTGTGACTACATGTATATGTGTTGTAGTGTAACTACAGGTATATGTGTTGTAGTGTGACTACAGGTATATGTGTTGTAGTGTGTTGTAGTGTAACTACAGGTATATGTGTTGCAGTGTAACTACAGGTATATGTGTTGTAGTGTGACTACAGGTATGTGTGTTGTAGTGTAACTACAGGTATATGTGTTGTAGTGTGTTGTAGTGTAACTACAGGTATATGTGTTGTAGTGTGACTACAGGTATGTGTGTTGTAGTGTGTTGTAGTGTAACTACAGGTATGTGTGTTGTAGTGTAACTACAGGTATATGTGTTGTAGTGTGTTGTAGTGTAACTACAGGTATATGTGTTGTAGTGTGACTACAGGTATGTGTGTTGTAGTGTGTGGTAGTGTGTCTACAGGTATATGTGTTGTAGTGTAACTACAGGTAAATGTGTTGTAGTGTAACTACAGGTATATGTGTTGTAGTGTGACTACAGGTATGTGTGTTGTAGTGTAACTACAGGTATATGTGTTGTAGTGTAACTACAGGTATATGTGTTGTAGTGTGTTGTAGTGTAACTACAGGTATATGTGTTGTAGTGTGTTGTAGTGTGTCTACAGGTATATATGTTGTAGTGTGTCTACAGGTATATGTGTTATATTGTAACTACAGGTATATGTGTTGTAGTGTGTTGTAGTGTAACTACAGGTATGTGTGTTGTAGTGTAACTACAGGTATATGTGTTGTAGTGTGTTGTAGTGTAACTACAGGTATATGTGTTGTAGTGTGACTACAGGTATGTGTGTTGTAGTGTGTGGTAGTGTGTCTACAGGTATATATGTGGTAGTGTGTCTACAGGTATATGTGTTATATTGTAACTACAGGTATATGTGTTGTAGTGTGTTGTAGTGTGACTACAGGTATATGTGTTGTAGTGTAACTACAGGTATATGTGTTGTAGTGTGTTGTAGTGTGTCTACAGGTATATGTGTTATATTGTAACTACAGGTATATGTGTTGTAGTGTGTTGTAGTGTAACTACAGGTATGTGTGTTGTAGTGTAACTACAGGTATATGTGTTGTAGTGTGTTGTAGTGTAACTACAGGTATATGTGTTGTAGTGTGACTACAGGTATGTGTGTTGTAGTGTGTGGTAGTGTGTCTACAGGTATATATGTGATAGTGTGTCTACAGGTATATGTGTTATATTGTAACTACAGGTATATGTGTTGTAGTGTGTTGTAGTGTAACTACAGGTATATGTGTTGTAGTGTAACTACAGGTATATGTGTTGTAGTGTGTCTACAGGTATGTGTGTTGTAGTGTAACTACAGGTATATGTGTTGTAGTGTGTTGTAGTGTAACTACAGGTATATGTGTTGTAGTGTGACTACAGGTATGTGTGTTGTAGTGTGTTGTAGTGTAACTACAGGTATGTGTGTTGTAGTGTAACTACAGGTATATGTGTTGTAGTGTGACTACAGGTATGTGTGTTGTAGTGTGTGGTAGTGTGTCTACAGGTATATATGTGGTAGTGTGTCTACAGGTATATATGTGGTAGTGTGTCTACAGGTATATGTGTTATATTGTAACTACAGGTATATGTGTTGTAGTGTGACTACAGGTATGTGTGTTGTAGTGTGTTGTAGTGTGTCTACAGGTATATGTGTTGTAGTGTTACTGCAGGTATATGTGTTGTAGTGTGTTGTAGTGTGTCTACAGGTATATATGTTGTAGTGTGTTGTAGTGTAACTACAGGTATATGTGTTGTAGTGTGTTGTAGTGTAACTACAGGTATATGTGTTGTAGTGTGTTGTAGTGTAACTACAGGTATATGTGTTGTAGTGTGTTGTAGTGTGTTGTAGTGTAACTACAGGTATATGTGTTGTAGTGTAACTACAGGTATATGTGTTATAGTGTGTTGTAGTGTAACTACATGTATATGGGTTGTAGTGTAACTACAGGTATATGTGTTGTAGTGTGTTGTAGTGTAACTACAGGTATATGTGTTGTAGTGTGTTGTAGTGTAACTACAGGTATATGGGTTGTAGTGTAACTACAGGTATATGTGTTATATTGTAACTACAGGTATATGTGTTGTAGTGTGTCTACAGGTATATATGTTGTAGTGTAACTACAGGTATATGTGTTGTAGTGTAACTACATGTATATGTGTTGTAGTGTAACTACAGGTACATGTGTTGTAGTGTAACTACAGGTATATGTGTTGTAGTGTGTTGTAGTGTGTTGTAGTGTGACTACAGGTATATGTGTTGTAGTGTGTTGTAGTGTGTTGTAGTGTGACTACAGGTATATGTGTTGTAGTGTAACTACAGGTATGTGTGTTGTAGTGTAACTACAGGTATGTGTGTTGTAGTGTGACTACAGGTATATGTGTTGCAGTGTAACTACAGGTATGTGTGTGTGTGTGTGTTGTAGTGTAACTACAGGTATATGTGTTGTAGTGTGACTACAGGTATGTGTGTTGTAGTGTGTTGTAGTGTAACTACAGGTATGTGTGTTGTAGTGTAACTACAGGTATATGTGTTGTAGTGTGACTACAGGTATGTGTGTTGTAGTGTGTGGTAGTGTGTCTACAGGTATATATGTGGTAGTGTGTCTACAGGTATATATGTGGTAGTGTGTCTACAGGTATATGTGTTATATTGTAACTACAGGTATATGTGTTGTAGTGTGACTACAGGTATGTGTGTTGTAGTGTGTTGTAGTGTGTCTACAGGTATATGTGTTGTAGTGTTACTGCAGGTATATGTGTTGTAGTGTGTTGTAGTGTGTCTACAGGTATATATGTTGTAGTGTGTTGTAGTGTAACTACAGGTATATGTGTTGTAGTGTGTTGTAGTGTAACTACAGGTATATGTGTTGTAGTGTGTTGTAGTGTAACTACAGGTATATGTGTTGTAGTGTGTTGTAGTGTGTTGTAGTGTAACTACAGGTATATGTGTTGTAGTGTAACTACAGGTATATGTGTTATAGTGTGTTGTAGTGTAACTACATGTATATGGGTTGTAGTGTAACTACAGGTATATGTGTTGTAGTGTGTTGTAGTGTAACTACAGGTATATGTGTTGTAGTGTGTTGTAGTGTAACTACAGGTATATGGGTTGTAGTGTAACTACAGGTATATGTGTTATATTGTAACTACAGGTATATGTGTTGTAGTGTGTCTACAGGTATATATGTTGTAGTGTAACTACAGGTATATGTGTTGTAGTGTAACTACATGTATATGTGTTGTAGTGTAACTACAGGTACATGTGTTGTAGTGTAACTACAGGTATATGTGTTGTAGTGTGTTGTAGTGTGACTACAGGTATATGTGTTGTAGTGTGTTGTAGTGTGTTGTAGTGTGACTACAGGTATATGTGTTGTAGTGTAACTACAGGTATGTGTGTTGTAGTGTAACTACAGGTATGTGTGTTGTAGTGTGACTACAGGTATATGTGTTGCAGTGTAACTACAGGTATGTGTGTGTGTGTGTGTTGTAGTGTAACTACAGGTATATGTGTTGTAGTGTGACTACAGTGTGTGTGTGTTAACAGGCCTGACAGTGAGTGCTACTACAGGTATATATGTGTGTGTTAACAGGCCTGACAGTGAGTGCTACTACAGGTATATATGTGTGTGTTAACAGGCCTGACAGTGAGTGCTACTACAGGTATATATGTGTGTGTTAACAGGCCTGACAGTGAGTGCTACTACAGGTATATATGTGTGTGTTAACAGGCCTGACAGTGAGTGCTACTACAGGTATATATGTGTGTGTTAACAGGCCTGACAGTGAGTGCTACTACAGGTATATATGTGTGTGTTAACAGGCCTGACAGTGAGTGCTATGAAGGACGGCTCAGGGATGTTAATCCGGTCAGTAGTCCGTGGAGGGTCTGTCTGTCAGGACGGGAGGCTGGGCGTCGGGGACACGATCCTGGCTGTTAACGGAGAACCCACCACCAACCTGACCAACGCTATGTGCAGAGCCATGCTGAGGAGGCACTCTGTTACAGGTTCAGATATGAGGTAACACACACCTACAGTCTACTGTATATATAGACATTCACACCAGCCACCAACCTGACCTGACCAACACTGTGGCCGGAGTCGTGACACAGAGGAGTTCTGTTATAGGTCCGGATAGGAGTTGACCAGGACACACCCTCAGAACCAAAACGCTGAATCCAAACTCTCCTGTCTTTCCTAGTCCTTTAATGTCCAGTATCCTTATTGTCCAATATCCTTTAATATCCAGTATCCTTTAATATCCAGTATCCTTTAATATCCTTTAATATATTTTAATTTCCAGTATCCTTTAATATCCTTTAATATACTTTAATTTCCAGTATCCTTATTGTCCAGTATCCTTTAATATCCAGTATCCTTTAATATCCAGTATCCTTTAATATCCAGTATCCTTTAATATCCAGTATCCTTTAATATCCAGTATCCTTTAATATCCAGTATCCTTTAATATCCAGTATCCTTTAATATCCAGTGTCCTTTAATATCCAGTATCCTTTAATATCCAGTATCCTTTAATATCCTTTAATATCCAGTATCCTTTAATATCCAGTATCCTTTAATATCCTTTATTATCTATTATCTTTTAATATCATTTATTATCCAGTATCCTTTACTGGATAATAAATATCCTTTAATGTCCAGTATCTTTTAATGTCCAGTATCCTTTAATGTCCAGTATCCTTTAATGTCCAGTATCTTTTAATGTCCAGTATCCTTTAATGTCCAATATCCTTTAATATCCAGTATCCTTTAATGTCCAATATCCTTTAATGTCCAGTATCTTTTAATATCCAGTATCCTTTAATGTCCAATATCCTTTAATGTCCAGTATCCTTTAATATCCAGTATCCTTTAATGTCCAGTATCTTTTAATGTCCAGTATCCTTTAATATCCAGTATCCTTTAATGTCCAGTATCTTTTAATATCCAGTATCCTTTAATGTCCAGTATCCTTTAATATCCAGTATCCTTTAATGTCCAGTATCTTTTAATGTCCAGTATCCTTTAATGTCCAGTATCTTTTAATGTCCAGTATCCTTTAATGTCCAGTATCCTTTAATGTCCAGTATCCTTTAATGTCCAGTATCTTTTAATGTCCAGTATCCTTTAATGTCCAGTATCCTTTAATATCCAATATCCTTTAATATCCAGTATCCTTTAATATCCAATATCTTTAATGTCCAGTATCCTTTAATATCCAGTATCCTTTAATATCCAGTATCCTTTAATATCCAATATCCTTTAATATCCAGTATCCTTTAATATCCAGTATTGGTATTAGAATGTAATATAATCACACATCTGCTGTCCCTTATTCAACACCTCCAACATGTCATCATTCAATACATCATCATTGCAGTATGTTTGTAATGATCAGCTCCATCACATCATTATTACAGTATGTTTGTAATGATCAGCTCCATCACATCATCATTACAGTATGTTTGTAATGATCAGCTCCATCACATCATCATTGCAGTATGTTTGTAATGATCAGCTCCATCACATCATCATTGCAGTATGTTTGTAATGATCAGCTCCATCACATCATCATTGTAACATGTTTGTAATGACATCTTCATTATTGTCTAGTTTTTAACTATCTTAGGACTTTTGTCTAAATGACACAAACACAGACACATACCTACATTAACTACATCTCTCTCTATCAACTCACTCGCTCATCTCTCTCTCTCTCTCTCTCTCTTTCTTTCTTTCTTTCTTTCTGTCTTTCTTTCTCTCTCTCTTTCTCTCTCTCTCTTTCTCTCTCTGTCTCTCTCTTTCTCTCTCTTTCTCTCTCTCTCATTCTCTCTCGCTTTCTTTTTCTCTCTCTTTATTTCTCTCTATCACCTTTCACTCCACAGTGTGACATTCATCCCTTCGTTTCTGGTAGAGGAGCACCGTGCCTCCATGGCCCAGCAGCCTCTGTCATCCATCATGGTGGACGGCTCCTCACCCTGCCCCCTGACCCCTTCCCCTACCCCTCCTGGAGGTCTAACCCCTTCCCCTACCCCTCCTGGAGGTCTGACCCCTTCCCCTACCCCTCCTGGAGGTCTAACCCCTTCCCCTACCCCTCCTGGAGGCCCAACCCCTTCCCCTACCCCTCCTGGAGCCCCAGATACAGCCTCAACAGTCCCAACTCCAGGTCCAGCCACAGCCCCAAGACCTCAAGACCCTTATCTACCCAGACCTGTAGTATCAGCTACAAGTACAGCTCCAGCCTCCACGCCAACCAAAGGCCCACCCAGACCCCCACCCCCAGACATGAGGTAAGATCCCGTCTTGAAACTGTGAAAGCCCTAACTCCAACCCTAATCTCAACCCTTACCCCAGCTCTGGCGTCAACCCTTACCCTAGCTCTAGCGTCAACCCTTACCCCATCTCTAGCGTCAACCCTTACCCCAGCTCTAGCGTCAACCCTACACTGAGTCTTATAGCTCCACCTCAACCTTACACGGAGACTTATAGCTCCACCTCAACCCGACACTGAGTCTTAAAGCTCCACCTCAACCCTACACCGAGCCTTATAGCTCCACCTCGACCCTACACTGAGTCTTAAAGCTCCACCTCAATCCTACACTGAGTCTTAAAGCTCCACCTCAACCCTAAACTGAGCCTTATAGCTCCACCTCAACCCTACACTGAGTCTTATAGCTCCACCTCAACCCTACACTGAGCCTTATAGCTCCACCTCAACCCTACACTGAGCCTTATAGCTCCACCTCAACCCTACACTTAGTCTTAAAGCTCCACCTCAACCCTACACTGAGCCTTATAGCTCCACCTCAACCCTACACTGAGCCTTATAGCTCCACCTCAACCCTACACTGAGTCTTAAAGCTCCACCTCAACCCTACACTGAGCCTTATAGCTCCACCTCAACCCTACACTGAGCCTTATAGCTCCACCTCAACCCTACACTGAGTCTTAATGCACCTTTCTTCAGCCTCAACTCTACACTGAGTCTTAAGGCTCCACCTCAACTCTACACTGATTCTTATAGCTCCACCTCAACCCTACACTGAGTCTTAAAGTCCACCTCAACTCTACACTGAGCCTTATAGCTCCACCTCAACCCTACACTGAGTCTTAAAGCTCCACCTCAACTCTACACTGAGTCTTATAGCTCCACCTCAACCCTACACCGAGCATTATAGCTCCACCTCAACCCTACACTCACTGAGTCTTAAAGTCCACCTCAACCCTACACTGAGCCTTATAGCTCCACCTCAACCCTACACTGAGTCTTAAAGCTCCACCTCAACCCTACACTGAGTCTTATAGCTCCACCTCAACCCTACACTGAGCCTTATAGCTCCACCTCAACCCTACACTGAGCCTTATAGCTCCACCTCAACCCTACACTTAGTCTTAAAGCTCCACCTCAACCCTACACTGAGCCTTATAGCTCCACCTCAACCCTACACTGAGCCTTATAGCTCCACCTCAACCCTACACTGAGTCTTAAAGCTCCACCTCAACCCTACACTGAGCCTTATAGCTCCACCTCAACCCTACACTGAGCCTTATAGCTCCACCTCAACCCTACACTGAGTCTTAATGCACCTTTCTTCAGCCTCAACTCTACACTGAGTCTTAAGGCTTCACCTCAACTCTACACTGAGTCTTAAAGCTCCACCTCAACCCTACACTGAGTCTTATAGCTCCACCTCAACCCTAAACTGAGTCTTAAAGCTCCACCTCAACCCTACACTGAGCCTTATAGCTCCACCTCAACCCTACACTGAGCCTTAAAGCTCCACCTCAACCCTACACTGAGCCTTATAGCTCCACCTCAAACCTACACTGAGTCTTATAGCTCCACCTCAACCCTACACTGAGTCTTATAGCTCCACCCCAACCCTACACCGAGCCTTATAGCTCCACCTCGACCCTACACTGAGTCTTAAAGCTCCACCTCAACCCTACACCGAGCCTTATAGCTCCACCTCAACTCTACACTGAGTCTTATAGCTTCACCTCAACCCTACACTGAGTCTTATAGCTCCACCTCAACCCTACACTGAGTCTTATAGCTCCACCTCAACCCTACACAGAGCCTTATAGCTCCACCTCAACCCTACACTGAGTCTTATAGCTCCACCTCAACCCTACACTGAGTCTTATAGCTCCACCTCAACCCTACACAGAGCCTTATAGCTCCACCTCAACCCTACACTGAGTCTTATAGCTCCAACTCAACCCTACACTGAGTCTTATAGCTCCACCTCAACCCTACACAGAGCCTTATAGCTCCACCTCAAACCTACACTGAGCCTTATAGCTCCAACTCAACCCTACACTGAGCCTTAAAGCTCCACCTCAACCCTACACTGAGCCTTATAGCTCCACCTCAAACCTACACTGAGTCTTATAGCTCCACCTCAACCCTACACTGAGTCTTAAAGCTCCACCTCAACTCTACACTGAGTCTTATAGCTCCACCTCAACCCTACACCGAGCATTATAGCTCCACCTCAACCCTACACTCACTGAGTCTTAAAGTCCACCTCAACCCTACACTGAGCCTTATAGCTCCACCTCAACCCTACACTGAGTCTTAAAGCTCCACCTCAACCCTACACTGAGTCTTATAGCTCCACCTCAACCCTACACTGAGCCTTATAGCTCCACCTCAACCCTACACTGAGCCTTATAGCTCCACCTCAACCCTACACTTAGTCTTAAAGCTCCACCTCAACCCTACACTGAGCCTTATAGCTCCACCTCAACCCTACACTGAGCCTTATAGCTCCACCTCAACCCTACACTGAGTCTTAAAGCTCCACCTCAACCCTACACTGAGCCTTAAAGCTCCACCTCAACCCTACACTGAGCCTTATAGCTCCACCTCAACCCTACACTGAGTCTTAATGCACCTTTCTTCAGCCTCAACTCTACACTGAGTCTTAAGGCTCCACCTCAACTCTACACTGAGTCTTAAAGCTCCACCTCAACCCTACACTGAGTCTTATAGCTCCACCTCAACTCTACACTGAGTCTTATAGCTCCACCTCAACCCTACACTGAGTCTTAAAGTCCACCTCAACCCTACACTGAGCCTTATAGCTCCACCTCAACCCTACACTGAGTCTTAAAGCTCCACCTCAACCCTACACTGAGCCTTATAGCTCCACCTCAACCCTACACTGAGCCTTAAAGCTCCACCTCAACCCTACACTGAGCCTTATAGCTCCACCTCAACCCTACACTGAGTCTTATAGCTCCACCTCAACCCTACACAGAGCCTTATAGCTCCACCTCAACCCTACACTGAGTCTTATAGCTCCAACTCAACCCTACACTGAGTCTTATATCTCCACTTCAACTCTACACAGAGCCTTATAGCTCCACCTCAACCCTACACTGAGCCTTATAGCTCCACCTCAACCCTACACTGAGCCTTATAGCTCCACCTCAACCCTACACTGAGTCTTAAAGCTCCTTTCTTCAGCCTCAACTCTACATTGAGTCTTATAGCTCCACCTCAACTCTACACTGAGTCTTAAAGCTCCACCTCAACCCTACACTGAGTCTTATAGCTCCACCTCAACCCTACACAGAGTCTTATAGCTCCACCTCTCAGGCCACAGCTTCAGACCCAGAAAGCAAACTGTATTTCATATTCATTTTTTTTGGGGGGGGGGGGGCTATTGTACCCGCTTTTTTCTCCCCAATTTTGTGGGGAGAAAAATACCCAAAAGGTCAAGTCATGCGTTGTCTGAAACATGCCCCGCCAAACCTCCGTAACACCCAACCGCTGAACCCGGAGGCCAGACGCACCAATGTGTCTGAGGAGATGCTCTTCAACTGACGACCGTCATCAGCCTCTCTCTCCCCCTCCCTCTCTCTCTCCCCCCCTCCCTCTCTCTCTCCCCCCCTCCCTCTCTCTCCCCCCCTCCCCCCGGCCAAATCCTCCCCTAACCCGGATAACGCTGGGCCAATTGTGCGCCGCCCTATGGGACTCCTGGTCACGGCCGGATTAGACACAGCCTGGGATCGAACCCGGGTCTGTGGTGACGCCTCAAGCACCCCGAAGCAGTGCCTTAGCCTGCGGCTGTAGGGCACAAAACATATTGTTTAACATCCATGTGATATAGAAGGATATTTTTAGACCCACCTACAGATCTCGGTACTGTGTCATGTCAGAAAAACTCTCTCTCGCCCCCCCTCCCTCTCTCTCACCCCCCCTCCTTCTCTCTCTTCCCCCTCCTCACTCTCTCTCACCCCCCCTCCCTCTCACCCCCCCTCCCTCTCTCTCCTCCCCCTCCCTCTCACTCCACCCCCTCCCTCTCTCTTCCTCCCCTCCCTCTCTCTTCCTCGTTCTCTCTCCTCCCCCTTTCTCTCTTCCCCCTCCCCTCTCCCCCCTCTCTCCTCCCCCTCTCTCATCCTCCACTCTCTCCTCCCCCTCTCTCTCCTCCCCTCCCTCTCTCTTCCCCCTCTCTCTTCCTCCCCTCTCTCCTCCCCCTCCCTCTCTCTTCCTCCCCCTCCCCCTCTCCTACCCTCCCCCTTTCTCTCCTTTTGTTACCTCCCCCCTTTCTCTCCTTTTGTTACCTCCCCCTCTCTCCTCCCCCTCCCTCTCTCTTCCTCCCCCTCTCTCTCCTCCCCCTCTATCTCTCTCCTCCCCCTCCCTCTCTCTTCCTCCCCTCTCCCCCCCTCTCTCTCTCCCCCTCCCTCTCTCTCACCCCCCTCCCCCTCTCTCCACCCCCTCCCTCTCTCTTCCTCCCCTCCCTCTCTCTTCCTCCCCTCTCTCCCTCCCCTCTCTCTCCTCTCCCCTCTCGCTCTTCCCCCTCTCTCCTTCCCCTCTCTCCTCCCCCTCTCTCTTCCCCTCCCTCTCTCTTCCTCCCCCTCCCCCTCTCTCCTCCCCCCTCTCTTCCTCCCCTCCCACTCTCCCCCTCTCCTCCCCCCTCTCTCCTCCCCCTCTCCTCCTCCCCCTCCACCTCTCCCCCCCCTCCCCCTCTCTCCTCCCCTCTCTCCTTCCCCTCTCTCCTCCCCTCTCTCTTCCTCCCCCTCCCCCTCTCTCCTCCCCCTCTCTCCTTCCCCCTCTCCTCCCCCTCTCTCTTCCCCTCCCTCTCTCTTCCTCCCCCTCCCCCTCTCTCCTCCCCTCTCTCTTCCTCCCCTCCCACTCTCCCCCTCTCTCCTCCCCCCTCTCTCCTCCCCCTCTCTCCTCCCCCTCCACCTCTCCCCCCCTCCCCCTCTCTCCTCCCCCTCTCTCCTTCCCCTCTCTCCTCCCCCTCTCTCTTCCTCCCCCTCCCCCCTCTCTCCTCCCCCTCTCTGTTCCTCCCCCTCCCTCTCTCTTCCTCTGCCTCCCCCTCTCTCCTCCCCCCCCTCCCCCTCTTTCCTCCCACTCCCCCTCTCTCCTCCCCCTCCCCCTCTCTCCTCCCCCTCTCTCCTCCCCCTCCCCCTCTCTCCTCCCCCTCTCTCCTCCCCCTCCCCCCTCTCCCCCCCTCTCTCCTTCCCCTCTCTCCCCCCTCTCTCTCTCTCTCTCTACTGCTGTAACATGTCTCCTCCCCCTCTCTCCCCCCCTCTCCCCCCCCTCTCTCTTCTCTCTCTCTCTCTACTGCTGTAACATGTTGTAATGCTCTACACTTTTCCTTTGTACAGACTCCTGCTGTGTAGAAATGGCTATCACTCAATATAATGGTCTTATTACCTCACACACACACACACACACACACACACACACACACACACACAGAGACACAGAGACACACACACACACACACACACACACACACACAGACACAGACACACACACACACACATACACACACACAGAGACACACACACACACAGAGACACACACAGACACACACACACACATACACACACACAGAGACACACAGAGACACACACACAGACACACACACACACACAGAGACACAGAGACACACAAACAGACACACACACCACACACACACACCACACACACACCACACACACACACACACACACACAGTCTACGTTTGACATATTCATGTGAATTCATAGACAGCCACCATGAGACTGATATGTGTGCGACACTAAACCCTGACCCAGGAACTGTGTTTCTTAAAATGTTTCATGTTTAATCTTTACGTTTTAAAACGTTTTGGGGTGGAAAATATATGTATATATACAGTACCAGTCAAAAGTTTGAACACACCTACTCATTCAAGGGTTGTTCTTTATTTTGACTATGTTCTACATTGTAGAATAATAGTGAAGACATCAGAACTATGAAATAACACAATATGGAATCATGTAGTAACCAAAAAAGTGTTAAACAATTCAAAAAATATTTTATATTTGAGATTCTTCAAAGTAGCCACACTTTGCCTTGATGACAGCTTTGCAACCTCTTGGCATTCTCTCAACCAGCTTCATAAGATAGTCACCTGGAATGCATTTAAATAAATAGGTGTGCCTTGTTAAAAGTTAATTTGTGGAACTTCTTTCCTTCTTAATGCATTTGAGCCAATCAGTTGTGTTGTGACAAGGAAGGGGTGGTATACAGAAGATAGCCCTATTTGGTAAAAGACCAAGTCCATATTATGTCAAGAACAGCTCAAATAAACAAAGAGAAACGACAGTCCATAAATGTGTATATATTTCTCTACCTATATAAATGTTAATATTGATAAATGTATCAAAAGGAATAACGTGATAGGCTACAAAATATTAAAAATGAAAATTGTACTGTTTATAAAGCATGTGATCTTTTTCCCTGTAGCCTAATCCCTAAACCCCCACCCCCACTCGTACCAATGAAGGAGAGGACAGGTGTAGATGGATTGAGAGAGGAGGAGAAGAAAGTGGAGAGGAAGCGAGAGGAGGAGGAGGAGGAGGAGGTGAGAGAGGAAGAAGAGAGAGAGGATGAGATGTTGGTTTATCCTACTAACCTCAGTTGGCCTCAACCTAGAAGGTTAGTAACGTTGCTGTCCTTCTTTATAGTCTAACGCTGGAGTACACAGTTAATACACACACGTTGTGACACTCGCGCACGCACACACACCACCCCCTTCAACCTGTTTATCCCTGTCTCTCCCACAGCGGCTGGTTGGTCAGGCTGCCAGACACACACACCACCCCCTTCACCCTGTTTATCCCTGTCTTTCAGTCTAAATCTCTCAGTGCATTCAGAAAGCATTCCGAGCCCTTTGACTTTTTCCAAAATTGTATGTTACAGCCTTATTACATCACAACACCCCATAACGACATCACAATACCCCATAACGACATCACAATACCCCATAACGACATCACAATACCCCATAACGACATCACAACACCCCATAACGACATCACAATATCCCATAACGACATCACAATATCCCATAACGACATCACAATAATTAGCCCATAACGACGAAGCAAAAACATGTTTTTAGAATTTTTAGCAAATTTCTAAAACATTAAAAAACTGAAATATCACATTTCAATAAGAATTCAGACCCTTTACTCAGTACTTTGTTGAAGAACCTTTGGCAGCGATTACAGCCTCGAGTCTTCTTGGGTATGATGCTACAAGCTCGGCACACCTGTATTTGGGGAGTTTCTCCCATTCTTCTCTGCAGATCCTCTCAAGCTCTGTCAGGTTGGACGGGGAGCGTGGCTGCACAGCTATTTTCAGGTCTTTCCAGA
>NC_088231.1:20704147-20711647 GCF_036934945.1 Oncorhynchus masou masou
GACACTGACAGGAGGGGATTGAACCAGAATAACCACTAGTCTCCTAGACACTGACAGGAGGGGATTGAACCAGAATAACCACTAGTCTCCTAGACACTGACAGGAGGGGATTGAACCAGAATAACCACTAGTCCCCTAGACACTGACAGGAGGGGATTGAACCAGAATAACCACTAGTCCCCTAGACACTGACATATTATTATTATTATATTAGGAGGGGATTGAACCAGAATAACCACTGACAGGAGGGGATTGAACCAGAATAACCACTAGTCCCCTAGACACTGACAGGAGGGGATTGAACCAGAATAACCACTGACAGGAGGGGATTGAACCAGAATAACCACTAGTCCCCTAGACACTGAACCAGAATAAGCGATATGGCGTTGATTCTGAAGGTGAACACAGCCTTCATTTCCTACTTCAATCCTTTTGTGTTTCAATCTCTCTCTCTTTCTCTATATCTCTACTGCTTCCTCTCTGCCCCCCTACCCCCCTCCCCCACAGAGAAGATGATGTCCAGGTACGGAGGTCTTCCAGGTGAGCTCCATATGATAGAACTAGAGAAGAGTCCCCGTGGAGTCACTCGCACCGAGGGACAGGGTCTGGCTCCTGGTCTGGGTCTCAGCCTGACGGAGGACAGGGAAGGTTCCAGAGCCCACCTCGGCGTCTACGTGGCCGGGGTCGACCCCCAGGGGGCCGCGGGGCGAGACGGACGGATACGGGTGGGAGATGAGCTACTGGAGGTGAGTCAGTGCGTGTGTGAGAGATATTAGAGAAAGAGACACCACACTGCAGGTGGCAGTATGCCCCTCTTTCAGTTTGTTTTAATGCCTCGTAGAAGTTTCAATGCAGACAGACGTGAATGGAGCTGCCCATGCTGTCACAGAATACAGGATGGCACAGATACAAAGAAGGACCCTCTATCCACCTCTATGATGGCCAGATACAAAGAAGGACCCTCTATCCACCTCTATGATGGCCAGATACAAAGGACCCTCTATGACACCTCTATGATGGCCAGATACAAAGAAGGACCCTCTATCCACCTCTATGATGGCCAGATACAAAGAAGGACCCTCTCTCCACCTCTATGATGGTCAGATGCAAAGAAGGACCCTCTATCCACCTCTATGATGGCTAGATACATATAAGGACCCTCTATCCACCTCTAGGATGGCACAGATACAAAGAAGGATCCTCTATCCACCTCTATGATGGACAGATGCAAAGAAGGACCCTCTATCCACCTCTATGATGGCTAGATACATATAAGGACCCTCTATCCACCTCTAGGATGGCACAGATACAACGAAGGACCCTCTATCCACCTCTATGATGTCTAGATACAAAGAAGGACCCTCTATCCACCTCTATGATGGCCAGATACAAAGAAGGACCCTCTATCCACCTCTATGATGGCCAGATACAAATAAGGACCCTCTATCCACCTCTATGATGTCTAGATACAAAGAAGGACCCTCTATTCACCTCTATGATGGCCAGATACAAAGAAGGACCCTCTATCCACCTCTATGATGGCCAGATACAAAGAAGGACCCTCTATCCACCTCTATGATGGCTAGATACAAAGAAGAATCATCTATCCACCTCTATGATAGCTTGATACAAATAAGAACCCTCTATCCACCTCTATGATAGCCAGATACGAAGAAAGACCCTCTATCCATATCTATGATGGCCAGATACAAAGAAGGACCCTCTATCCACCTCTATGATGGCCAGATACAAAGAAGGACCCTCTATCCACCTCTATGATGGCCAGATACAAAGAAGGACCCTCTATCCACCTCTATGATGGCCAGATACAAAGAAAGACCCTCTATCCACCTCTATGATTAAATCCCCATATATTTAGGATGTTTATAACAGCAATAAGGCACCTTGGGGGTTTGTGGTATATGGCCAATCTACCACGGCTAAGGGCTGTGTCCAGGCACTCCGCGATGCGTCGATTAAGTATGTTCGTAGTCACCAGAACGCTACAGCCATCCTCAACACTGTTGTAGAGGACCACAGCCACTAACATACAGTACCGTCAGATATAGTAGTAATCTGTAGTATTATATATTATGTCCTGGTTGTAGATCAACGGTCAGATCCTGTATGGTCGTAGTCACCAGAACGCTACAGCCATCCTCAACGGTGCTCCTTCCAAAGTCCAGATTCTCCTCACCAGGTACAGTATAGAACCACGCGCCACACAGTAAATGGGATGACACTACACGCTGTTGAGATGCCCCCTTTTTTTGACGTTTTGTGTAGAAGAGTTTGACTGGTGTTGAAGTCATATGATTTTACTGTGCTTGAAATATAGTAACTATTTTGGATTTATTCGTTGTCAATACGGTGACCAATTAATCAACTGTGACCACCAATTAGTTAATTATATTTCCAAGATGGCGACTGTGATGTCTAACAGATTGTTATTGTTTTGATCAGGAATAAAGCCGCTCTGGTGCAGATGACCCAGGGACCCATGGGTGGGGACTCCTCCTCCTCTTCCTCCCTCCATCCCTCCATCTCTCTCTCCTCTTTTCTCCATCCCTCCATCCACGTCTCTTCCTCCCATCCCCCCATTCCTCCCCACTCCTCCGTCGGCACTGACAGGAACGCCCCCTCTTCCTCCGGCGGGCGATCTGATTGGCCAACGGGCTCCGCTCTGACCCCTGACCTCCTGAGCTGTCCCATAATACCCGGCGTTGACAGCACCATAGAGATCTGTAAAGGACACTTGGGCCTGGGACTCAGCATCGTGGGGGGGTGTGACACGCTACTGGTAAGAGAGACAGGGAGAGGGAGAGGGAGAGAGAGAGAGAGAGAGAGAGAGAGAGAGAGAGAGAGAGAGAGAGAGAGAGAGAGAGATGGGAGAAAGAGAGAGATGGGAGAAAAGAGAGCGAGAGAGAGATGGGAGAAAGAGAGAGATGGGAGAAAGAGAGAGATGGGAGAAAAGAGAGCGAGAGAGAGATGGGAGAAAGAGAGAGATGGGAGAAAAGAGAGCGAGAGAGAGATGGGAGAAAGAGAGAGATGGGAGAAAGAGAGAGATGGGAGAAAAGAGAGCGAGAGAGAGATGGGAGAAAGAGAGAGATGGGAGAAAAGAGAGCGAGAGAGAGATGGGAGAAAGAGAGAGATGGGAGAAAAGAGAGCGAGAGAGAGATGGGAGAAAGAGAGAGATGGGAGAAAAGAGAGCGAGAGAGAGATGGGAGAAAGAGAGAGATGGGAGAAAAGAGAGCGAGAGAGAGATGGGAGAAAGAGAGAGATGGGAGAAAAGAGAGCGAGAGAGAGATGGGAGAAAGAGAGAGATGGGAGAAAGAGAGAGATGGGAGAAAGAGAGAGATGGGAGAAAGAGAGAGCGAGGGTGAGAGAGAGGGAGAAAGAGAGAGCGAGGGTAAGAGAGATAGTGAGAGAGAGATGGGAGAAAGAGAGAGATGGGAGAAAGAGAGAGCGAGGGGGAGAGGGTGAGAGAGAGTGAGAGAGTGAGAGAGAGAGAGAGTGAGAGAGAGCGTGAAAGTGTGTGTGTGTACCGTGGAGATCTGTTAAGGACACACATAACTCGGCCTCATCATCGGGATGATGTACTGTAGAACACCCTCTACTGGGGTAACATACCAACTGGTCTGATGATGTACTGTAGAACACCCTCTACTGGGGTAACATACCAACTGGTCTGATGATGTACTGTAGAACACCCTCTACTGGGGTAACATACCAACTGGTCTGATGATGTACTGTAGAACACCCTCTACTGGGGTAACATACCAACTGGTCTGATGATGTACTGTAGAACACCCTCTACTGGGGTAACATACCAACTGGTCTGATGATGTACTGTAGAACACCCTCTACTGGGGTAACATACCAACTGGTCTCATGATGTACTGTAGAACACCCTCTACTGGGGTAACATACCAACTGGTCTGATGATGTACTGTAGAACACCCTCTACTGGGGTAACATACCAACTGGTCTGATGATGTACTGTAGAACACCCTCTACTGGGGTTAACATACCAACTGGTCTGATGATGTACTGTAGAACACCCTCTACTGGGGTTAACATACCAACTGGTCTGATGATGTACTGTAGAACACCCTCTACTGGGGTAACATACCAACTGGTCTGATGATGTACTGTAGAACACCCTCTACTGGGGTAACATACCAACTGGTCTGATGATGTACTGTACTGTAGAACACCCTCTACTGGGGTAACATACCAACTGGTCTGATGATGTACTGTAGAACACCCTCTACTGGGGTAACATACCAACTGGTCTGATGATGTACTGTAGAACACCCTCTACTGGGGTAACATACCAACTGGTCTGATGATGTACTGTAGAACACCCTCTACTGGGGTGACATACCAACTGGTCTGATGATGTACTGTAGAACACCCTCTACTGGGGTAACATACCAACTGGTCTGATGATGTACTGTAGAACACCCTCTACTGGGGTAACATACCAACTGCTCTGATGATGTACTGTAGAACACCCTCTACTGGGGTAACATACCAACTGGTCTGATGATGTACTGTAGAACACCCTCTACTGGGGTAACATACCAACTGGTCTGATGATGTACTGTACTGTAGAACACCCTCTACTGGGGTAACATACCAACTGGTCTGATGATGTACTGTAGAACACCCTCTACTGGGGTAACATACCAACTGGTCTGATGATGTACTGTAGAACACCCTCTACTGGGGTAACATACCAACTGGTCTGATGATGTACTGTACTGTAGAACACCCTCTACTGGGGTAACATACCAACTGGTCTGATGATGTACTGTAGAACACCCTCTACTGGGGTAACATACCAACTGGTCTGATGATGTACTGTAGAACACCCTCTACTGGGGTAACATACCAACTGGTCTGATGATGTACTGTAGAACACCCTCTACTGGGGTAACATACCAACTGGTCTGATGATGTACTGTACTGTAGAACACCCTCTACTGGGGTAACATACCAACTGGTCTGATGATGTACTGTAGAACACCCTCTACTGGGGTAACATACCAACTGGTCTGATGATGTACTGTAGAACACCCTCTACTGGGGTAACATACCAACTGGTCTGATGATGTACTGTAGAACACCCTCTACTGGGGTAACATACCAACTGGTCTGATGATGTACTGTAGAACACCCTCTACTGGGGTAACATACCAACTGGTCTGATGATGTACTGTAGAACACCCTCTACTGGGGTAAAATACCAACTGGTCTGATGATGTACTGTAGAACACCCTCTACTGGGGTAACATACCAACTGGTCTGATGATGTACTGTAGAACACCCTCTACTGGGCTAACATACCAACTGGTCTGATGATGTACTGTAGAACACCCTCTACTGGGGTAACATACCAACTGGTCTGATGATGTACTGTAGAACACCCTCTACTGGGGTAACATACCAACTGGTCTGATGATGTACTGTAGAACACCCTCTACTGGGGTAACATACCAACTGGTCTGATGATGTACTGTAGAACACCCTCTACTGGGGTAACATACCAACTGGTCTGATGATGTACTGTAGAACACCCTCTACTGGGGTAACATACCAACTGGTCTGATGATGTACTGTAGAACACCCTCTACTGGGGTAACATACCAACTGGTCTGATGATGTACTGTAGAACACCCTCTACTGGGGTAACACACCAACTGGTCTGATGATGTACTGTAGAACACCCTCTACTGGGGTAACATACCAACTGGTCTGATGATGTACTGTAGAACACCCTCTACTGGGGTAACATACCAACTGGTCTGATGATGTACTGTAGAACACCCTCTACTGGGGTAACATACCAACTGGTCTGATGATGTACTGTAGAACACCCTCTACTGGGGTAACATACCAACTGGTCTGATGATGTACTGTAGAACACCCTCTACTGGGGTAACATACCAACTGGTCTGATGATGTACTGTAGAACACCCTCTACTGGGGTAACATACCAACTGGTCTGATGATGTACTGTAGAACACCCTCTACTGGGGTAACATACCAACTGGTCTGATGATGTACTGTAGAACACCCTCTACTGGGGTAACATACCAACTGTTCTGATGATGTACTGTAGAACACCCTCTAGTGGGGTAACATACCAACTGGTCTGATGATGTACTGTAGAACACCCTCTACTGGGGTAACATACCAACTGGTCTGATGATGTACTGTAGAACACCCTCTACTGGGGTAACATACCAACTGGTCTGATGATGTACTGTACTGTAGAACACCCTCTACTGGGGTAACATACCAACTGGTCTGATGATGTACTGTAGAACACCCTCTACTGGGGTAACATACCAACTGGTCTGATGATGTACTGTAGAACACCCTCTACTGGGGTAACATACCAACTGGTCTGATGATGTACTGTAGAACACCCTCTACTGGGGTGACATACCAACTGGTCTGATGATGTACTGTAGAACACCCTCTACTGGGGTAACATACCAACTGGTCTGATGATGTACTGTAGAACACCCTCTACTGGGGTAACATACCAACTGGTCTGATGATGTACTGTAGAACACCCTCTACTGGGGTAACATACCAACTGGTCTGATGATGTACTGTTGAACACCCTCTACTGGGGTAACATACCAACTGGTCTGATGATGTACTGTAGAACACCCTCTACTGGGGTAACATACCAACTGGTCTGATGATGTACTGTAGAACACCCTCTACTGGGGTAACATACCAACTGGTCTGATGATGTACTGTAGAACACCCTCTACTGGGGTAACATACCAACTGGTCTGATGATGTACTGTAGAACACCCTCTACTGGGGTGACATACCAACTGGTCTGATGATGTACTGTACTGTAGAACACCCTCTACCGGGGTAACATACCAACTGGTCTGATGATGTACTGTAGAACACCCTCTACTGGGGTAACATACCAACTGGTCTGATGATGTACTGTAGAACACCCTCTACTGGGGTAACATACCAACTGGTCTGATGATGTACTGTAGAACACCCTCTACTGGGGTAACATACCAACTGGTCTGATGATGTACTGTAGAACACCCTCTACTGGGGTAACATACCAACTGGTCTGATGATGTACTGTAGAACACCCTCTACTGGGGTAACATACCAACTGGTCTGATGATGTACTGTACTTTAGAACACCCTCTACTGGGGTAACATACCAACTGGTCTGATGATGTACTGTAGAACACCCTCTACTGGGGTAACATACCAACTGGTCTGATGATGTACTGTAGAACACCCTCTACTGGGGTAACATACCAACTGGTCTGACGATGTACTGTAGAACACCCTCTACTGGGGTGAAATACCAACTGGTCTGATGATGTACTGTAGAACACCCTCTACTGGGGTAACATACCAACTGGTCTGATGATGTACTGTAGAACACCCTCTACTGGGGTAACATACCAACTGGTCTGATGATGTACTGTAGAACACCCT
>NC_088231.1:20716647-20761647 GCF_036934945.1 Oncorhynchus masou masou
AAAAAAGTTTAGCCACCAGAGGGAGACAGAGAGGCGCCAGAGAGGAGATGAGGGGAATGTAAGAGATTCACTCTGTGAATTATGGGATGTCTGGTTTGTAACTCGATCTCATAGTAGACACATTAGTTCCGACGCTGTAAACTCATTGAATGGGCAGGAAAAAGTGTACACCCAAAACATCCTTTTCAGTAATAAATGCTATTTCCCCCCACAGCAGTGGAAGACCACCATGAGATAAGGACAGTGGTCATGCATAAGGTGGGATACACACTACGTTGGGTTTGTGTCATTTCCTATCAGAGCAAATGCTGAGCAAAGCTGGAATATATATGGTTGGTAGAGTCTCTGTTGTTATATGAAATATATATCTTGTTATATGTAATATATATGTTGTTATATGTAATATATATGTTGTTATATGTAATATATATGTTGTTATATGTAATATATATGTTGTTATATGTAATATATATGTTGTTATATGTAATATATATGTTGTTATATGTAGTATATATGTTGTTATATGTAATATATATGTTGTTATATGTAGTATATATGTTGTTATATGTAATATATATGTTGTTATATGTAATATATATGTTGTTATATGTAATATATATGTTGTTATATGTAATATATATGTTGTTATGTGTAATATATATGTTGTTATATGTAATATATATGGCTGTAGAGTATGTTGTTATATGTAATATATATGTTGTTACATGTAATATATATGTTGTTACATGTAATATATATGTTGTTATATGTAGTATATATGTTGTTATATGTAGTATATATGTTGTTATATGTAATATATATGTTGTTATATGTACTATATATGTTGTTATATGTAGTATATATGTTGTTATATGTAATATATATGTTGTTATATGTAATATATGTGTTGTTATATGTAATATATATGTTGTTATATGTAATATATATGGTTGTTATATGTAATATATATGTTGTTATATGTAATATATATGTTGTTATATGTAATATATATGTTGTTATATGTAATATATATGGTGTTATATGTAATATATATGGTTGTTATATGGAATATATATGTTGTTATATGTAATATATATGTTGTTATATGGAATATATATGTTGTTATATGTAATATATATGGTTGTAGAGTATGTTGTTATATGTAATATATATGGTGGTAGAGTCTATATGTTGTGTTTACTCCAGGGTCCGTGTGACTCTCTGGGTCTGAGTGTAGCTGGTGGGGTTGGTTCTCATGGAGACGTACCTCTCTTCATCTCTACTATGGACCCTGCTGGACTGGCTGCCAGGTCACACCAAATCTATGTAAGTCTCTCTGTGTGTATGTGTGTGTGTGCTTTCAAACTCCCTCTCTCTCTCTCTCTCTCTCTCTCTCTCTCTCTCTCTCTCTCTCTTTCTCTTTCTCACTCCCCCTCCTCTCACTCCCCCTCTCTTCCTTCTCCCCTCCCCCTTCTCTCTCTCTTTCTCTTTCTCACTCAACCTCTCTTCATTCTCCCTTCCCCCTTCTCTCTCTCTTTCTCTTTCTCACTCCCCCTCTCTTCCTTCTCTCAGGTAGGAGACTTCATGGTGAGTATTAATGATGTCTCCACTGAGGGGATGAGCCACGTCCAAGCTGGAGATTTGCTGAAGTCCATCAGTGGGACCATCACCCTACAGGTGACACACACACACACACACACACACACACACACACACACACACACACACACACACACACACACACACACACACACACACACACACACACACACACACACACACACACACACACACACACACCATCACACACACACACACACCACACCACACCACACTGTGGTTGTCCACTGCTCCAGTCTCTACACTGTGGTTGTCTACTGCTCCAGTCTCTACACTGTGGTTGTCTACTGCTCCAGTCTCTGCACTGTGGTTGTCTACTGCTCCAGTCTCTACACTGTGGCTGTCTACTGCTCCAGTCTCTACACTGTGGTTGTCTACTGCTCCAGTCTCTACACTGTGGTTGTCTACTGCTCCAGTCTCTACACTGTGGTTGTCTACTGCTCCAGTCTCTACACTGTGGTTGTCTACTGCTCCAGTCTCTACACTGTGGTTGTCTACTGCTACAGTCTCTACACTGTGGTTGTCTACTGCTCCAGTCTCTACACTGTGGTTGTCTACTGCTCCAGTCTCTACACTGTGGTTGTCTACTGCTCCAGTCTCTACACTGTGGTTGTCTACTGCTCCAGTCTCTACACTGTGGTTGTCTACTGCTCCAGTCTCTACACTGTGGTTGTCTACTGCTCCAGTCTCTACACTGTGGTTGTCTACTGCTCCAGTCTCTACACTGTGGTTGTCTACTGCTCCAGTCTCTACACTGTGGTTGTCTACTGCTCCAGTCTCTACACTGTGGTTGTCTACTGCTCCAGTCTCTACACTGTGGTTGTCTACTGCTCCAGTCTCTACACTGTGGTTGTCTACTGCTCCAGTCTCTACACTGTGGTTGTCTACTGCTCCAGTCTCTCTCCAACCCAATGTCTATATGTGTGTTTCAGAGGGGTACAGCAGAAGGCAGAAGACTTAAATGTTAAATGTACAGCAGAAGGCACCGTTTCAATATGGATGAATAACGTCTCGTTGTTCTTCAGGTGCTGACTACGGGGTCTGTGGATGAGGACTGTGGAGGAGGACAGGGTCAGAGGGATGCAGGGCTCCCCTCCACAGGATCAGCTACCCCACACAACAACATGAGGTAGGACTCTGCTGCTATCGCATGTTATAAAGAGGGAGAAGGTAGAGGAGGCTGAGGACAGGGAGAGGGGGAGGAGGCTGAGGACAGGGAGAGGGGGAGGAGGCTGAGGACAGGGAGAGGGGGAGGAGGCAGAGGACAGGGAGAGGGGGAGGAGGCTGAGGACAGGGAGAGGGGGAGGAGGCAGAGGACAGGGAGAGGGAGAGGAGGCTGAGGACAGGGAGAGGGGGAGGAGGCTGAGGACAGGGAGAGGGGGAGGAGGCTGAGGACAGGGAGAGGGAGAGGAGGCTGAGGACAGGGAGAGGGGGAGGAGGCTGAGGACAGGGAGAGGGGGAGGAGGCTGAGGACAGGGAGAGGGGGAGGAGGCAGAGGACAGGGAGAGGGGGAGGAGGCTGAGGACAGGGAGAGGGAGAGGGGGAGGAATCTAAGGACAGGGAGAGGGGGAGGAGGCTGAGGACAGGGAGAGGGAGAGGAGGCTGAGGACAGGGAGAGGGGGAGGAGGCTGAGGACAGGGAGAGGGAGAGGGGGAGGAATCTAAGGACAGGGAGAGGGGGAGGAGGCTGAGGACAGGGAGAGGGGGAGGAGGCTGAGGACAGGCAGAGGGAGAGGAGGCTGAGGACAGGGAGAGGGGGAGGAGGCTGAGGAGAGGGGGAGGAGGCTGAGGACAGGGAGAGGGGGAGGAGGCTGAGGACAGGGAGAGGGGGAGGAGGCTGAGGACAGGGAGAGGGGGAGGAGGCTGAGGACAGGGAGAGGGGGAGGAGGCTGAGGACAGGGAGAGGGGGAGGAGGCTGAGGAGAGGGGGAGGAGGCTGAGGAGAGGGGGAGGAGGCTGAGGAGAGGGGGAGGAGGCTGAGGAGAGGGGGAGGAGGCTGAGGACAGGGAGAGGGGGAGGAGGCTGAGGACAGGGAGAGGGGGAGGAGGCTGAGGACAGGGAGAGGGAGAGGGGGAGGAGGCTGAGGACAGGGAGAGGGAGAGTAGGTAGAGGAGGCTGAGGTCAGGGAGAGGGAGAGTAGGTAGAGGAGGCTGAGGACAGGGAGAGCGAGAGTAGGTAGAGGAGGCTGAGGACAGGGAGAGGTAGAGAGAGGAGGCTGAGGACAGGGCCAGGGAGAGGGAGAGTAGATAGAGGAGGCTGAGGACAGGGAGAGTAGAGAGAGGAGGCTGAGGACAGGGCCAGGGAGAGGGAGAGTAGGTAGAGGAGGCTGAGGAGAGGGAGAGGGGGAGTAGGTAGAGGAGGCTGAGGACAGGGAGAGGGAGAGTAGGTAGAGGAGGCTGAGGAGAGGGAGAGGGGGAGTAGGTAGAGGAGGCTGAGGACAGGGAGAGGGGGAGTAGGTAGAGGAGGCTGAGGACAGGGAGAGGGAGAGTAGGTAGAGGAGGCTGAGGATAGGGAGAGTAGGTAGAGGAGGCTGAGGACAGGGAGAGGGGGAGTAGGTAGAGGAGGCTGAGGACAGGGAGAGGGAGAGTAGGTAGAGGAGGCTGAGGACAGGGAGAGGGGGAGTAGGTAGAGGAGGCTGAGGACAGGGAGAGGGAGAGTAGGTAGAGGAGGCTGAGGATAGGGAGAGTAGGTAGAGGAGGCTGAGGACAGGGAGAGGGGGAGTAGGTAGAGGAGGCTGAGGACAGGGAGAGGGAGAGTAGGTAGAGGAGGCTGAGGACAGGGAGAGGGGGAGTAGGTAGAGGAGGCTGAGGACAGGGAGAGGGAGAGTAGGTAGAGGAGGCTGAGGATAGGGAGAGTAGGTAGAGGAGGCTGAGGACAGGGAGAGGGGGAGGGGGGAGGCTGAGGACAGGGAGAGGGGGAGGAGGCTGAGGACAGGGAGAGGGGGAGGGGGAGGCTGAGGACAGGGAGAGGGGGAGGAGGCTGAGGACAGGGAGAGGGGGAGGGGGGAGGCTGAGGACAGGGAGAGGGGGAGGGGGGAGGCTGAGGACAGGGAGAGGGGGAGGAGGCTGAGGACAGGGAGAGGGGGAGGGGGGAGGCTGAGGACAGGGAGAGGGGGAGGAGGCTGAGGACAGGGAGAGGGGGAGGGGGGAGGCTGAGGACAGGGAGAGGGGGAGGAGGCTGAGGACAGGGAGAGGGGGAGGAGGCTGAGGACAGGGAGAGGGGGAGGAGGCTGAGGACAGGGAGAGGGGGAGGAGGCTGAGGACAGGAAGAGGGGGAGGGGGGAGGCTGAGGATAGGGAGAGGGGGCGGAGGCTGAGGACAGGGAGAGGGGGAGGAGGCTGAGGACAGGGAGAGGGGGAGGGGGAGGAGGCTGAGGATAGGGAGAGGGGGAGGAGGCTGAGGACAGGGAGAGGAAGAGGGGGAGGAGGCTGAGGACAGGGAGAGGGGGAGGAGGCTGAGGATAGGGAGAGGGGGAGGAGGCTGAGGACAGGGAGAGGGGGAGGAGGCTGAGGACAGGGAGAGGGAGAGGGGGAGGAGGCTGAGGACAGGGAGAGGGATAGGGGAGGAGGCTGAGGATAGTGAGAGGGGGAGGAATCTGAGGACAGGGAGAGGGGGAGGAGGCTGAGGACAGGGAGAGGGAGAGGGGGAGGAGGCTGAGGACAGGGAGAGGGAGAGGAGGCTGAGGACAGTGAGAGGGAGAGGGGGAGGAGGCTGAGGATAGGGAGAGGGGGAGGGGGAGGAGGCTGAGGACAGGGAGAGGGAGAGTAGATAGAGGAGGCTGAGGACAGGGTCAGGTAGAGTAGGTAGAGGAGGCTGAGGACAGGGTCAGGTAGAGTAGGTAGAGGAGGCTGAGGACAGGGAGAGGGAGAGGAGTTAGAGGAGGCTGAGGACAGGGAGAGGGAGAGGAGTTAGAGGAGGCTGAGGACAGGGAGAGGGAGAGGAGTTAGAGGAGGCTGAGGACAGGGAGAGGGAGAGGAGGCTGAGGATAGGGAGAGGGAGAGTAGGTAGAGGAGGCTGAGGACAGGGCCAGGGAGAGTAGGTAGAGGAGGCTGAGGATAGGGAGAGGGAGAGGAGTTAGAGGAGGCTGAGGACAGGGAGAGGGAGAGTAGGTAGAGAAGGCTGAGGATAGGGAGAGGGAGAGGAGTTAGAGGAGGCTGAGGACAGGGTCAGGGAGAGTAGGTAGAGGAGGCAGAGGACAGGGACAGGGAGAGTAGGTAGAGGTGGCTGAGGACAGGGTCAGGGAGAGTAGGTAGAGGAGGCTGAGGACATTGCCAGGGAGAGGGAGAGTAGGTAGAGGAGGCTGAGGACAGGGCCAGGGAGAGGGAGAGTAGGTAGAGGAGGCTGAGGAGAGGGATAGGGAGAGTAGGTAGAGGAGGCTGAGGACAGGGAGAGTAGGTAGAGGAGGCTGAGGACAGGGAGAGGGAGAGTAGATAGAGGAGGCTGAGGATAGGGAGAGTTAGGTAGAGGAGGCTGAGGACAGGGAGAGGGAGAGTAGATAGAGGAGGCTGAGGACAGGGCCAGGGAGAGTAGGTAGAGGAGGCTGAGGATAGGGAGAGGGAGAGGAGTTAGAGGAGGCTGAGGACAGGGAGAGGGAGAGTAGGTAGAGGAGGCAGAGGACAGGGACAGGGAGAGTAGGTAGAGGTGGCTGAGGACAGGGTCAGGGAGAGTAGGTAGAGGAGGCTGAGGACATTGCCAGGGAGAGGGAGAGTAGGTAGAGGAGGCTGAGGACAGGGCCAGGGAGAGGGAGAGTAGGTAGAGGAGTCTGAGGACAGGGAGAGGGAGAGGGAGAGTAGGTAGAGGAGGCTGAGGACAGGGAGAGTAGGTAGAGGAGGCTGAGGACAGGGAGAGTAGGTAGAGGAGGCTGAGGACAGGGAGAGTAGGTAGAGGAGGCTGAGGACAGGGCCAGGGAGAGGGAGAGTAGGTAGAGGAGGCTGAGGACAGGGCCAGGGAGAGGGAGAGTAGGTAGAGGAGGCTGAGGACAGGGAGAGGGAGAGTTAGGTAGAGGAGGCTGAGGACAGGGCCAGGGAGAGTAGGTAGAGGAGGCTGAGGATAGGGAGAGGGAGAGGGAGAGGAGTTAGAGGAGGCTGAGGACAGGGAGAGGGAGAGTAGGTAGAGGAGGCTGAGGACAGGGAGAGGGAGAGTAGGTAGAGGAGGCTGAGGACAGGGAGAGGGAGAGTAGGTAGAGGAGGCTGAGGACAGGACCAGGGAGAGGGAGAGTAGGTAGAGGAGGCTGAGGACAGGGAGAGTAGGTAGAGGAGGCTGAGGACAGGGTCAGGTAGAGGGGGAGTAGGTAGAGGAGGCTGAGGACAGGTAGAGTAGGTAGAGGAGGCTGAGGACAGGGAGAGTAGGTAGAGGAGGCTGAGGACAGGGTCAGGTAGAGGGGGAGTAGGTAGAGGAGGCTGAGGACAGGGCCAGGTAGAGTAGGTAGAGGAGGCTGAGGACAGGGAGAGTAGGTAGAGGAGGCTGAGGACAGGGTCAGGTAGAGGGGGAGTAGGTAGAGGAGGCTGAGGACAGGTAGAGTAGGTAGAGGAGGCTGAGGACAGGGAGAGTAGGTAGAGGAGGCTGAGGACAGGGTCAGGTAGAGGGGGAGTAGGTAGAGGAGGCTGAGGACAGGGCCAGGTAGAGTAGGTAGAGGAGGCTGAGGACAGGGCCAGGTAGAGGAGGCTGAGGACAGGGAGAGGGAGAGGGAGAGTAGGTAGAGGAGGCTGAGGACAGGGTCAGGTAGAGTAGGTAGAGGAGGCTGAGGACAGGGTCAGGTAGAGTAGGTAGAGGAGGCTGAGGACAGGGTCAGGGAGAGTAGGTAGAGGAGGCTGAGGATAGGGAGAGTAGGTAGAGGAGGCTGAGGACAGGGAGAGGAGGTAGAGGAGGCTGAGGACAGGGTCAGGGAGAGTAGGTAGAGGAGGCTGAGGACAGGGAGAGTAGGTAGAGGAGGCTGAGGACAGGGTCAGGTAGAGTAGGTAGAGGAGGCTGAGGACAGGGAGAGTAGGTAGAGGAGGCTGAGGACAGGGTCAGGTAGAGTAGGTAGAGGAGGCTGAGGACAGGGTCAGGGAGAGTAGGTAGAGGAGGCTGAGGACAGGGTCAGGTAGAGTAGGTAGAGGAGGCTGAGGACAGGGAGAGTAGGTAGAGGAGGCTGAGGACAGGGCCAGGGAGAGGGAGAGTAGGTAGAGGAGGCTGAGGACAGGGCCAGGGAGAGGGAGAGTAGGTAGAGGAGGCTGAGGACAGGGAGAGGGAGAGTTAGGTAGAGGAGGCTGAGGACAGGGCCAGGGAGAGTAGGTAGAGGAGGCTGAGGATAGGGAGAGGGAGAGGGAGAGGAGTTAGAGTAGGCTGAGGACGGTGAGAGGGAGAGTAGGTAGAGGAGGCTGAGGACAGGGAGAGGGAGAGTAGGTAGAGGAGGCTGAGGACAGGGAGAGGGAGAGTAGGTAGAGGAGGCTGAGGACAGGGTCAGGGAGAGGGAGAGTAGGTAGAGGAGGCTGAGGACAGGGAGAGGGAGAGGGAGAGTAGGTAGAGGAGGCTGAGGACAGGGAGAGTAGGTAGAGGAGGCTGAGGACAGGACCAGGGAGAGGGAGAGTAGGTAGAGGAGGCTGAGGACAGGACCAGGGAGAGGGAGAGTAGGTAGAGGAGGCTGAGGACAGGGAGAGTAGGTAGAGGAGGCTGAGGACAGGGAGAGTAGGTAGAGGAGGCTGAGGACAGGGTCAGGTAGAGGGGGAGTAGGTAGAGGAGGCTGAGGACAGGTAGAGTAGGTAGAGGAGGCTGAGGACAGGGAGAGTAGGTAGAGGAGGCTGAGGACAGGGTCAGGTAGAGGGGGAGTAGGTAGAGGAGGCTGAGGACAGGGCCAGGTAGAGGAGGCTGAGGACAGGGAGAGGGAGAGGGAGAGGGAGAGTAGGTAGAGGAGGCTGAGGACAGGGTCAGGTAGAGTAGGTAGAGGAGGCTGAGGACAGGGTCAGGTAGAGTAGGTAGAGGAGGCTGAGGACAGGGTCAGGGAGAGTAGGTAGAGGAGGCTGAGGATAGGGAGAGTAGGTAGAGGAGGCTGAGGACAGGGTCAGGTAGAGTAGGTAGAGGAGGCTGAGGACAGGGCCAGGTAGAGTAGGTAGAGGAGGCTGAGGACAGGGTCAGGTAGAGTAGGTAGAGGAGGCTGAGGACAGGGTCAGGGAGAGTAGGTAGAGGAGGCTGAGGATAGGGAGAGTAGGTAGAGGAGGCTGAGGACAGGGTCAGGTAGAGTAGGTAGAGGAGGCTGAGGACAGGGCCAGGTAGAGTAGGTAGAGGAGGCTGAGGACAGGGAGAGGGAGAGGGAGAGTAGGTAGAGGAGGCTGAGGACAGGTAGAGTAGGTAGAGGAGGCTGAGGACAGGGTCAGGTAGAGTAGGTAGAGGAGGCTGAGGACAGGGAGAGTAGGTAGAGGAGGCTGAGGACAGGGTCAGGTAGAGGAGGCTGAGGACAGGGAGAGGGAGAGTAGGTAGAGGAGGCTGAGGACAGGGTCAGGTAGAGGGGGGATGTCGGTAGAGGAGGCTGAGGACAGGGCCAGGTAGAGTAGGTAGAGGAGGCTGAGGACAGGGTCAGGGAGAGTAGGTAGAGGAGGCTGAGGACAGGTAGAGTAGGTAGAGGAGGCTGAGGACAGGGTCAGGTAGAGGGGGGATGTCGGTAGAGGAGGCTGAGGACAGGGCCAGGTAGAGTAGGTAGAGGAGGCTGAGGACAGGGCCAGGTAGAGGAGGCTGAGGACAGGGTCAGGTAGAGGAGGCTGAGGACAGGGTCAGGTAGAGGGGGGATGTCGGTAGAGGAGGCTGAGGACAGGGCCAGGTAGAGTAGGTAGAGGAGGCTGAGGACAGGGCCAGGTAGAGTAGGTAGAGGAGGCTGAGGACAGGGTCAGGTAGAGTAGGTAGAGGAGGCTGAGGACAGGGTCAGGGAGAGTAGGTAGAGGAGGCTGAGGATAGGGAGAGTAGGTAGAGGAGGCTGAGGACAGGGTCAGGTAGAGTAGGTAGAGGAGGCTGAGGACAGGGCCAGGTAGAGTAGGTAGAGGAGGCTGAGGACAGGGAGAGGGAGAGGGAGAGTAGGTAGAGGAGGCTGATGACAGGGTCAGGTAGAGGAGGCTGAGGACAGGGAGAGTAGGTAGAGGAGGCTGAGGACAGGGTCAGGTAGAGGAGGCTGAGGACAGGGAGAGGGAGAGTAGGTAGAGGAGGCTGAGGACAGGGTCAGGTAGAGGGGGGATGTCGGTAGAGGAGGCTGAGGACAGGGCCAGGTAGAGTAGGTAGAGGAGGCTGAGGACAGGGTCAGGGAGAGTAGGTAGAGGAGGCTGAGGACAGGTAGAGTAGGTAGAGGAGGCTGAGGACAGGGTCAGGTAGAGGGAGAGTCGGTAGAGGAGGCTGAGGACAGGGCCAGGTAGAGTAGGTAGAGGAGGCTGAGGACAGGGCCAGGTAGAGGAGGCTGAGGACAGGGTCAGGTAGAGGAGGCTGAGGACAGGGTCAGGTAGAGGGGGGATGTCGGTAGAGGAGGCTGAGGACAGGGCCAGGTAGAGTAGGTAGAGGAGGCTGAGGACAGGGCCAGGTAGAGGAGGCTGAGGACAGGGCCAGGTAGAGGAGGCTGAGGACAGGGACAGGGAGAGTAGGTAGAGGAGGCTGAGGACAGGTAGAGTAGGTAGAGGAGGCTGAGGACAGGGTCAGGTAGAGTAGGTAGAGGAGGCTGAGGACAGGTAGAGTAGGTAGAGGAGGCTGAGGACAGGGTCAGGTAGAGTAGGTAGAGGAGGCTGAGGACAGGGTCAGGTAGAGTAGGTAGAGGAGGCTGAGGACAGGGTCAGGGAGAGTAGGTAGAGGAGGCTGAGGACAGGGTCAGGTAGAGTAGGTAGAGGAGGCTGAGGACAGGGAGAGTAGGTAGAGGAGGCTGAGGACAGGGTCAGGGAGAGTAGGTAGAGGAGGCTGAGGACAGGGAGAGTAGGTAGAGGAGGCTGAGGACAGGGTCAGGGAGAGTAGGTAGAGGAGGCTGAGGACAGGGAGAGTAGGTAGAGGAGGCTGAGGACAGGGAGAGTAGGTAGAGGAGGCTGAGGACAGGGTCAGGTAGAGTAGGTAGAGGAGGCTGAGGACAGGGTCAGGGAGAGGGAGAGTAGGTAGAGGAGGCTGAGGACAGGGTCAGGTAGAGTAGGTAGAGGAGGCTGAGGACAGGGTCAGGTAGAGTAGGTAGAGGAGGCTGAGGACAGGGTCAGGTAGAGTAGGTAGAGGAGGCTGAGGACAGGGTCAGGTAGAGTAGGTAGAGGAGGCTGAGGACAGGGTCAGGGAGAGTAGGTAGAGGAGGCTGTGGACAGGGTCAGGTAGAGTAGGTAGAGGAGGCTGAGGACAGGGGGAGTAGAGTAGGTAGGGGAGGCTGAGGACAGGGTCATGGAGAGTAGGTAGAGGAGGCTGAGGACAGGGTCAGATAGAGGAGGCTGAGGACAGGGGGAGTAGAGTAGGTAGGGGAGGCTGAGGACAGTGTCAGGGAGAGTAGGTAGAGGAGGCTGAGGACAGGGTCAGGGAGAGTAGGTAGAGGAGGCTGAGGACAGGGTCAGATAGAGGGAGAGTAGGTAGAGGAGGCTGAGGACAGGTAGAGTAGGTAGAGGAGGCTGAGGACAGGGAGAGTAGGTAGAGGAGGCTGAGGACAGGGTCAGGGAGAGTAGGTAGAGGAGGCTGAGGACAGGTAGAGTAGGTAGAGGAGGCTGAGGACAGGGTCAGGGAGAGTAGGTAGAGGAGGCTGAGGACAGGGTCAGGGAGAGTAGGTAGAGGAGGCTGAGGACAGGTAGAGTAGGTAGAGGAGGCTGAGGACAGGTAGAGTAGGTAGAGGAGGCTGAGGACAGGTAGAGTAGGTAGAGGAGGCTGAGGACAGGGAGAGTAGGTAGAGGAGGCTGAGGACAGGGTCAGGGAGAGTAGGTAGAGGAGGCTGAGGACAGGTAGAGTAGGTAGAGGAGGCTGAGGACAGGGTCAGGGAGAGTAGGTAGAGGAGGCTGAGGACAGGGTCAGGGAGAGTAGGTAGAGGAGGCTGAGGATAGGGTCAGGTAGAGGTAGAGTAGGTAGAGGAGGCTGAGGACAGGGCCAGGGAGAGTAGGTAGAGGAGGCTGAGGACAGGGTCAGGTAGAGGTAGAGTAGGTAGAGGAGGCTGAGGACAGGGTCAGGTAGAGTAGGTAGAGGAGGCTGAGGACAGGGTCAGGTAGAGGGGGAGTAGGTAGAGGAGGCTGAGGACAGGGTCAGGTAGAGTAGGTAGAGGAGGCTGAGGACAGGGTCAGGTAGAGTAGGTAGAGGAGGCTGAGGACAGGGTCAGGTAGAGTAGGTAGAGGAGGCTGAGGACAGGGCCAGGTAGAGTAGGTAGAGGAGGCTGAGGACAGGGTCAGGTAGAGGAGGCTGAGGACAGGGAGAGTAGGTAGAGGAGGCTGAGGACAGGGAGAGTAGGTAGAGGAGGCTGAGGTCAGGTAGAGTAGGTAGAGGAGGCTGAGGACAGGGTCAGGTAGAGTAGGTAGAGGAGGCTGAGGACAGGGTCAGGTAGAGTAGGTAGAGGAGGCTGAGGACAGGGTCAGGTAGAGTAGGTAGAGGAGGCTGAGGACAGGGTCAGGGAGAGGAGGTAGAGGAGGCTGAGGACAGGGTCAGGTAGAGTAGGTAGAGGAGGCTGAGGACAGGGTCAGGGAGAGGAGGTAGAGGAGGCTGAGGACAGGGTCAGGTAGAGTAGGTAGAGGAGGCTGAGGACAGGGTCAGGGAGAGGAGGTAGAGGAGGCTGAGGACAGGGTCAGGTAGAGTAGGTAGAGGAGGCTGAGGACAGGGTCAGGGAGAGTAGGTAGAGGAGGCTGAGGACAGGGTCAGGGAGAGTAGGTAGAGGAGGCTGAGGACAGGGAGAGTAGGTAGAGGAGGCTGAGGACAGGGCCAGGTAGAGGGGGGATGTCGGTAGAGGAGGCTGAGGACAGGTAGAGTAGGTAGAGAAGGCTGAGGACAGGGTCAGGTAGAGTAGGTAGAGGAGGCTGAGGACAGGGTCAGGTAGAGTAGGTAGAGGAGGCTGAGGACAGGGTCAGGTAGAGTAGGTAGAGGAGGCTGAGGACAGGGTCAGGTAGAGTAGGTAGAGGAGGCTGAGGACAGGGTCAGGGAGAGGAGGTAGAGGAGGCTGAGGACAGGGTCAGGTAGAGTAGGTAGAGGAGGCTGAGGACAGGGTCAGGGAGAGGAGGTAGAGGAGGCTGAGGACAGGGTCAGGTAGAGTAGGTAGAGGAGGCTGAGGACAGGGTCAGGGAGAGTAGGTAGAGGAGGCTGAGGACAGGGTCAGGGAGAGTAGGTAGAGGAGGCTGAGGACAGGGCCAGGTAGAGTAGGTAGAGGACAGGGTCAGGGAGAGTAGGTAGAGGAGGCTGAGGACAGGGTCAGGGAGAGTAGGTAGAGGAGGCTGAGGACAGGGTCAGGTAGAGGGGGGATGTCGGTATCCTCTCCACAGGATCAGCTACCCTTCACAACAACATGAGGTGGTAATGTACTGCTGTTTATAAATGTTTAGCTCTAAGGCACATTGATTCTCAACTATTTTGCCCCTCAGGGCCACCGTATAGCAATATTTTAACACTTATTTAATCAATGCTGTTATAGTAAATGGTCAATGCAGACAGTTTTTTAAAAACTTTTCACAAATGCAAATGTTTGGTATGAGCCGTTGCTACACATCATTTCAGATAGAGAACTGCAAATCTGACCTGTTGTTGTTGTTACATCTCCTACAGTCCCCAGTTTTATAGAACCATCAGTCTGGACAGAGGAGCTCTGGGTCTAGGCTTCAGTATAGTAGGAGGGTTCAGCAGTCCCCACGGAGACCTGCCCATCTACGTCAAAACTGTCTTCGGAAAGGTAACTGTCTATTTCATTTAGAAAGGTAACTGTCTATTTCATTTGGAACGGTAACACAGGCCTCTATTTCATTTAGAGAGGGAACACAGGCCTCTATTTCATTTAGAAAGGGAACACAGGCCTCTATTTCATTTAGAAAGGGAACACATGCCTCTATTTCATTTAGAGAGGGAACACAGGCCTCTATTTCATTTAGAACGGTAACACAGGCCTCTATTTCATTTAGAAAGGGAACACAGGCCTCTATTTCATTTAAAAGGGAACACAGGTCTCTATTTCATTTAGAGAGGGAACACAGGCCTCTATTTCATTTAGAAAGGGAACACAGGCCTCTATTTCATTTAGAAAGGGAACACAGGACTCTATTTCATTTGGAACGGTAACACAGACCTCTATTTCATTTAGAGAGGGAACACAGGCCTCTATTTCATTTAAAAGGGAACACAGGCCTCTATTTCATTTAGAAAGGGAACACAGGCCTCTATTTCATTTAGAAAGGGAACACAGGCCTCTATTTCATTTAGAACGGTAACACAGGCCTCTATTTCATTTAGAAAGGGAACACAGGCCTCTATTTCATTTAGAACGGTAACACAGGCCTCTATTTCATTTAGAAAGGGAACACAGGCCTCTATTTCATTTAGAACGGTAACACAGGCCTCTATTTCATTTAGAAAGGGAACACAGGCCTCTATTTCATTTAGAAAGTTAACACAGGCCTCTATTTCATTTAGAAAGGGAACACAGGCCTCTATTTCATTTAGAAAGGTAACACATGCCTCTATTTCATTTAGAAAGGTAACACAGGCCTCTTTTTCATTTAGAAAGGGAACACAGGCCTCTATTTCATTTAGAAAGGTAAAACATGCCTCTATTTCATTTAGAAAGGGAACACAGGCCTCTATTTCATTTAGAAAGGGAACACAGGACTCTATTTCATTTAGAAAGGGAACACAGACCTCTATTTCATTTAGAACGGGAACACAGGCCTCTATTTCATTTAGAAAGGGAACACAGGCCTCTATTTCATTTAGAAAGGGAACACAGGCCTCTATTTCATTTAGAAAGGGAACACAGGCCTCTATTTCATTTAGAAAGGGAACACAGGCCTCTATTTCATTTAGAAAGGGAACACAGGCCTCTATTTCATTTAGAAAGGGAACACAGGCCTCTATTTCATTTAGAAAGGGAACACAGGCCTCTATTTCATTTAGAAAGGGAACACAGGACTCTATTTCATTTAGAAAGGTAACAGAGGCCTCTATTTCATTTAGAAAGGGAACACAGGCCTCTATTTCATTTAGAAAGGGAACACAGACCTCTATTTCATTTAGAAAGGGAACACAGGCCTCTATTTCATTTAGAACGGTAACACAGGCCTCTATTTCATTTAGAAAGGGAACACAGGCCTCTATTTCATTTAGAAAGGTAACAGAGGCCTCTATTTCATTTAGAAAGGTAACACATGCCTCTATTTCATTTAGAAAGTTAACACAGGCCTCTATTTCATTTAGAAAGGTAACACAGGCCTCTATTTCATTTAGAAAGGTAACACATGCCTCTATTTAATTTAGAAAGGGAACACAGTACTCTATTTCATTTAGAAAGGGAACACAGGCCTCTATTTCATTTAGAAAGTTAACACAGGCCTCTATTTCATTTAGAACGGGAACACAAGCCTCTATTTCATTTAGAAAGGTAACACAGGCCTCTATTTCATTGAGAAAGGTAACACAGGCCTCTATTTCATTTAGAACGGGAACACAGACCTCTATTTCATTTAGAAAGGTAACTGTCTATTTCATTTGGAACGGTAACACAAGCCTCTATTTCATTTAGATAGGTAACACAGGCCTCACAGGCCTCTAAGGTAACACATTATTTTAGTCCTCAATGTCAATTCAATATACCTATCATTCTCAAAAGTTACTCGATTGTCTTGCAACAACCAGTAGAAACTCAAACAATGCAGCTGTGTTTGATGCCGTGGTGATTGATGCAGTGTCTCTCTGTCTCTCCCTCTGCATCTGTCTCTCTCTCTGCATCTGTCTCTCCCTCTGCATCTGTCTCTCCCTCTGCATCTGTCTCTCCCTCTGCATCTGTCTCTCCCTCTGCATCTGTCTCTCCCTCTGCATCTGTCTCTCCCTCTGCATCTGTCTCTCCCTCTGCATCTGTCTCTCCCTCTGCATCTGTCTCTCCCTCTGCATCTGTCTCTCCCTCTGCATCTGTCTCTGCATCTGTCTCTGCATCTGTCTCTCCCTCTGCATCTGTCTCTCCCTCTGCATCTGTCTCTCCCTCTGCATCTGTCTCTCCCTCTGCATCTGTCTCTCCCTCTGCATCTGTCTCTCCCTCTGCATCTGTCTCTCCCTCTGCATCTGTCTCTCCCTCTGCATCTGTCTCTCCCTCTGCATCTGTCTCTCTCCAGGGAGCAGCGATTGAGGACGGCAGGCTGCAGCGCGGGGATCAGATCCTCGCCGTGAACGGTCACAGTCTGGAGGGGGTCACCCACGCCGGCGCCGTCGCCATACTGAAGAGGACCAAGGGAACTGTAGTCCTCACCGTACTCTCCTGAGTGTAGTCCTCACACAACTGTCTGTCGCCCTTTGATGATGTCATCAGCAGACTACATCAGGGTTGTGTTCATCAGGAAACAGACAAAACAGGGACGGACTGTCTGAACTTATTTTTCAATAAGAAACATTCATTTATGTGTTCTGTTGCAAAACGTTTTGCTATGGTGTGTGCGCTAATGAATTATGACCCTGTTTATCTCTAAAAGGAGGTGAAGATTCTCACAGAAGAATGTCTTCTATATGTCATTCTAGATGTAACTGGTTCTCATTGAAACAAAACTATGAACCCTGTAATGCATTTCTATGTGTCTGTGTACATCAATATGGACCTCATCATACCAGACTACTGACATCACTGTCTCCTTCTAAATGGACCTCATCACACCAGACTACTGACTACTCACATCACTGTCTCCTTCTAAATGGACCTCATCATACCAGACTACTGACTACTCACATCACTGTCTCCTTCTAAATGGACCTCATCATAGCAGACTACTGACTACTGACATCACTGTCTCCTTCTAAATGGACCTCATCATAGCAGACTACAGACTACTCACATCACTGTCTCCTTCTAAATGGACCTCATCACACCAGACTACTGACTACTCACATCACTGTCTCCTTCTAAATGGACCTCATCATACCAGACTACTGACTACTCACATCACTGTCTCCTTCTAAATGGACCTCATCACACCAGACTACTGACTACTGACATCACTGTCTCCTTCTAAATGGACCTCATCATACCAGACTACTGACTACTCACATCACTGTCTCCTTCTAAATGGACCTCATCACACCAGACTACTGACTACTCACATCACTGTCTCCTTCTAAATGGACCTCATCATACCAGACTACTGACTACTCACATCACTGTCTCCTTCTAAATGGACCTCATCACACCAGACTACTGACTACTCACATCACTGTCTCCTTCTAAATGGACCTCATCACACCAGACTACTGACCTCACATCACTGTCTCCTTCTAAATGGACTCATCATACCAGACTACTGACTACTCACATCACTGTCTCCTTCTAAATGGACCTCATCACACCAGACTACTGACTACTCACATCACTGTCTCCTTCTAAATGGACCTCATCATACCAGACTACTGACTACTCACATCACTGTGTCTCCTTCTAAATGGACCTCATCATACCAGACTACTGACTACTCACATCACTGTCTCCTTCTAAATGGACCTCATCATACCAGACTACTGACTACTCACATCACTGTGTCTCCTTCTAAATGGACCTCATCATACCAGACTACTGACTACTCACATCACTGTGTCTCCTTCTAAATGGACCTCATCATACCAGACTACTGACTACTCACATCACTGTCTCCTTCTAAATGGACCTCATCATACCAGACTACTGACTACTCACATCACTGTCTCCTTCTAAATGGACCTCATCACACCAGACTACTGACTACTCACATCACTGTCTCCTTCTAAATGGACCTCATCATACCAGACTACTGACTACTCACATCACTGTCTCCTTCTAAATGGACCTCATCATACCAGACTACTGACTACTCACATCACTGTCTCCTTCTAAATGGACCTCATCACACCAGACTACTGACTACTCACATCACTGTGTCTCCTTCTAAATGGACCTCATCATACCAGACTACTGACTACTCACATCACTGTCTCCTTCTAAATGGACCTCATCACACCAGACTACTGACTACTCACATCACTGTCTCCTTCTAAATGGACCTCATCATACCATACTACTGACTACTCACATCACTGTCTCCTTCTAAATGGACCTCATCACACCAGACTACTGACTACTGACATCACTGTCTCCTTCTAAATGGACCTCATCATACCAGACTACTGACTACTCACATCACTGTCTCCTTCTAAATGGACCTCATCATAGCAGACTACTGACATCACTGTCTCCTTCTAAATGGACCTCATCATAGCAGACTACTGACTACTCACATCACTGTCTCCTTCTAAATGGACCTCATCATACCAGACTACTGACTACTCACATCACTGTCTCCTTCTAAATGGACCTCATCATACCAGACTACTGACATCACTGTCTCCTTCTAAATGGACCTCATCATACCAGACTACTGACTACTCACATCACTGTCTCCTTCTAAATGGACCTCATCATACCAGACTACTGACTACTGACATCACTGTGTCTCCTTCTAAATGGACCTCATCACACCAGACTACTGACTACTCACATCACTGTCTCCTTCTAAATGGACCTCATCATAGCAGACTACTCACATCACTGTCTCCTTCTAAATGGACCTCATCACACCAGACTACTGACTACTGACATCACTGTCTCCTTCTAAATGGACCTCATCATACCAGACTACTGACTACTGACATCACTGTCTCCTTCTAAATGGACCTCATCATACCAGACTACTGACTACTCACATCACTGTCTCCTTCTAAATGGACCTCATCACACCAGACTACTGACTACTGACATCACTGTCTCCTTCTAAATGGACCTCATCATACCAGACTACTGACTACTCACATCACTGTCTCCTTCTAAATGGACCTCATCATACCAGACTACTGACTACTGACATCACTGTCTCCTTCTAAATGGACCTCATCATACCAGACTACTGACTACTCACATCACTGTCTCCTTCTAAATGGACCTCATCATACCTGACTACTGACATCACCGTCTCCTTCTAAATGGACCTCATCACACCAGACTACTGACTACTCACATCACTGTGTCTCCTTCTAAATGGACCTCATCATACCATACTACTGACTACTCACATCACTGTCTCCTTCTAAATGGACCTCATCATACCAGACTACTGACTACTGACATCACTGTCTCCTTCTAAATGGACCTCATCACACCAGACTACTGACTACTCACATCACTGTCTCCTTCTAAATGGACCTCATCACACCAGACTACTGACTACTCACATCACTGTCTCCTTCTAAATGGACCTCATCATACCTGACTACTGACTACTCACATCACTGTCTCCTTCTAAATGGACCTCATCATACCAGACTACTGACTACTCACATCACTAACTAACAGACTCTAATGATGCAACAACGAATGTGGCAATAGATGCCAAGACTCTTCTCCAATCTTTTAGATCGGCGTTTAGGTGTAGAATTTACATTCGAATTAAGAATTCAAAATGGGAGCCTTTTTTTCTCTCTTTCTCTCTGTTTCCTTAGTTGCTCCCTGAACTACATGAATAGGATTCGGTTTATTTCATTATGTAACTATACTTCTATCATGTTCATGAATTTATTAATGTGACTGTTATTTAACCATTTATTTATTCTGTTTTATATGTTGCCTGTAGGAAGGCGTACTAACCTGTACTTTTGTTTTATTATTTAATATGAATGTAATTTAGAAAGAAACTATTAAAGTTTTACGACATTAATTTTCTAAGTATAGATAGAATATTGGTATTTTAAGCTCTTCGGCTGCTAATACTGAACACTTAATGTATTGTAGTTTACTGATATACTGCCAGCGTACTATAGCTACAGCTATTACTAATACTATATACAGGCTGGATGACGATGCCACGTGCATCGATGAGGCAGAAGGTCACGTGGTGTTATGATTCTGAACGGTCGGATACCTAGCAACCATGACAACAAGCCGCCACGTGGGGAATCGTAGGTGGCTCGTTTCAGCTCGTTCTATCTCGTTGATACCCATGTCTTGTTTTGAGGTGTTTTGACTCATTTCACGTGTGTGCTAATAAAGCAAAACATCATCTAGCTAGCTAACCAACAACTGTAAGGATGTATTTGTGACAACAATTGCTCATTGTGTAAATGTATTTATGTTTTCAATAAAAAAAAAATATATAGTTTACAACACGCTAAGGCAACCCAGTCTGTTTTGCCCCATAGTTGTGCACGCGTCGGTTTTGTTGCTAAACAACAAACCCGTCTTACGCGAATAGATCCGTACTTATCAACCAAAGAATCGTCGAATAAACCAATCAATGATGGGCGCTGGTCTGTTTTGCATCGGTATAGAATGGATGACTGGTCAGTATCTAATTTCTGCACTGCAATAGTTATATACTTTATTTATCTATTCGTTGTGTTTTATATATTCTCTGTAGGAACCTCTTTACCAATAGTTTTTCAGTTCTTCCCTGCGAGAACCTTTTAGGATCTAGAACCTTTTAGCTTCTAGAACCTTTTAGAGGAGTGTTTGTATAGGAGAAGGTGATACCTGTATTCTGTATGTTACTCCATATGTCATCTGTAGACAAGTCAGTTCTTCCCTGCTAGAACCTGTTAGTAGGAACACTCTACACTACAGGAGGTTACATACAGTAGGAACACTCTAAACTACAGGAGGTTACATACAGTAGGAACACTCTAAACTACAGGAGGCTATGTACAGTAGGAACACTCTAAACTACAGGAGGTTATGTACAGTAGGAACACTCTAAACTACAGGAGGTTATGTACAGTAGGAACACTCTAAACTACAGGTTTTGTACAGTAGGAACACACAACTACAGGAGGTTATGTACAGTAGGAACACTCTAAACTACAGGAGGCTATGTACAGTAGGAACACTAAACTACAGGAGGTTATGTACAGTAGGAACACTAAACTACAGGAGGTTATGTACAGTAGGAACACTAAACTACAGGAGGTAATGTACAGTAGGAACACTAAACTACAGGAGGTAATGTACAGTAGGAACACTAAACTACAGGAGGTTATGTACAGTAGGAACACTAAACTACAGGAGGTAATGTACAGTAGGAACACTAAACTACAGGAGGTTATGTACAGTAGGAACACTAAACTACAGGAGGTTATGTACAGTAGGAACACTAAACTACAGAAGGCTAAATACAGTAGGAACACTAAACTACAGGAGGTTATGTAGAGTAGGAACACTAAACTACAGGAGGTTATGTACAGTAGGAACACTAAACTACAGGAGGTTACATACAGTAGGAACACTATAAACTACAGGAGGTTGGTGTTACCTTAATTGGGGAGGACGGGTTTGTGGTAATGGCTGGGGCAGAACAGTGGAATGGTATCAAATAAATCAAACCCATGGGTTTCCATGGTTACCATGTGTTTGATGTCACTCCATTTACTCCGTTCCAGCCATTATAATGAGCAGTCCTCCCCTCAAGAGCCTCCACTGCCACTGATCTAAACATCACATGGTTAAAGGTTGGGGGGGTGGAAGGCCTGAAATATTTAGCTTTTACAAAATGTTATGCAGTTTTTAAATGAAACAAAATACCTTGTTCTTGTTAAATATTTTAGAAATCTAAACCCCCTAAATCTTTAATGACTTGAGGGAATTGTATGGTACAATACATTTCTCTCTCTCTCACTCACTCACTCTTTCTGTCCACATTCCCCCCCCCCCTCTTTCTCTGTTCTTCCCCCTCTCCCTCTCTCTCTCTCTCTGTCCACCTTTCTCCCCCTTCTAGCTCTCCCGCTTTCTCTGTTCTCCCCCTCTCCCACTCTCTTTCTCTCTCTGTCCACCTTTCTCTCCCCTCTTTCTCTGTTCTACCCTCTCCCCCTCTCTTTCTCTCTCTGTCCACCTTTCTCTCCCCTCTTTCTCTGTTCTCCCCCTCTCTTTCTCTCTTTGTCCACCTCTCTCCCACTGTTTCTCTCTCTGTCCAACTTTCTCCCCCCTTTTTCTCTGTTCTCCCTCTCTCCCACCCTCTTTCTCTCTCTGTCCAACTTTCTCCCCCTTTTAGCTTCCCCCTCTTTCTCTGTTCTCCCCCTCTCCCTCTCTCTCCTTTAAGAGTTGATGGATTCGTCTACAGGCCATGTGTGGGTTACTAGAGGATGAAAGGATGCTGTGTTAACGCGATCTCATTCTTCTCTCTCATTCAGAAAGAGGGACAAACCCGATCCAGGGGAATTGGATAGAGCCAGGTTCAAATTCCTCTCGCCCTCTGTTAAATTTATGACGTCCCATGCCGAGGGGGAACAGAGGTACTACCGGTAGACAAGACCATGTTATTCATGAAGTGAATCTAGATGTGTGTGTGTGTCATGCCTACAGAGGACTGTGGAATGTCTCCCTCTAACGTTCTCCTCTGATACCGTCTTGATACAGTGGTTGTCGTGGAAATTCTAATCAATAACGAGGAGAGACAAGGTCAATTCACCAATCAGGATCTTTATCTTTATTCAAAACGTATTAATAACATCGATTGCAATAATGAAGCTGGTCGACGAACCACCTTTAGATGATTCGTTGAGAGCCCCGACAAACACCTTTTATAGTAAAGATACACCCCCTTAGTCTACATGACAAACAACAGATGTGTGGAACGGGTCACAAGGTGGTGAGACTTGATACATGAGAAAGGAGTATCACCCAGCCAGATAGCATTTGCTATGAAGACGGTTCTTATTGTACAGAGTTAGCCCCCTAAGATCTCGTCCCTGGTACCTCAAAGTACAGCAACACTAACTCGTTCTATGGCATAAATCAATTGTCAGCTCCAGATACCCCCCATCTCAAGTAAAACCCATGTCTTTGACCACACGCCTAGACGAGCTGACTGAGGGGAGTGAGCCTCTGGGTCATACAGTATCCCAGGATAGGTGCAACATCCTGTCTCAGACCTTATCACCCCCAGGGCCCAACTCAGAAGACCACAGATAAGATTGTTCAAAAACAACCATTTGATGCAACAACAGTATTATAACATCATCTTGTAATTTCGCTCTCACAGTGTTCCTAGACTCTCTCCCACTAACGTTGTCCTCAAACCCTCAGGATACAGTGTTCCTAGACTCTCTCCCACTAACGTTGTCCTCAAACCCTCAGAATACAGTGTTCCTAGACTCTCTCCCACTAACGTTGTCCTCAAGCCCTCAGAATACAGTGTTCCTGGACTCTCTCCCACTAACGTTGTCCTCAAACCCTCAGAATACAGTGTTCCTAGACTCTCTCCCACTAACGTTGTCCTCAAACCCTCAGAATACAGTGTTCCTAGACTCTCTCCCACTAACGTTGTCCTCAAACCCTCAGAATACAGTGTTCCTAGACTCTCTCCCACTAACGTTGTCCTCAAACCCTCAGAATACAGTGTTCCTAGACTCTCTCCCACTAACGTTGTCCTCAAACCTTCAGAATACAGTGTTCCTAGACTCTCTCTCACTAACGTTGTCCTCAAACCCTCAGAATACAGTGTTCCTAGACTCTCTCCCACTAACGTTGTCCTCAAACCCTCAGAATACAGTGTTCCTAGACTCTCTCCCACTAACGTTGTCCTCAAACCCTCAGAATACAGTGTTCCTAGACTCTCTCCCACTAACGTTGTCCTCAAACCCTCAGAATACAGTGTTCCTAGACTCTCTCCCACTAACGTTGTCCTCAAACCTTCAGAATACAGTGTTCCTAGACTCTCTCCCACTAACGTTGTCCTCAAACCCTCAGGATACAGTGTTCCTAGACTCTCTCCCACTAACGTTGTCCTCAAACCCTCAGAATACAGTGTTCCTAGACTCTCTCCCACTAACGTTGTCCTCAAACCCTCAGAATACAGTGTTCCTAGACTCTCTCCCACTAACGTTGTCCTCAAACCCTCGGAATACAGTGTTCCTAGACTCTCTCCCACTAACGTTGTCCTCAAACCCTCAGAATACAGTGTTCCTAGACTCTCTCCCACTAACGTTGTCCTCAAACCCTCAGGATACAGTGTTCCTGGACAGGTACAGTACAGGTAGGTTACAATGTGAGCATGCTTTTGTTCCAGGCAGCCCAACACACCTGATTTAACTAATCATCATACCTTGATTTTAGGCCAGTATAGCTGAATCAGGTTTGTTAGAGCTGCTCTGCAATAATAGTCTGGATATACACAGTAGTTTTCCAGGACCCAAACACAGGGTTAACTTTCCCTCCATGACTCCTTCTCCAACTACCTGGTCAGCAGGCGAGAGAGGGCCGGTATCACCCTGGGTCTTCCCTCCAAGCCTCCTTCTCCGACTACCTGGTCAGCAGGCGAGAGAGGGCCGGTATCACCCTGGGTCTTCCCTCCAAGCCTCCTTCTCCGACTACCTGGTCAGCAGGCGAGAGAGGGCCGGTATCACCCTGGGTCTTCCCTCCAAGCCTCCTTCTCCAACTACCTGGTCAGCAGGCGAGAGAGGGCCGGTATGACCTCTGGGTCTTCCCTCCAAGCCTCCTTCTCCAACTACCTGGTCAGCAGGCGAGAGAGGGCCGGTATGACCTCTGGGTCTTCCCTCCAAGCCTCCTTCTCCAACTACCTGGTCAGCGGGCGAGAGAGGGCCGGTATCACCCTGGGTCTTCCCTCCAAGCCTCCTTCTCCAACTACCAGGTCAGCAGGAGAGAGAGGGCCGGTATCACCCTGGGTCTTCCCTCCAAGCCTCCTTCTCCAACTACCAGGTCAGCGGGCGAGAGAGGGCCGGTATCACCCTGGGTCTTCCCTCCAAGCCTCCTTCTCCAACTACCCGGTCAGCGGGCGAGAGAGGGCCGGTATCACCCTGGGTCTTCCCTCCAAGCCTCCTTCTCCAACTACCAGGTCAGCGGGCGAGAGAGGGCTGGTATCACCCTGGGTCTTCCCTCCAAGCTACCCAGATAACTCCCCACAGACATCACATCAAAACCCCATCTCTCCCCTAGTGCAGACTGCTTTGCCGAGGTGTAGCCTGGCGGAGAGACAGGACGCTCTCTCCTGGCTAGTCACCGCTACCATCCCCAACCTCAGCTACACCTCCAGGTCCCAGCGCATCGCCTCGATGCCGTCGTTGATCGACAGGAGCTGGCACATCAGACGGACGTCCATGCCCCGCAGGTGTGACTGTGTTGTTAGGAGAGGACAGGACAAACAGGTGTGACTGTGTTGTTAGGAGAGGACAGGACAGACATGTGTGACTGTGTTGTTAGGAGAGGACAGGACAAACAGGTGTGACTGTGTTGTTAGGAGAGGACAGGACAAACAGGTGTGACTGTGTTGTTAGGAGAGGACAGGACAAACAGGTGTGACTGTGTTGTTAGGAGAGGACAGGACAAACAGGTGTGACTGTGTTGTTAGGAGAGGACAGGACAAACAGGTGTGACTGTGTTGTTAGGAGAGGACAGGACAAACAGGTGTGACTGTGTTGTTAGGAGAGGACAGGACAAACAGGTGTGACTGTGTTGTTAGGAGAGGACAGGACAAACATGAGTTAGGGCAGGTGTGACTGTGTTGTTAGGAGAGGACAGGACAAACAGGTGTGACTGTGTTGTTAGGAGAGGACAGGACAGACAGGTGTGACTGTGTTGTTAGGAGAGGACAGGACAAACAGGTGTGACTGTGTTGTTAGGAGAGGACAGGACAAACAGGTGTGACTGTGTTGTTAGGAGAGGACAGGACAAACAGGTGTGACTGTGTTGTTAGGAGAGGACAGGACAGACAGGTGTGACTGTGTTGTTAGGAGAGGACAGGACAAACAGGTGTGACTGTGTTGTTAGGAGAGGACAGGACAAACAGGTGTGACTGTGTTGTTAGGAGAGGACAGGACAGACATGTGTGACTGTGTTGTTAGGAGAGGACAGGACAAACAGGTGTGACTGTGTTGTTAGGAGAGGACAGGACAAACAGGTGTGACTGTGTTGTTAGGAGAGGACAGGACAAACAGGTGTGACTGTGTTGTTAGGAGAGAACAGGACAAACAGGTGTGACTGTGTTGTTAGGAGAGGACAGGACAAACATGAGTTAGGTCAGGTGTGACTGTGTTGTTAGGAGAAGACAGGACTAACATGAGTTAGGGCAGGTGCGACTGTGTTGTTAGGAGAGAACAGGACAAACAGGTGTGACTGTGTTGTTAGGAGAGGACAGGACAAACATGAGTTAGGGCAGGTGTGACTGTGTTGTTAGGAGAGGACAGGACAAACAGGTGTGACTGTGTTGTTAGGAGAGGACAGGACTAACATGAGTTAGGGCAGGTGTGACTGTGTTGTTAGGAGAGGACAGGACAAACAGGTGTGACTGTGTTGTTAGGAGAGGACAGGACAAACAGGTGTGACTGTGTTGTTAGGAGAGGACAGGACAAACAGGTGTGACTGTGTTGTTAGGAGAGGACAGGACAAACAGGTGTGACTGTGTTGTTAGGAGAGGACAGGACAAACAGGTGTGACTGTGTTGTTAGGAGAGGACAGGACAAACAGGTGTGACTGTGTTGTTAGGAGAGGACAGGACAAACATGAGTTAGGGCAGGTGTGACTGTGTTGTTAGGAGAGGACAGGACAAACAGGTGTGACTGTGTTGTTAGGAGAGGACAGGACAAACAGGTGTGACTGTGTTGTTAGGAGAGGACAGGACAAACAGGTGTGACTATGTTGTTAGGAGAGAACAGGACAAACAGGTGTGACTGTGTTGTTAGGAGAGAACAGGACAAACAGGTGTGACTGTGTTGTTAGGAGAGGACAGGACAAACAGGTGTGACTGTGTTGTTAGGAGAGGACAGGACAAACAGGTGTGACTGTGTTGTTAGGAGAGGACAGGACAAACAGGTGTGACTGTGTTGTTAGGAGAGGACAGGACAAACAGGTGTGACTGTGTTGTTAGGAGAGGACAGGACAAACAGGTGTGACTGTGTTGTTAGGAGAGGACAGGACAGACAGGTGTGACTGTGTTGTTAGGAGAGGACAGGACAAACAGGTGTGACTGTGTTGTTAGGAGGACAGGACAAACAGGTGTGACTGTGTTGTTAGGAGAGGACAGGACAAACAGGTGTGACTGTGTTGTTAGGAGAGGACAGGACAGACAGGTGTGACTGTGTTGTTAGGAGAGGACAGGACAAACAGGTGTGACTGTGTTGTTAGGAGAGGACAGGACAAACAGGTGTGACTGTGTTGTTAGGAGAGGACAGGACAAACAGGTGTGACTGTGTTGTTAGGAGAGAACAGGACAAACAGGTGTGACTGTGTTGTTAGGAGAGGACAGGACAAACATGAGTTAGGTCAGGTGTGACTGTGTTGTTAGGAGAAGACAGGACTAACATGAGTTAGGGCAGGTGTGACTGTGTTGTTAGGAGAGAACAGGACAAACAGGTGTGACTGTGTTGTTAGGAGAGGACAGGACAAACATGAGTTAGGGCAGGTGTGACTGTGTTGTTAGGAGAGGACAGGACAAACAGGTGTGACTGTGTTGTTAGGAGAGAACAGGACTAACATGAGTTAGGGCAGGTGTGAACATGAACGAGAACAGATTTTAATAGCTGATTTTCCTCCCCTCCCACTTATTCCATTCCAATGCCCTCTTTTCTCTCTCTAAACATGTAAAGGGTAAACGGTATTATAGCCTATTCATGTAACTTCTTAGTAACATTTAACTATTTAAAATAATCAAATTATGAGGACAGTAATTAACGTCTTGAAAACCAACTGTCCTCATTACATGTTTTTGTTCTCATGACAATAAAGCCTGTAAACACACTACAGGACTTGGATGAACAAGTAAACACTCTACAGGACTTGGATAAACAAGTAAACACTCTACAGGACTTGGATAAACAAGTAAACACTCTACAGGACTTGGATAAACAAGTAAACACTCTACAGGACTTGGATGAACAAGTAAACACTCTACAGGACTTGGATGAACAAGTAAACACGCTACAGGACTTGGATGAACAAGTAAACACGCTACAGGACTTGGATAAACACTCTACAGGACTTGGATAAACACTCTACAGGACTTGGATAAACAAGTAAACACTCTACAGGACTTGGATGAACAAGTAAACACTCTACAGGACTTGGATAAACAAGTAAACACTCTACAGGACTTGGATAAACACTCTACAGGACTTGGATAAACACTCTACAGGACTTGGATAAACAAGTAAACACTCTACAGGACTTGGATAAACAAGTAAACACTCTACAGGACTTGGATGAACAAGTAAACACTCTACAGGACTTGGATAAACACTCTATGGGACTTGGATAAACACTCTACAGGACTTGGATAAACAAGTAAACACTCTACAGGACTTGGATAAACAAGTAAACACTCTACAGGACTTGGATAAACAAGTAAACACTCTACAGGACTTGGATAAACAAGTAAACACTCTACGGGACTTGGATAAACAAGTAAACACGCTACAGGACTTGGATGAACAAGTAAACACTCTACAGGACTTGGATGAACAAGTAAACACTCTACAGGACTTGGATAAACAAGTAAACACTCTACAGGACTTGGATAAACACTCTACAGGACTTGGATAAACAAGTAAACACTCTACAGGACTGTGATAAACAAGTAAACACTCTACAGGACTGTGATAAACAAGTAAACACTCTACAGGACTTGGATAAACAAGTAAACACTCTACAGGACTGTGATAAACAAGTAAACACTCTACAGGACTTGGATAAACAAGTAAACACTCTACAGGACTTGGATAAACACTCTACAGGACTTGGATAAACAAGTAAACACTCTACAGGACTTGGATAAACAAGTAAACACTCTACAGGACTTGGATAGACACTCTACAGGACTTGGATAAACACTCTACGGGACTTGGATAAACAAGTAAACACTCTACAGGACTTGGATAAACAAGTAAACACTCTACAGGACTTGGATAAACAAGTAAACACTCTACAGGACTTGGATAAACAAGTAAACTCTCTACAGGACTTGGATAAACACTCTACAGGACTTGGATAAACACTCTACGGGACTTGGATAGACACTCTACAGGACTTGGATAGATACTTAGACACAATAAAGGTGAAATAAAATGCTTACCATTTCTTGTCTTAGGAGTCGCATGTTGCTCTGCAGACTCCGGGTGGAGGACATGTCTTCGACATGGCCAGGCCAGTCCCACTCGTCTCTACCATGTGTATTGTCTTTCATCATGCTTCCATCTGGGGCAAAAGGAAACAGACTCTCTGGAATCTCCCGACCCATCGTTCTCTCTATCTCACTCAGATCCGTTCCGATGGTAATATCCATTACGTAGGAAATACACACTCTTTCACCTGATAATAGTCCACGGTAATATAACGTCATAGACTACTGTTACGCAAAGTTGTGCTGTTCCAGGCCACGCGCGTAATAAACGCGTCGGAGATCTTGGCTGCGATCAATGGAAAGATACAGACAGAGTCATACCATTCGAATGCCCTCTCGACGCCAGCTGACTTTAACGTACTTTTGAAATGCGTTTATCGTCGAACATAAAGATAATGCATGAACATACATTACATGTGGGAGAGGAGGAGATGCATTTCCATATGAGGAGCTCCAGACGGCCAGTGGCAACCGTAGGAATTCAAGGTACGTCATTCAGCCAGCCAGCCAGCCAGCCCTATAACTGTGGGAACGAAGCATAGACTGACGCAAAGCTCGAGGGGTGGGTGTTCAACTGTGAGTGAACACTTGACTAACTTGACTGTAGAGGTGAGTCACACCGCTCAACAACATTGTGCTTAAACAAGGTGTCACGCTGCTCAATTTTACACAATCTGCATACATTCTAGTAAGATTTAGGACCTTTCAGCATTCATATTATATCATTACACACAATAATAACAATAAACATAATTGAATATTGGGCAATAGTTGACTTCCCCAATGGCGTTACACCAATCAATAACAGTGCGCACTTGTGGCGTGCGACCTTCTTTGGCTGAATCATAGAGATAGATAGAGGACTCATCTTTGTATCTCTGCTATTATAGCATATGTGACTGCATGGGCAATGCTATTGAGGCTTTCTCTCATTTTAAAGTAGTCAATTTTCTTATTCACAATTGGCTGATCCTTCCCGATGACTCAGTTGGACATGACTCCAACAGGGTCACCAGGAGGGATCAGCCAATGAAGTTGAAAGTCCCACCCAGTTGACTACATTAAAATGGTGGAAGCCATCAATGGCGCTGCCTATGCTAATACAGGCCTATTGGCTACTAGAGGCCTCTATCATTATCTATGGGCTGATGTTGGATCCTGTATTTTACATTATAGCCATTAGTATATATATGATTAAATGAGGTGTGAGGTGTCTGCATTTGTGCACTGGAGCATCATTATGAGATTAAACAACTGCTTGCTACTTGCCTGTGTGTGTGTGTGTGTGTGACAAGAACTGAGTAACATGGTGTGACCTGCATGTTGCAAAACTGTAGATAACAGCCCAGCAGATGCTTTGTCCATCTGTTTGTATGTAACAATATTGAGCACATGGTGTGACTTGCTGTATCTTACAAAGTTGTGATAGGGAGGGTGGTCATCACGAGGTTTAACTGAGATGGAAAAAATACTGAACAACACAATAGCAGGAACTGAGCAACTGTTTTAACGAGGCTGCGACACCAGAACAGTAAGGATCTATACATCAACGGACGGAGGACTCCAAGAAGCGCCAAGAGGCGGGGACCAGCCTGAGCGCCTGCGATAGGCTGAGCAAGTTTAAACCACGCCCAGTCTCTACTGTGATAGGCCAACAGACGTGTTGGAACTATGTCTATCACAGTATAAAGAATACTGTTTACATACATCTAGTCAGTTCTCTGTTCTGCCCTGCGTGGTATTACAGTGAGCCCGTATATACGAAAGTTGCATTTGCCATTTATTACTTAGCTAATAAAAAAATATATAGTATAAAATCGGTGACTCATTGTTATATTTATCCTAATACCAGATTTGAATTTACGCAACTCTAACACTGAGCGTGAGGAAAACAGTTGATCAGAACCAGGAAATAGTCATGAGTTTGTTAGACCGCGCGAAACAACGACAAAACACGAGTAAGTTGCAAACATATGTATGTCCCAATAAATATAGACTCCCGATGTTAATAACAAGTATGTGTTTTCCTACTGAATTGTAGGATGTGGAAAAGTGACAAATGCAGAAAAACTATAAAATCCTAAACGTACGTTGGACTGTCACTGTAGATCCATTGTAGCCTATTGGGCTCGAGGAAGTCCTAAATAGCGATGTTACGCAGAGTAGCCTAAGAAAACACATAAACAAGTTGTAAATAGACAGGTTATATTAAGACGGGAATGTTTTAGTCCGTGAGCAGGTTGTCAAAAGAGGAGAATTGGTATTTTTCTAAACGAAATGCGTAAGTGATTTCAGACCTGCTGGCTACGGTCCACATCGTCCCTGGCAACCGGAATACAATAGTTTTCTTATGAGCAGGCGGCCTATTTGGATTTGAATTGTTTTTCTTCCATTACTGTCGCGTAAAGCATGTTAATGTGGTGCCTTGGGTTCAGACTAGCAGCTACAATGTCTGTCTGATGGGTGGTGTTGTGAAGCGTAGGACAGTATGTCTGTCTGATGGGTGGTGCTGTGAAGCGTAGGACAGACACTCTGTCTGATGGGTGGTGTTGTGAAGCGTAGGACAGTATGCCTGTCTGATGGGTGGTGTTGTGAAGCGTAGGACAGTATGTCTGTCTGATGGGTGGTGTTGTGAAGCGTAGGACAGTATGCCTGTCTGATGGGTGGTGTTGTGAAGCGTAGGACAGTATGCCTGTCTGATGGGTGGTGCTGTGAAGCGTAGGACAGTATGTCTGTCTGATGGGTGGTGTTGTGAAGCGTAGGACAGTATGCCTGTCTGATGGGTGGTGTTGTGAAGCGTAGGACAGTATGCCTGTCTGATGGGTGGTGTTGTGAAGCGTAGGACAGTATGTCTGTCTGATGGGTGGTGTTGTGAAGCGTAGGACAGTATGCCTGTCTGATGGGTGGTGTTGTGAAGCGTAGGACAGTATGCCTGTCTGATGGGTGGTGCTGTGAAGCGTAGGACAGTATGCCTGTCTGATGGGTGGTGCTGTGAAGCGTAGGACAGTATGCCTGTCTGATGGGTGGTGCTGTGAAGCGTAGGACAGTATGTCTGTCTGATGGGTGGTGTTGTGAAGCGTAGGACAGTATGCCTGTCTGATGGGTGGTGTTGTGTTGTGAAGCCCAGGACAGTATGCCTGTCTGATGGGTGGTGCTGTGAAGCGTAGGACAGTATGCCTGTCTGATGGGTGGTGCTGTGAAGCTTAGGACAGTATGTCTGTCTGATGGGTGGTGTTGTGAAGCGTAGGACAGTATGTCTGTCTGATGGGTGGTGCTGTGAAGCGTAGGACAGTATGTCTGTCTGATGGGTGGTGTTGTGAAGCCCAGGACAGTATGCCTGTCTGATGGGTGGTGCTGTGAAGCGTAGGACAGTATGTCTGTCTGATGGGTGGTGTTGTGAAGCGTAGGACAGTATGCCTGTCTGATGGGTGGTGTTGTGAAGCGTAGGACAGTATGTCTGTCTGATGGGTGGTGCTGTGAAGCGTAGGACAGTATGCCTGTCTGATGGGTGGTGTTGTGAAGCGTAGGACAGTATGCCTGTCTGATGGGTGGTGCTGTGAAGCGTAGGACAGTATGCCTGTCTGATGGGTGGTGTTGTGAAGCGTAGGACAGTATGCCTGTCTGATGGGTGGTGCTGTGAAGCGTAGGACAGTATGCCTGTCTGATGGGTGGTGTTGTGTTGTGAAGCGTAGGACAGTATGCCTGTCTGATGGGTGGTGTTGTGAAGCGTAGGACAGTATGCCTGTCTGATGGGTGGTGTTGTGAAGCCCAGGACAGTATGCCTGTCTGATGGGTGGTGTTGTGAAGCCCAGGACAGTATGCCTGTCTGATGGGTGGTGTTGTGAAGCCCAGGACAGTATGCCTGTCTGATGGGTGGTGTTGTGAAGCCCAGGACAGTATGCCTGTCTGATGGGTGGTGTTGTGAAGCGTAGGACAGTATGCCTGTCTGATGGGTGGTGTTGTGAAGCGTAGGACAGTATGTCTGTCTGATGGGTGGTGTTGTGTTGTGAAGCGTAGGACAGACAGTATGTCTGTCTGATGGGTGGTGTTGTGAAGCGTAGGACAGTATGTCTGTCTGATGGGTGGTGTTGTGAAGCGTAGGGCAGTATGCCTGTCTGATGGGTGGTGCTGTGAACCGTAGGACAGTATGTCTGTCTGATGGGTGGTGTTGTGAAGCGTAGGACAGTATGTCTGTCTGATGGGTGGTGCTGTGAAGCGTAGGACAGTATGTCTGTCTGATGGGTGGTGCTGTGAAGCGCAGGACAGTATGTCTGTCTGATGGGTGGTGTTGTGAAGCGTAGGACAGTATGCCTGTCTGATGGGTGGTGCTGTGAAGCGTAGGACAGTATGTCTGTCTGATGGGTGGTGCTGTGAAGCGTAGGACAGTATGCCTGTCTGATGGGTGGTGCTGTGAAGCGTAGGACAGTATGTCTGTCTGATGGGTGGTGTTGTGAAGCGTAGGACAGACAGTATGCCTGTCTGATGGGTGGTGCTGTGAAGCGTAGGACAGTATGTCTGTCTGATGGGTGGTGCTGTGAAGCGTAGGACAGTATGCCTGTCTGATGGGTGGTGTTGTGAAGCGTAGGACAGACAGTATGTCTGTCTGATGGGTGGTGTTGTGAAGCGTAGGACAGTATGCCTGTCTGATGGGTGGTGTTGTGAAGCGTAGGACAGTATGCCTGTCTGATGGGTGGTGTTGTGAAGCGTAGGACAGACAGTATGCCTGTCTGATGGGTGGTGTTGTGTTGTGAAGCGTAGGACAGTATGTCTGTCTGATGGGTGGTGTTGTGAAGCGTAGGACAGTATGCCTGTCTGATGGGTGGTGCTGTGAAGCGTAGGACAGTATGCCTGTCTGATGGGTGGTGTTGTGTTGTGAAGCGTAGGACAGTATGTCTGTCTGATGGGTGGTGTTGTGAAGCGTAGGACAGTATGCCTGTCTGATGGGTGGTGCTGTGAAGCGTAGGACAGTATGCCTGTCTGATGGGTGGTGTTGTGAAGCGTAGGACAGTATGTCTGTCTGATGGGTGGTGTTGTGAAGCGTAGGACAGTATGCCTGTCTGATGGGTGGTGTTGTGAAGCGTAGGACAGTATGTCTGTCTGATGGGTGGTGTTGTGTTGTGAAGCGTAGGACAGTATGCCTGTCTGATGGGTGGTGTTGTGAAGCGTAGGACAGTATGCCTGTCTGATGGGTGGTGTTGTGAAGCGTAGGACAGTATGTCTGTCTGATGGGTGGTGTTGTGAAGCGTAGGACAGTATGTCTGTCTGATGGGTGGTGCTGTGAAGCGTAGGACAGTATGCCTGTCTGATGGGTGGTGTTGTGTTGTGAAGCGTAGGACAGTATGCCTGTCTGATGGGTGGTGTTGTGAAGCGTAGGACAGTATGCCTGTCTGATGGGTGGTGTTGTGAAGCGTAGGACAGTATGTCTGTCTGATGGGTGGTGTTGTGAAGCGTAGGACAGTATGTCTGTCTGATGGGTGGTGCTGTGAAGCGTAGGACAGTATGCCTGTCTGATGGGTGGTGTTGTGAAGCGTAGGACAGTATGTCTGTCTGATGGGTGGTGTTGTGTTGTGAAGCGTAGGACAGTATGCCTGTCTGATGGGTGGTGTTGTGAAGCGTAGGACAGTATGCCTGTCTGATGGGTGGTGTTGTGAAGCGTAGGACAGTATGTCTGTCTGATGGGTGGTGTTGTGAAGCGTAGGACAGTATGCCTGTCTGATGGGTGGTGCTGTGAAGCGTAGGACAGTATGCCTGTCTGATGGGTGGTGCTGTGAAGCGTAGGACAGTATGCCTGTCTGATGGGTGGTGTTGTGAAGCGTAGGACAGTATGCCTGTCTGATGGGTGGTGCTGTGAAGCGTAGGACAGTATGCCTGTCTGATGGGTGGTGTTGTGAAGCGTAGGACAGTATGCCTGTCTGATGGGTGGTGTTGTGAAGCGTAGGACAGTATGCCTGTCTGATGGGTGGTGCTGTGAAGCGTAGGACAGTATATTCTCCACCAGAGGGCGCCCCATACACTGTTATGAAAGAAGAACGAACTACAGTACTGGAATAAAAGGCGCTGGTCCAGGTTTACTAAACCAGAGGCCCGTTTCCACGGAGACGGAGACCCTGAGGGGTTTGGTGGATACGGGCCTCCACCAAACCCCTCAGGGTCTCCGTCTCCGTGGAAACAGGGCAAAGGGTAATGAATGTTATGAAAACACAGACCAAGCAGCTCGGGACACAGGTTTTCAAAACCAGTACAACTTTATTGGAGGAGGAAGAAGGAAAACAAACAGCATAAACTGTAGACAGGGTTCTGGTTTGATAGCACCCTAACCTAAATATGGTACACTACCGTTGACCAGAACTCTATGGGTACCCAAGGGCACCATTCCCTCTATAGTGCACTACCGTTGACCAGAACTCTATGGGTACCCAAGGGCACTATTCCCTCTATAGTGCACTACTGTTGACCAGAACTCTATGGGTACCCAAGGGCACCATTCCCTCTATTGTGCACTACTGTTGACCAGAACTCTATGGGTACCCAAGGGCACCATTCCCTCTATAGTGCACTACTGTTGACCAGAACTCTATGAGTACCCAAGGGCACCATTCCCTCTATAGTGCACTTCTGTTGACAGAACTCTATGGGTACTCAAGGGCACCATTCCCTCTATTGTGCACTACTGTTGACCAGAACTCTATGAGTACCCAAGGGCACCATTCCCTCTATAGTGCACTTCTGTTGACAGAACTCTATGGGTACTCAAGGGCACCATTCCCTCTATAGTGCACTACTGTTGACCAGGGAACGTATGCTAAAGGAGTGCACTAGCCTAGTGGTTAGAGTGTTGGGCCAGTATGCTAAAGTAGTGCACTAGCCTAGTGGTTAGAGTGTTGGGCCAGTATGCTAAAGTAGTGCACTAGCCTAGTGGTTAGAGTGTTGGGCCAGTATGCTAAAGTAGTGCACTAGCCTAGTGGTTAGAGTGTTGGGCCAGTATGCTAAAGTAGTGCACTAGCCTAGTGGTTAGAGTGTTAGGCCAGTATGCTAAAGTAGTGCACGAGCCTAGTGGTTAGAGTGTTGGGCCAGTATGCTAAAGTAGTGCACCAGCCTAGTGGTTAGAGTGTTGGGCCAGTATGCTAAAGTAGTGCACTAGCCTAGTGGTTAGAGTGTTGGGCCAGTATGCTAAAGTAGTGCACTAGCCTAGTGGTTAGAGTGTTGGGCCAGTAACCCCAAGATCGAATCCCCCGAGCTGACAAGGTAAAAATCTGTCCGTTCTGCCCCTAAACAAGGCAGTTAACCCCACTGTTCCCCAGTAGGCCGTGATTGTAATTAAGAATTTGTTCTTAACTGACTTGCCTAGTTAAATAAAGGCTAAATAAAAAATATTATATAGGTTATGGACCCTGGCCTAAAGTAGTGCACTATATAGGGAATAGGGCTCTGGTCTAAAGTTGTGCACTATATTTATTTATTTATTTATTTATTTTACCTAGTGCACTACATAGGGAATAGGGCTCTGGTCACGAGTAGTTCACTATATATAGGGAATAGGGCTCTGGTCACTAGTAGTTCACTATATATAGGGAATAGGGCTCTGGTCACGAGTAGTTCACTATATATAGGGAATAGGGCTCTGGTCACTAGTAGTTCACTATATATAGGGAATAGGGCTCTGGTCACGAGTAGTTCACTATATAGGGAATAGGGCTCTGGTCAATAGTAGTTCACTATTAAGGGAATAGGGCTCTGGTCACTAGTAGTTCACTATATAGGGAATAGGGCTCTGGTCACTAGTAGTGCACTATATAGGGAATAGGGCTCTGGTCACTAGTAGTGGACTATATAGGGAATAGGGCTCTGGTCAATAGTAGTTCACTATATAGGGAATAGGGCTCTGGCCAATAGTAGTTCACTACATAGGGAATAGGGCTCTGGTCTAAAGTAGTGCACTATATAGGGAATAGGGCTCTGGTCTAAAGTTGTGCACTATATTTATTTATTTATTTATTTTACCTAGTGCACTACATAGGGAATAGGGCTCTGGTCACGAGTAGTTCACTATATATAGGGAATAGGGCTCTGGTCACTAGTAGTTCACTATATATAGGGAATAGGGCTCTGGTCACGAGTAGTTCACTATATATAGGGAATAGGGCTCTGGTCACTAGTAGTTCACTATATATAGGGAATAGGGCTCTGGTCACGAGTAGTTCACTATATAGGGAATAGGGCTCTGGTCAATAGTAGTTCACTATATATAGGGAATAGGGCTCTGGTCACTAGTAGTTCACTATATAGGGAATAGGGCTCTGGTCACTAGTAGTGCACTATATAGGGAATAGGGCTCTGGTCACTAGTAGTGGACTATATAGGGAATAGGGCTCTGGTCAATAGTAGTTCACTATATAGGGAATAGGGCTCTGGTCACTAGTAGTGGACTATATAGGGAATAGGGCTCTGGTCAATAGTAGTTCACTATATAGGGAATAGGGCTCTGGTCACTAGTAGTGCACTACATAGGGAATAGGGCTCTGGTCACTAGTAGTTCACTATATAGGGAATAGGGCTCTGGTCACTAGTAGTTCACTATATAGGGAATAGGGCTCTGGTCACTAGTAGTGCACTACATAGGGAATAGGGCTCTGGTCACTAGTAGTGCACTACATAGGGAATAGGGCTCTGGTCACTAGTAGTGCACTACATAGGGAATAGGGCTCTGGTCACTAGTAGTGCACTACATAGGGAATAGGGCTCTGGTCACTAGTAGTGCACTACATACGGAATAGGGCTCTGGTCACTAGTAGTGCACTATGTAGGGAATAGGGCTCTGGTCACTAGTAGTGCACTACATAGGGAATAGGGCTCTGGTCACTAGTAGTGCATTACATAGGGAATAGGGCCCTCATAACTAGTAGTGCACTACATAGGGAATAGGGTGCCAGTGGAGACACATATCTCTACACGACAGACTGGCTCTTGTCCGTTCGTCTGTCCTCCTCCGAGTAGCGACGGAAGGTCTCCCCTAGCAACGGCTCCAGTCCCTCAGCCGAGCGGAAATAGCGGGCACGCATGGCACACGCCATGACCCCCGACACCACGGCAGCCACCAGCACCGTGGCGACGATCGCTATGGTGATGATCTCAGACAGCGTGTAGGGGCGAGCTGTAAGAGAGAAAAGCAACAGTTGCCGAAATAAAATACATATATATGAGAACAGCTGGATGTGCAGGTTTTTGCTCTATCCCTGCGCTAGGGTTATCAATATTACAGTTAACAATTAGACTACACTACGTCCCAAATGGTATCCTATTCCGTGAGTAATCCACACTATTGGGAATAGGGTCCTGGTCTAAAGTAGTGCACTATATTGGGATTAGGGCCCTGGTCACTAGAAGTTCACTGTATAGGGAATTGTGCTCTGAACACTAGTAGTTCACTATATAGGGAATAGGTGGCCATTTGGAATATAACCATAGAGTTCAAAGGTCATACAGTCTCTGTGTATGACTCACTGTGTCGTGTGTCCTAGGTTCTGTCTGTCTCTGTCTGTCTGTCTGTCTGTCTGTCTGTCTGTCTGTCTGTCTGTCTGTGTGTGAGACTCACTGGGCCATGTGACCTCGTAGGTGTATCCCAGGTTCTCGGGGGCTGTGACGAACATCTCAGCGTTGGTGACGGGGGGCCAGAAGGGAACCATGTTGAACAGTCTGTTGTGACCAACAGGAGCATTCTCCTCCGGGTACACTGCCTGCCCTGGGGGACGACATGAACCTTTAGCCGAGAGCTGGCAGTGGCTGGGTGTGGCTCTGCAGACGCTTTCCCCATTGGTCTGTTTGACTGAATCGTTTGTGTTCTGTGATTGGCTGCAGTTGTGACATATACCTGGGGCATGTCGGCTCAGCCACTCATCAAAGATGGCATCAGTGAAGGTGTGGAGCAGGACAAAGATTGGGTCGTTAGGGGACAGGTGTGTCTGCCCTCCCGTCCCGTTGAGGAACAGGTGAGCCAGGTTATGGAGGCTGCGCACCACTGGGTCATAGCCACCCTGAGGGGCACTGTAGCCTGGAGGGAGGAGAGGAGAGGGGGAGGAGAGAGAGGAGAGGGGGAGGAGAGAGAGGAGAGGGGGAGGAGAGAGAGGAGAGGGGGAGGAGAGAGAGAGGGGGAGGAGAGAGAGAGAGGGGGAGGAGAGAGAGAGAGAGGGGGAGGAGAGAGAGAGAGGGGGAGAGAGAGAGGAGAGAGAGAGAGGGGGAGAAGAGAGAGAGAGGAGAGAAGGAGGAGAGAGAGGAGAGGGGGAGGTGAGAGAGTAGAGGAGATGGGAGGAGAAAGAGGAGAGGAGACGGGAAGTGAGGGGGAGGAGAGAGAGGAGAGGGGAGGAGAAGGAGAGAGAGGGAGGAGGAGGATAGGAGGAGGGGAGGAGAGGACAGGAGGAGGAGGAGAGAGAGAGAGAGAGAGAGAGGAGGAGAGAGAGAGAGGGGGAGGAGGAGAGAGAGAGAGAGAGGAGAGGGGGGTTAGGAGGTTTGGGGTGGAGGTATGTGTCCTCTGGAGGAAGAGGAGAGGAGGGTTACTTGTGGTTCAGCAGAGTGGGTTAAATTCCCGGCACCAACATACGCAAAATGTATACACGCGTAACTGTAAGTCTCTATGGATAAAAATGCCTTTATTATATACCTCACCCTCTACGGTGTTCCTGAATCCTCGCCCTCTACGGTGTTCCTGAATCCTCGCCCTCTACGGTGTTCCTGAACCCTCACCCTCTATGGTGTTCATGAATCCTCACCCTCTACGGTGTTTCTGAATCCTCACCCTCTACGGTGTTCCTGAATCCTCACCCCTACGGTGTTCCTGAATCCTCACCCTCTACGGTGTTCCTGAATCCTCACCCTCTACGGTGTTCCTGAATCCTCACCCTCTACGGTGTTCCTGAATCCTCGCCCTCTACGGTGTTCCTGAATCCTCACCCCTACGGTGTTCCTGAATCCTCACCCTCTACGGTGTTCCTGAACCCTCACCCTCTACGGTGTTCCTGAATCCTCGCCCTCTACGGTGTTCCTGAACCCTCACCTTCTACGGTGTTCCTGAATCCTCACCCTCTACGGTGTTCCTGAACCCTCACCCTCTACGGTGTTCCTGAATCCTCACCCCTACGGTGTTCCTGAATCCTCACCTTCTACGGTGTTCCTGAATCCTCACCCTCTACTGTGTCCCTGAATCCTCACCCTCTACGGTGTTCCTGAACCCTCACCCTCTACGGTGTTCCTGAATCCTCACCCTCTACGGTGTTCCTGAATCCTCACCCTCTACGGTGTCCCTGAATCCTCACCCTCTACGGTGTTTCTGAATCCTCACCCTCTACGGTGTTCCTGAATCCTCACCCTCTACGGTGTCCCTGAATCCTCACCCTCTACGGTGTCCCTGAATCCTCACCCTCTACGGTGTCCCTGAATCCTCACCCTCTACGGTGTCCCTGAATCCTCACCCTCTACGGTGTCCCTGAATCCTCACCCTCTACGGTGTTTCTGAATCCTCACCCTCTACGGTGTTTCTGAATCCTCACCCTCTACGGTGTTCCTGAATCCTCACCCTCTACGGTGTTTCTGAATCCTCACCCTCTATGGTGTTCCTGAATCCTCACCCTCTACGGTGTTCCTGAATCCTCACCCTCTACTGTGTTCCTGAATCCTCACCCTCTACGGTGTCCCTGAACCCTCACCCTCTACGGTGTTCCTGAATCCTCACCCTCTACGGTGTTTCTGAATCCTCACCCTCTACGGTGTTCCTGAATCCTCACCCTCTACGGTGTTCCTGAATCCTCACCCTCTACGGTGTTCCTGAATCCTCACCCTCTACGGTGTTCCTGAATCCTCACCCTCTACGGTGTCCCTGAACCCTCACCCTCTACGGTGTTCCTGAATCCTCACCCTCTACGGTGTTTCTGAATCCTCACCCTCTACGGTGTTCCTGAACCCTCACCCTCTACGGTGTTCCTGAATCCTCACCCTCTACGGTGTTCCTGAACCCTCACCCTCTACGGTGTTCCTGAATCCTCACCCTCTACGGTGTTCCTGAACCCTCACCCTCTACGGTGTCCCTGAATCCTCACCCTCTACGGTGTTCCTGAATCCTCGCCCTCTACGGTGTCCCTGAATCCTCACCCTCTACGTTGTTCCTGAATCCTCACCCTCTACGGTGTTCCGGAATCCTCACCCTCTACGGTGTTCCTGAATCCTCACCCTCTACGGTGTTCCGGAATCCTCACCCTCTACGGTGTTCCTGAATCCTCACCCTCTACGGTGTTCCGGAATCCTCACCCTCTACGGTGTCCCTGAATCCTCACCCTCTACGGTGTTCCGGAATCCTCACCCTCTACGGTGTTCCGGAATCCTCACCCTCTACAGTGTTCCGGAATCCTCACCCTCTACGGTGTTCCTGAATCCTCACCCTCTACGGTGTTCCTGAAGCTCTCTGAAGAGGTGGAGTAGTAAGGTGGTGTATCGAAGGTTTTCAGGGCCAGACAGTCCAGTACATCCAGGGGTTCAGGCAGCCTCTGCACCATGGGTCGCTCCACATTACCGGCTGGGTTCCTCCTGATGGGACGGGTCTCTGAATCTACAGGGTCATAGGGTAGGGTTTAGGGGTCACAGGTCTCTGAATCTATAGGGTCATAGGGTAGGTGTTATGGGTCACAGGTCTCTGAATCTACAGGGTCATAGGGTAGGGTTTAGGGGTCACAGGTCTCTGAATCTATAGGGTCATAGGGTAGGTGTTATGGGTCACAGGTCTCTGAATCTATAGGGTCATAGGGTAGGGTTTAGGGGTCACAGGTCTCTGAATCTACAGGGTCATAGGGTAGGGTTTAGGGGTCACAGGTCTCTGAATCTACAGGGTCATAGGGTAGGGTTTAGGGGTCACAGGTCTCTGAATCTATAGGGTCATAGGTTAGGTGTTATGGGTCACAGGTCTCTGAATCTATAGGGTCATAGGGTAGGGTTTAGGGGTCACAGGTCTCTGAATCTATAGGGTCATAGGGTAGGTGTTATGGGTCACAGGTCTCTGAATCTATAGGGTCATAGGTTAGGTGTTATGGGTCACAGGTCTCTGAATCTATAGGGTCATAGGGTAGGTGTTATGGGTCACAGGTCTCTGAATCTATAGGGTCATAGGGTAGGTGTTATGGGTCACAGGTCTCTGAATCTATAGGGTCATAGGGTAGGTGTTATAGGTCACAGGTCTCTGAATCTATAGGGTCATAGGTTAGGGTTTAGGGGTCACAGGTCTCTGAATCTATAGGGTCATAGGGTAGGGTTTAGGGGTCACAGGTCTCTGAATCTATAGGGTCATAGAGTAGGGTTTAGGGGTCACAGGTCTCTGAATCTATAGGGTCATAGGTTAGGGTTTAGGGGTCACAGGTCTCTGAATCTATAGGGTCATAGGTTAGGGTTTAGGGGTCACAGGTCTCTGAATCTATAGGGTCATAGGGTAGGTGTTATAGGTCACAGGTCTCTGAATCTATAGGGTCATAGGTTAGGTGTTATGGGTCACAGGTCTCTGAATCTATAGGGTCATAGGGTAGGGTTTAGGGGTCACAGGTCTCTGAATCTATAGGGTCATAGGGTAGGGTTTAGGGGTCACAGGTCTCTGAATCTACAGGGTCATAGGGTAGGGTTTAGGGGTCACAGGTCTCTGAATCTATAGGGTCATAGGGTAGGTGTTATGGGTCACAGGTCTCTGAATCTATAGGGTCATAGGGTAGGTGTTATGGGTCACAGGTCTCTGAATCTATAGGGTCATAGGGTAGGTGTTATGGGTCACAGGTCTCTGAATCTATAGGGTCATAGGGTAGGTGTTATGGGTCACAGGTCTCTGAATCTATAGGGTCATAGGGTAGGTGTTATGGGTCACAGGTCTCTGAATCTATAGGGTCATAGGGTAGGGTTTAGGGGTCACAGGTCTCTGAATCTATAGGGTCATAGGGTAGGTGTTATGGGTCACAGGTCTCTGAATCTATAGGGTCATAGGGTAGGTGTTATGGGTCACAGGTCTCTGAATCTATAGGGTCATAGGGTAGGTGTTATAGGTCACAGGTCTCTGAATCTATAGGGTCATAGGTTAGGGTTTAGGGGTCACAGGTCTCTGAATCTATAGGGTCATAGGGTAGGGTTTAGGGGTCACAGGTCTCTGAATCTATAGGGTCATAGGGTAGGGTTTAGGGGTCACAGGTCTCTGAATCTATAGGGTCATAGGTTAGGGTTTAGGGGTCACAGGTCTCTGAATCTATAGGGTCATAGGTTAGGGTTTAGGGGTCACAGGTCTCTGAATCTATAGGGTCATAGGGTAGGTGTTATAGGTCACAGGTCTCTGAATCTATAGGGTCATAGGTTAGGTGTTATGGGTCACAGGTCTCTGAATCTATAGGGTCATATGGTAGGGTTTAGGGGTCACAGGTCTCTGAATCTATAGGGTCATAGGGTAGGGTTTAGGGGTCACAGGTCTCTGAATCTACAGGGTCATAGGGTAGGGTTTAGGGGTCACAGGTCTCTGAATCTATAGGGTCATAGGGTAGGTGTTATGGGTCACAGGTCTCTGAATCTATAGGGTCATAGGGTAGGTGTTATGGGTCACAGGTCTCTGAATCTATAGGGTCATAGGGTAGGTGTTATGGGTCACAGGTCTCTGAATCTATAGGGTCATAGGGTAGGTGTTATGGGTCACAGGTCTCTGAATCTATAGGGTCATAGGGTAGGGTTTAGGGGTCACAGGTCTCTGAATCTATAGGGTCATAGGGTAGGTGTTATGGGTCACAGGTCTCTGAATCTATAGGGTCATAGGGTAGGTGTTATGGGTCACAGGTCTCTGAATCTATAGGGTCATAGGTTAGGGTTTATGGGTCACAGGTCTCTGAATCTATAGGGTCATAGGTTAGGGTTTATGGGTCACAGGTCTCTGAATCTATAGGGTCATAGGGTAGGTGTTATGGGTCACAGGTCTCTGAATCTATAGGGTCATAGGGTAGGTGTTATGGGTCACAGGTCTCTGAATCTATAGGGTCATAGGGTAGGTGTTATGGGTCACAGGTCTCTGAATCTATAGGGTCATAGGGTAGGGTTTAGGGGTCACAGGTCTCTGAATCTATAGGGTCATAGGGTAGGGTTTAGGGGTCACAGGTCTCTGAATCTACAGGGTCATAGGGTAGGGTTTAGGGGTCACAGGTCTCTGAATCTATAGGGTCATAGGGTAGGTGTTATGGGTCACAGGTCTCTGAATCTATAGGGTCATAGGGTAGGTGTTATGGGTCACAGGTCTCTGAATCTATAGAGTCATAGGTTAGGTGTTATGGGTCACAGGTCTCTGAATCTATAGGGTCATAGGGTAGGTGTAATGGGTCACAGGTCTCTGAATCTACAGGGTCATAGGGTAGGTGTTATGGGTCACAGGTCTCTGAATCTATAGGGTCATAGGGTAGGGTTTAGGGGTCACAGGTCTCTGAATCTATAGGGTCATAGGGTAGGTGTTATGGGTCACAGGTCTCTGAATCTATAGAGTTAGGGGTCACAGGTCTCTGAATCTATAGGGTCATAGGGTAGGTGTTATGGGTCACAGGTCTCTGAATCTATAGGGTCATAGGGTAGGTGTTATAGGTCACAGGTCTCTGAATCTATAGGGTCATAGGTTAGGTGTTATGGGTCACAGGTCTCTGAATCTATAGGGTCATAGGGTAGGTGTTATGGGTCACAGGTCTCTGAATCTATAGGGTCATAGGGTAGGTGTTATGGGTCACAGGTCTCTGAATCTATAGGGTCATAGGGTAGGTGTTATAGGTCACAGGTCTCTGAATCTATAGGGTCATAGGGTAGGTGTTATGGGTCACAGGTCTCTGAATCTATAGGGTCATAGGGTAGGTGTTATGGGTCACAGGTCTCTGAATCTATAGGGTCATAGGGTAGGTGTTATAGGTCACAGGTCTCTGAATCTATAGGGTCATAGGGTAGGTGTTATGGGTCACAGGTCTCTGAATCTATAGGGTCATAGGGTAGGTGTTATAGGTCACAGGTCTCTGAATCTATAGGGTCATAGGTTAGGTGTTATAGGTCACAGGTCTCTGAATCTATAGGGTCATAGGGTAGGTGTTATGGGTCACAG
>NC_088231.1:20766647-20809147 GCF_036934945.1 Oncorhynchus masou masou
GTCTGGGGTGAGTTTCTGTCAGTTTCCCTACCCCAGATCAGTCTGGGGTGAGTTTCTGTCAGTTTCCCTACCCCAGATCAGTCTGGAGTGAGTTTCTGTCAGTTTCCCTACCCCAGATCAGTCTGGAGTGAGTTTCTGTCAGTTTCCCTACCCCAGATCAGTCTGGAGTGAGTTTCTGTCAGTTTCCCTACCCCAGATCAGTATGGGGTGAGTTTCTGTCAGTTTCCCTACCCCAGATCAGTCTGGGGTGAGTTTCTGTCAGTTTCCCTACCCCAGATCAGTCTGGAGTGAGTTTCTGTCAGTTTCCCTACCCCAGATCAGTATGGGGTGAGTTTCTGTCAGTTTCCCTACCCCAGATCAGTATGGGGTGAGTTTCTGTCAGTTTCCCTACCCCAGATCAGTATGGGGTGAGTTTCTGTCAGTTTCCCTACCCCAGATCAGTCTGGAGTGTGTTACTGTCAGTTTCCCTACCCCAGATCAGTCTGGAGTGTGTTACTGTCAGTTTCCCTACTCCAGATCAGTCCGGGGTGAGTTTCTGTCAGTTTCCCTACCCCAGATCAGTCTGGAGTGTGTTACTGTCAGTTTCCCTACCCCAGATCAGTCTGGAGTGTGTTACTGTCAGTTTCCCTACTCCAGATCAGTCCGGGGTGAGTTTCTGTTAGTTTCCCTACCCCAGATCAGTCTGGGGTGAGTTTCTGTCAGTTTCCCTACCCCAGATCAGTCTGGTGTGAGTTTCTGTCAGTTTCCCTACCCCAGATCAGTCTGGAGTGAGTTACTGTCAGTTTCCCTACTCCAGATCTGTCTGGGGTGAGTTTCTGTCAGTTTCCCTGCCCCAGATCAGTATGGGGTGAGTTTCTGTCAGTTTCCCTGCCCCAGATCAGTCTGGGGTGTGTTACTGTCAGTTTCCCTACACCAGATCAGTATGGGGTGAGTTTCTGTCAGTTTCCCTACCCCAGATCAGTCTGGAGTGTGTTACTGTCAGTTTCCCTGCCCCAGATCAGTATGGGGTGAGTTTCTGTCAGTTTCCCTGCCCCAGATCAGTATGGGGTGAGTTTCTGTCAGTTTCCCTGCCCCAGATCAGTATGGGGTGAGTTTCTGTCAGTTTCCCTACCCCAGATCAGTATGGGGTGAGTTTCTGTCAGTTTCCCTACTCCAGATCAGTCTGGGGTGAGTTTCTGTCAGTTTCCCTTCCCCAGATCAGTCTGGAGTGAGTTTCTGTCAGTTTCCCTTCCTCAGATCAGTCTGGAGTGTGTTACTGTCAGTTTCCCTTCCCCAGATCAGTCTGGAGTGTGTTACTGTCAGTTTCCCTTCTCCAGATCAGTCTGGGGTGTGTTACTGTCAGTTTCCCTGCATCAGATTTAGCCTAGTGCTGGACTAGAAAAGCATGCTCAGTCACCAAGCACAGGGTTAGTAAAAAGGGTTAGTCATCACTGTTACAGATGGTTCCCAGAGTGTCATAGTGTTTACAAGGTGTTAGGGCATATCATGCTCACTGTTACAGATGGTTCCCAGAGTGTCGTAGTCCTCGACACTCTCACAGATCACCCTCCACTGGGAGAAGACAGAGTTGGGGCTGAGGCTGTTCATATCGAAGGCAGACCTGGCTCCTAGGAGGTCGTCGGTACACACATCACACTCACTGCCGCCGATGGCAAAGTTCCAGTAGGGGAGGGCAAAGGTGGCATCACCCAACATGTCCTGGAGAGGATGGAGAGGATGGAGAGGATGGAGAGGATGGAGGGATGGAGAGGATGGAGGGATGGAGAGGATAGAGAGATGGAGAGTGAGAGGATAGAGAGATGGAGAGAATGGAGGGATGAAGAGATGGAGAGATTGAGATGATGGAGGGATTAAAAAGATGGAGGGGATGGAGGGATGGAGAGATTGAAAGAATGGGGAGATTGAGATGATGGAAAGATGGAGGGATGTAGAGATTGAGACGATGGAGAGATTGAAAGGATGGAGGGGATGGAGAGGATGGAGGGATGGAGAGGATGGAGAGATTGAGAGGATGGCGGGATGAAGAGATGGAGAGATTGAGATGATGGAGGGATTAAAAAGATGGAGGGGATGGAGGGATGGAGAGATTGAAAGAATGGGGAGATTGAGAGGATGGAAAGATGGAGGGATGTAGAGATTGAGACGATGGAGAGATTGAAAGGATGGAGGGGATGGAGAGGATGGAGGGATGGAGAGGATGGAGAGATTGAGAGGATGGCGGGATGGAGAGGATGTAGGGATGGAGAGATTGAGAGGATGGAGGGATGGAGAGGATGGAGAGATTGAGAGGATGGAGGGATGGAGAGGATGGAGGGATGGAGAGGATGGAGGGATGGAGAGGATGGAGGGATGGAGAGGATGGAGGGATGAAGAGATTGAGAGGATGGAGGGATGGAGAGGATGTAGGGATGGAGAGATTGAGAGGATGGAGAGATTGAGGGGATGGAGAAATTGAGGGGATGGAGGAATGGAGAGTATGGGAGGGATGGAGAGATGGAGAGGTGGATGGATGGAGACGTGGAGAGGTGAATGGATGGAGAGGAGGATGGAGAGGTGGAGAGGTGGATGGTTGGAGAGGTGGATGGATGGAGAGGTGGAGAGGTGGATGGATGGAGAGGTGGAGAGGTGGATGGATGGAGAGGTGGATGGATGGAGAGGTGGAGAGGTGGATGGATGGAGAGGTGGAGAGGTGGATGGATGGAGAGGTGGATGGGTGGCGAGATGGAGAGGTGGATGGATGGAGACGTGGAGAGGTGAATGGATGGAGAGGAGGATGGAGAGGTGGATGGATGGAGAGGTGGATGGATGGAGAGGTGGATGGATGGAGAGGTGGATGGATGGAGAGGTGGAGAGGTGGATGGATGGAGAGGTGGATGGATGGAGAGGTGGAGAGGTGGATGGATGGAGAGGTGGAGAGGTGGATGGATGGAGAGGTGGATGGATGGAGAGGTGGAGAGGTGGATGGATGGAGAGGTGGACAGGTGGAGAGGTGGATGGATGGACAGGTGGATGGATGGAGAGGTGGAGAGGTGGATGGATGGAGAGGTGGAGAGGTGGATGGATGGAGAGGTGGATGGAGAGGCGGAGAGGTGGATGGATGGAGAGGTGGATGGAGAGGTAGAGAGGTGGATGGATGGAGAGGTGGAGAGGTGGATGGATGGAGAGATGGATGGATGGAGAGGTGGAGAGGTGGATGGATGGAGAGGTGGATGGGTGGAAGGGGTGGAGAGATGGATTGAGGGGGAAGACATATGGTAAGGATCAATATTACAGTTTATAACCCCTGCTTGGCACACACACACACACACACACACACACACACACACACACACACACACACACACACACACACTCTTTTCTCTCACACACACACACACACTCTCTCTTTTCACACACACACACACACACACACACCCACACACACACTCTTTTCTCTCACACACACACACACACACTCTCTCTCTCTTTTACATTTACATTTAAGTCATTTAGCAGACGCTCTTATCCAGAGCGACTTACAAATTGGTGAATTCTTCTGACATCCAGTGGAACAGCCACTTTACAATAGTGCATCTAAATCATTTAAGGGGGGGGGGGTGGTGAGAAGGATTACTTTATCCTATCCTAGGTATTCCTTGAAGAGGTGGGGTTTCAGGTGTCTCCGGAAGGTGGTGATTGACTCCGCTGTCCTGGCGTCGTGAGGGAGTTTGTTCCACCATTGGGGGGCCAGAGCAGCGAACAGTTTTGACTGGGCTGAGCGGGAACTGTACTTCCTCAGTGGTAGGGAGGCGAGCAGGCCAGAGGTGGAAGAACGCAGTGCCCTTGTTTGGGTGTAGGGCCTGATCAGAGCCTGGAGGTACTGCGGTGCCGTTCCCCTCACAGCTCCGTAGGCAAGCACCATGGTCTTGTAGCGGATGCGAGCTTCAACTGGAAGCCAGTGGAGAGAGCGGAGGAGCGGGGTGACGTGAGAGAACTTGGGAAGGTTGAACACCAGACGGGCTGCGGCGTTCTGGATGAGTTGTAGGTGTTTAATGGCACAGGCAGGGAGCCCAGCCAACAGCGAGTTGCAGTAATCCAGACGGGAGATGACAAGTGCCTGGATTAGGACCTGCGCCGCTTCCTGTGTGAGGCAGGGTCGTACTCTGCGGATGTTGTAGAGCATGAACCTACAGGAACGGGCCACCACCATGATGTTAGTTGAGAACGACAGGGTGTTGTCCAGGATCACGCCAAGGTTCTTAGCGCTCTGGGAGGAGGACACAATGGAGTTGTCAACCGTGATGGCGAGATCATGGAACGGGCAGTCCTTCCCCGGGAGGAAGAGCAGCTCCGTCTTGCCGAGGTTCAGCTTGAGGTGGTGATCCGTCATCCACACTGATATGTCTGCCAGACATGCAGAGATGCGATTCGCCACCTGGTCATCAGAAGGGGGAAAGGAGAAGATTAATTGTGTGTCGTCTGCATAGCAATGATAGGAGAGACCATGTGAGGTTATGACAGAGCCAAGTGACTTGGTGTATAGCGAGAATAGGAGAGGGCCTAGAACAGAGCCCTGGGGGACACCAGTGGTGAGAGCGCGTGGCGAGGAGACAGATTCTCGCCACGCCACCTGGTAGGAGCGACCTGTCAGGTAGGACGCAATCCAAGCGTGGGCCGCGCCGGAGATGCCCAACTCGGAGAGGGTGGAGAGGAGGATCTGATGGTTCACAGTGTCGAAGGCAGCCGATAGGTCTAGAAGGATGAGAGCAGAGGAGAGAGAGTTAGCTTTAGCAGTGCGGAGCGCCTCCGTGATGCAGAGAAGAGCAGTCTCAGTTGAATGACTAGTCTTGAAACCTGACTGATTTGGATCAAGAAGGTCATTCTGAGAGAGATAGCGGGAGAGCTGGCCAAGGACGGCACGTTCAAGAGTTTTGGAGAGAAAAGAAAGAAGGGATACTGGTCTGTAGTTGTTGACATCGGAGGGATCGAGTGTAGGTTTTTTCAGAAGGGGTGCAACTCTCGCTCTCTTGAAGACGGAAGGGACGTAGCCAGCGGTCAGGGATGAGTTGATGAGCGAGGTGAGGTAAGGGAGAAGGTCCCCGGAAATGGTCTGGAGAAGAGAGGAGGGGATAGGGTCAAGCGGGCAGGTTGTTGGGCGGCCGGCCGTCACAAGAAGCGAGATTTCATCTGGAGAGAGAGGGGAGAAAGAGGTCAGAGCACAGGGTAGGGCAGTGTGAGCAGAACCAGCGGTGTCGTTTGACTTAGCAAACGAGGATCGGATGTCGTCGACCTTCTTTTCAAAATTTTCACACACACACACACACACACACACACACACACACACACACACACACACACACACACACACACACACACACACACACACACACACACACACACTCTTTTCTCTCTCACACACACACACACACTCTCTCTCTTCTCACACACACACACACTCTCTCTCTTTTCACACACACACACACACACACTCTCTCTTTTCTCACACATACACTTCGTACCCCCTTCTCTCACTCACCTGCATATCTCTCTCCAGCTGCAGCAGGTGGAACCTGTGCCAGGTGACGAATCCCGGGCCTTCGTGAGAAAAGTCCACACCCCCAAAGCTAGCCTGCCCCGCCCCCATGTAGGTCTTGCTGACAGAGTAGTAGTGTGTCCACACAAAGTAGTTATAGATGGTGACGTTGTCAAACTGGGGGGTGTTACCGTCCGGACCGTACACTTCCTGGTAACTGGAGAGAGGTGAGGATTTATCAATGACAATGTGGCAAAGTGGAATTTAATGCACAACCAAGCTCCCACCCAATTCTCTAACCTACAGCCTCCAGTTCTCTAACCTCTAGCCTCCAATTCTCTAACCTCTAGCCTCCAAATCTCTTACCTCTAGTCTCCAATTCTCTAACCTAGTGTCCAGTTCTCTAACCTCTAGCCTCCAATTCTCTAACCTCTCGCCCCCAATTCTCTAACCTCTAGCCTCCAATTCTCTAACCTACAACGTCCAGTTCTCTAACCTCTAGCCTCCAAATCTCTAACCTCTAGCCTCCAATTCTCTGACCTCTATATTCTAAATCTATAACCTCTAGCCTCCAATTCTCTAACCTCTAGCCTCCAATTCTCTAACCTAGTGTCCAGTTCTCTAACCTCTAGCCTCCAATTCTCTAACCTCTAGCCTCCAATTCTCTAACCTTTAGCCTCCAAATCTCTAACCTCTAGCCTCCAATTTTCTTACCCGTAGCCTCCAATTCTCTAACCTACAGCCTCCAATTCTCCAACGAATGAGATAATATTTGATCTAAACAGATGAGTGGTGATGAAGTTTCAGTTATTTGGTTGCGATGCACAATCAGATGGAAGCAATCGATCTGCGATCAATAAGATCACAGCACCATCAAACTGGTTACCGTCGTGTGCAGATGACCAGGTCAGGGTGGACGGTCCTCTTGGCCTGGTCCAGAGAGTTCACAAACGCCTGCTTCTCGGCTGAACTCATCTGCATCACATTCCTCCTGACTGGAGAGAGAGAGGGAGGGAGGCAGGGAGGATGGAGGGAAGCAGGGAGGGAGGGAGGAAGGATGGAGGGAGGGAGGGAGGCAGGAAGGATGGAGGGAAGGAGGGAGGGAGGCAGGAAGCAGGGAGGGAAGCAGGGAGGGGAGGGAGGGAGGGAGGATGGGATGGGAGGGAGGGAGGATGGAGGAAGGGAGGGAGGGAGGGATGGGGAGGGAGGGAGGGAGGGAGGGAGGGAGGGAGGGAGGGAGGGAGGGAGGGAGGGAGGGAGGGAGGGAGGGAGGGAGGGAGGGGGATGGAGGAAGGGAGGGAGGGATCAAATATCAAATATTGTACATTAGAAACTGTAGATGGTCCCTGATAAAGAAATACATGGATGTATGAAGAAAATAAATATATTTATTCTAGGTTATCTAATTTTCATTTTATTTTTAAAGGAAGTAGGAAAGAGAGTAAAGAAAGAGACTATATCCAATCAGATGCATAAATCCACCTCCCTCTCTCTTACCCACAGATATCCTCTGATCACAGTCGGGTCCAATCAGTCCATACCGGCACCGGCCACAGTTATACCCAGCAAAGTTCCCGTTACACCGGCATGTCCGGTTGAAGAACCTTAACGGCCAGCGTTCCCGGTCGTCCCGGCCGTCATGTGGGTACTGGGGACCGTGGCGGTGGCTGTCGGCAGCCACGGACACACACTGACCCCTCGCTGTGGCAGAACCACACTCGTTATCCAGGGCTCCAGTGGGAGAGGGGCAGCACTGGCCGCTCCGTAGCCCCGCTGAGGTGACACATTCTCTGGGGAACTGTGCCAGGGTCCACGGGGTCAGAGCCACCACCACCAGGAGACCCAGCCAACACATACTGGAGCAGGGAGACAGAGAGAGATCATTACAACTCTGTGTATATACGTAATATGACATTTGAAATGTCATTATTCTTTTGGAACTTCTATTAGTGTAATGTTTACTCTAAATGTGTATTGTTTATTTCACTTTTGTTTATTATATTCTTCACTTTCTTTGGCAATGTAAACATATGTTTCCAAGCCCTTGAATTGAGAGCGAGAGCGAGAGAGAGCGTCAACAGGGATATGCATCAACAGCAACCATGGGAAAATCCTCTGTATCATCATTAACAGCAGACTCTTACATTTCCTCAGTGAAAACAATGTACTGAGCAAATGTCAAAATGGCTTTTTACCAAATTATTGTACGACAGACCACGTATTCACCCTGCGCACCCTAATTGACAAACAAACAAACCAAAACAAAGGCAAAGTCTTCTCATGCTTTGTTGATTTCAAAAAAGCCTTCGACTCAATTTGGCATGAGGGTCTGCTATACAAATTGATGGATAGTGGTGTTGGGGGTAAAACATACAACATTATAAAATCCATGTACACAAACAAGTGTTTTTTGTGGGGGAGACCTGGCTAAAAATACTTGAATCAGTCATAGAGCCCATTGCCCGTTATGGTTGTGAGGTCTGGGGTCCGCTCACCAACCAAGACTTCACAAAATGGGACAAACACCAAATTGAGACTCTGCACGCAGAATTCTGCAAAAATATGCCATCAAAAGGAACATAAATTTCAACATACCAATTAGGATTTGGCTAAAAATACTTGAATCAGTCATAGAGCCCATTGCCCTTTATGGTTGTGAGGTCTGGGGTCCGCTCACCAACCAAGAATTCACAAAATGGGACAAACACCAAATATATATTTTTATTTAACTAAGCAAGTCAGTTAAGAACAAATTCTTATTTTCAATGATGGCCTAGGACCAGTGGGTTAACTGCCTTGTTCAGGACAACAGATTGTTACCTTATCGGCTCAGAGATTCGATCTTGCAACTTTTCGGTTATCAATCCAATGCTCTAACCAGTAGGCTATCCTGCCGCCCTGAAACTGAGGCTCTACATGCAGAATTCTGCAAAAATATCCCCCCTGTACAACGTAAAACACCAAATAATGCATGCAGAGCAGAATTAGGCCGATATCCGCTAATTATCAAAATCCAGAAAAGTGACCTTAAATTCTACAACCACTTAAAATGAAGCGATTCCCAAACCTTCCATAACAAAGCCATCACCTACAGAGAGATGAACCTGGAGAAGAGTCCCCTAAGCAAGCTGGTCCTGGGGCTCTGTTCACAAACACACCCCACAGAGCCCCAGGACAGCAGCACAATTAGACCCAACCAAATCATGAGAAAACAAAAAGATAATTACTTGACACATTGGAAAGAATTTACAAAAAAACAGAGCAAACTAGAATGCTATTTGGCCCTACACAGAGAGTACACAGCGGCAGAATACTTGAATATGCTTTGACTATGTACAGACTCAGTGAGCATAGCCTTGCTATTGAGAAAGGCCGCCGTGGGCAGACATGGCTCTCAAGAGAAGACTATGTGCTCACTGCCCACAAAATGAGGTGGAAACTGAGCTGCACTTCCTAACCTCCTACCAAATGTATGACCATATTAGAGACACATATTTCCCTCAGATTACGCAGATCCACAAAGAATTTGAAAACAAACCTGATTTTGATAAACTCCTATATCTACTGGGTGAAATTCCACAGTGTGCCATCACAGCAGCAAGATTTGTGACCTGTTGCCACGAGAAAAAGGCAACCAGTGAAGAACAAACACCATTGTAAATACAACCCATATTTATGCTTATTTATTTTCCCTTGTGTCCTTTAACCATTTGTACATTGTTAAAACACTGTATATATATAATATGACATTTGTAATGTCTTTATTGTTTTGAAACTTCTGTATGTGTGATGTTTACTGTTAATTTTTTTTTTTTTCACTTTTGTATATTATCTACTTCACTTGCTTTGGCAATGTTAACACATGTTTCCCATGTCAATAAAGCCCCTTGAATTGATGTGAATTGAGAGTGAGAGAGAGTTATGTCGTTAGAGAGTTGAAACAAAGGCTGGTCCAATGTTGAGTGCCAAGCCCAGCTCAGCCGAGACTCCACACTCATCAGGTATCAGATTATCACCAAGGATTGGAGATGTTTTCACAAACGTATGCGAGCTTCAGCACATCTCTTTGATCTCTGAAATCAACTATTCCCTTTGTTCTAATTCCCTTTATGATTCCCAATAATTCCCCTTCCCTCCGAATAACTTATCGAGCCAAAGACAACAAACAACTTCTACTTTCTAAACAATTATCAAAAGTGTTCTAGGATTTGCACGGATCCTGTTTACACGCCCCACCCCCAAAAAAACACCACAATCACATAAACATGTAAAAAAAGCAACTAGATAACAGAGAGGATTAGACAGATTGACAGCTGTGTCTAGATTCTGTGGGTGGTTGTGCGACACACAAATCTCTCCTCCAACTAAGACTGACAAATCATACGTGAGCTTGGTTCCGCAACTGTTTATCACGAGTGGCACAGCGGTCTGACACACTGCATCTCAGTGCTACAGGCGTCACTACAGACCCTGGTTCAAATCCAGACTGTATTACAGCGGTCTGACACACTGCATCTCAGTACTAGAGGCGTCACTACAGACCCGGGTTCAAATCCAGGCTGTATCACAGCGGTCTGAGAAACTGCATCTCAGTACTAGAGGTGTCACTACAGACCCTGGTTCAAATCCAGGCTGTATCACAGCGGTCTGAGACACTGCATCTCAGTACTAGAGGCGTCACTACAGACCCGGGTTCAAATCCAGGCTGTATCACAGTGGTCTGAGAGACTGCATCTCAGTACTAGAGGTGTCACTACAGACCCTGGTTCAAATCCAGGATGTATAAGAGTTAAATAAAGTTTTTTTTTTTATTCCATCGCCTATAAGATTCTTAGTTTCCATTCTCTCAGTGATCTTTCACAGAATGGAAACAATGTCCAGCGGTCTGACGAAGGAGAATCTCCAAAGCTCTTCACCCATAAACTCAATCCACTGTCTTTGTAGCCTACTATAAATAAACCAGCGATCTGTTGTTCTCCCATATAATACCAGACAATTTAAATGTCTATAGACCCAGAAATAAATATCAATATATAATTCCTTATCAAACCTGTCACTGTATTTCATTAGTTAACTAGGCAAGTCAGTAAAGCACACACAGACTAGGAACAGTGGGTTAACTGCCTTGTTCAGGGGCAGAACTACAGAGATCTACCTTGTCAGCTCGGGGATTTGATCTGACAACCTTCTGGTTATTAGTCCAATGCTCAAACCACTAGGCTACTAGGCTACCTGTTGCCCCTCTAACCACTAGGCTACTAGGCTACCTGTTGCCCCTCTAACCACTAGGCTACGAGGCTACCTGCTGCCCCTCTAACCACTAGGCTACTAGGCTACCTGCTGCCCCTCTAACCACTAGGCTACTAGGCTACCTGCTGCCCCTCTAACCACTAGGCTACTAGGCTACCTGCTGCCCCTCTAACCACTAGGCTACTAGGCTACCTGCTGCCCCTCTAACCACTAGGCTACGAGGCTACCTGCCACCCCTGTATCGTAGTGACATCAATAAGATACAAATATACAGATCATACAAAACCAATGATGGTAAGTCAATAAATGAGTTAAATAGATGAATGAATTAACAACTAACCTGTTGCTGTATCCTACCTGTTGCTGTTTCCTACCTGTTGCTGTCTGCTACCTGTTGCTGTTTCCTACCTGTTGCTGTCTCCTACCTGTTGCTGTCTCCTAGCTGTTGCTGTCTCCTACCTGTTGCTGTTTCCTACCTGTTGCTGTCTCCTACCTGTTGCTGTATCCTACCTGTTGCTGTATTCTACTTGTTGCTGTATTCTACTTGTTGCTGTTTCCTACCTGTTGCTGTATTCTACTTGTTGCTGTTTCCTACTTGTGATAGTGCCTACCTGTTGCTGGTTCCTACCTGTTGCTGTTTCCTACCTGTTGCTGTTTCCTACCTGTTGCTGTTTCCTACATGTTGCTGTTTCCTACCTGTTGCTGTATCCTACTTGTTGCTGTTTCCTACCTGTTGCTGTTTCCTACTTGTGATAGTGCCTACCTGTTGCTGTTTCCTACCTGTTGCTGTTTCCTACCTGTTGCTGTTTCCTACCTGTTGCTGTCTCCTACCTGTTGCTGTTTCCTACCTGTTGCTGTTTACTACCTGTTGCTTGCTCCTACCTGTTGCTGCTTCCTACCTGTTACTGTTTCCTACCTGTTGCTGATTCCTACCTGTTGCTGTTTCCTACCTGTTGCTGTTTCCTACCTGTTGCTGTCTCCTACCTGTTGCTGTTTCCTACCTGTTGCTGTTTCCTACCTGTTGCTGTTTCCTACCTGTTGCTGTTTCCTACCTGTTGCTGGTTCCTACCTGTTGCTGTTTCCTACCTGTTGCTGTTTCCTACCCGTTGCTCTTTCCTACCTGTTGTAGTGCATGCTGTTCCTCTGTCTCAGTCCAACTGATCACCCCCTAGAGACGGCCCATTGGCCCCTTCTCTCTCATATAGCCTACTGCTCACACACACACACACACACACACACACACACACACACACCCACACACACACACACACACACACACACACACACACACACACACACACACACACACACACACTCTGTCGCATGACTAGGCCTTTCCTCCCTGAGCCCTCCACACACACCTCGTCTCGTGATTCAACCCAACCCAGCTGGAGGCCAATCTGGGAGTTCACTCACACACACAAACCGAGCCTTACACACGAACACACACCCTGAGGAAATACCACAGGACAGCCCATACCTTTGAAGATGATTTTATTGTGCACACGTCAATCAACAAAATGGCCATCAGAAGGTTGTAGTTTGGTATTGTGGTATTAGATTAAGATCCCCATTAGCTGTTTCTAAATCAGCAGATACTCTTCCTGGGGTCCACACAAAACATGAAACATAACATAATACAGAACATCAATAGACAAGAACAGCTGAAGGACAGAAATACATCAATTTAAATAAATATGTTTAAAAAGGCACCCGTAGCCTACATATCAATACACACTACATATCAATACACACTACATATCAATACACACTACATATCAACACACATTACATATCAATACACATTACATATCAACACACACTACATATCAATACACACTACATATCAACACACATTACATATCAATACACACTACATATCAATACACATTACATATCAATACACACTACATATCAATACACACTACATATCAATACACACTACATATCAATACACACTACATATCAATACACACTACACACATTACATATCAATACACACTACATATCAAAACACACTACATATCAACACACATTACATATCAATACACACTACATATCAAAACACACTACATATCAACACACATTACATATCAACACACACTACATATCAATACACACAGACTATCTAGGTCCAATAGAGGAGAGGCGTTGTGCCGCGAGGTGTTGCTTTATCTGTTTTCTGAAACCAGGTTTGTTGTTTATTTCAGCGATATGAGATGGAAGGAAGTTCCATGCAGTAAGAGCTCTATATAATACTGTACGCTTTCTTCAATTTGTTCTGGATTTGGGGATTGTGAAAAGACCCCTGGTGGCATATCTGGTAGGGGGTAAGGTGTATGTTCATCGTCAGAACAACAAAATGGCGATCAGAAGGTTGTAGTTCATCGTCAGAACAACAAAATGGCGATCAGAAGGTTGTAGTTCATCGTCAGAACAACAAAAATGGCGATCAGAAGGTTGTAGTTCATCATCAGAAAAACAAAAATGGCGATCAGAAGGTTGTAGTTCATCACCAGAACAACAATGGTTTAATTTCAGAGTTTCAAAACAATGTATTAATTTATTCTAGCATTTGTATTTTGTAATTACAGTAGTAACAGTAGAGGTTATGGTATGCAGGGCTGATTACAGTAGTAACAGTAGAGGTGAAGGTATGCAGGACTGATTACAGTAGTAACAGTAGAGGTGATGGTATGCAGGACAGGGCTGATTACAGTAGTAACAGTAGAGCTGATGGTATGCAGGGCTGATTACAGTCTTAACAGTAGAGGTGATGGTATGCAGGACAGGGCTGATTACAGTAGTAACAGTAGAGGTGATGGTATGCAGGACAGGACTGATTACAGTAGTAACAGTAGAGGTGATGGTATGCACGACAGGGCTGATTACAGTAGTAACAGTAGAGGTGATGGTATGCAGGACTGATTACAGTAGTAACAGTAGAGGTGATGGTATGCAGGGCTGATTACAGTAGTAACAGTAGAGGTGATGGTATGCAGGACAGGGCTGATTACAGTAGTAACAGTAGAGGTGATGGTATGCAGGACTGATTACAGTAGTAACAGTAGAGGTGATAGTATGTAGGACTGATTACAGTAGTAACAGTAGAGGTGATGGTATGCAGGACAGGGCTGATTACAGTAGTAACAGTAGAGGTGATGGTATGCAGGACAGGGCTGATTACAGTAGTAACAGTAGAGGTGATGGTATGCAGGACTGATTACAGTAGTAACAGTAGAGGTGATGGTATGCAGGACTGATTACAGTAGTAACAGTAGAGGTGATGGTATGCAGGACTGATTACAGTAGTAACAGTAGAGGTGATGGTATGCAGGACTGATTACAGTAGTAACAGTAGAGGTGATGGTATGCAGGACTGATTACAGTAGTAACAGTAGAGGTGATGGTATGCAGGACAGGGCTGATTACAGTAGTAACAGTAGAGGTTATGGTATGCAGGACTGATTACAGTAGTAACAGTAGAGGTTATGGTATGCAGGACAGGACTGATTACAGTAGTAACAGTAGAGGTGATGGTATGCAGGGCTGATTACAGTAGTAACAGTAGAGGTGATGGTATGCAGGGCTGATTACAGTAGTAACAGTAGAGGTGATGGTATGCAGGACAGGACTGATTACAGTAGTAACAGTAGAGGTGATGGTATGCAGGACAGGACAGATTACAGTAGTAACAGTAGAGGTGATGGTATGCAGGACATGACTGATTACAGTAGTAACAGTAGAGGTGATGGTATGCAGGGCTGATTACAGTAGTAACAGTAGAGGTGATGGTATGCAGGACAGGGCTGATTACAGTAGTAACAGTAGAGGTGATGGTATGCAGGACTGATTACAGTAGTAACAGTAGAGGTGATGGTATGCAGGACAGGGCTGATTACAGTAGTAACAGTAGAGGTGATGGTATGCAGGACAGGGCTGATTACAGTAGTAACAGTAGAGGTGATGGTATGCAGGACAGGACTGATTACAGTAGTAACAGTAGAGGTGATGGTATGCAGGACTGATTACAGTAGTAACAGTAGAGGTGATGGTATGCAGGACTGATTACAGTAGTAACAGTAGAGGTGATGGTATGCAGGGCTGATTACAGTAGTAACAGTAGAGGTGATGGTATGCAGGACTGATTACAGTAGTAACAGTAGAGGTGATGGTATGCAGGACAGGGCTGATTACAGTAGTAACAGTAGAGGTGATGGTATGCAGGACAGGGCTGATTACAGTAGTAACAGTAGAGGTGATGGTATGCAGGACAGGGCTGATTACAGTAGTAACAGTAGAGGTGATGGTATGCAGGACAGGGCTGATTACAGTAGTAACAGTAGAGGTGATGGTATGCAGGACAGGACTGATTACAGTAGTAGCAGTAGAGGTGATGGTATGCAGGACTGATTACAGTAGTAACAGTAGAGGTGATGGTATGCAGGGCTGATTACAGTAGTAACAGTAGAGGTGATGGGTATGCAGGACAGGACTGATTACAGTAGTAACAGTAGAGGTGATGGTATGCACGACAGGACTGATTACAGTCTTAACAGTAGAGGGGATGGTATGCAGGACAGGACTGATTACAGTAGTAACAGTAGAGGTGATGGTATGCAGGACTGATTACAGTAGTAACAGTAGAGGTGATGGTATGCAGGACAGGGCTGATTACAGTAGTAACAGTAGAGGTGATGGTATGCAGGACAGGGCTGATTACAGTAGTAACAGTAGAGGTGATGGTATGCAGGACTGATTACAGTAGTAACAGTAGAGGTGATGGTATGCAGGGCTGATTACAGTAGTAACAGTAGAGGTGATGGTATGCAGGACAGGGCTGATTACAGTAGTAACAGTAGAGGTGATGGTATGCAGGGCTGATTACAGTAGTAACAGTAGAGGTGATGGTATGCAGGACTGATTACAGTAGTAACAGTAGAGGTGATGGTATGCAGGACAGGGCTGATTACAGTAGTAACAGTAGAGGTGATGGTATGCAGGACAGGGCTGATTACAGTAGTAACAGTAGAGGTGATGGTATGCAGGACTGATTACAGTAGTAACAGTAGAGGTGATGGTATGCAGGGCTGATTACAGTAGTAACAGTAGAGGTGATGGTATGCAGGGCTGATTACAGTAGTAACAGTAGAGGTGATGGTATGCAGGACAGGACTGATTACAGTAGTAACAGTAGAGGTGATGGTATGCAGGGCTGATTACAGTAGTAACAGTAGAGGTGATGGTATGCAGGACAGGGCTGATTACAGTAGTAACAGTAGAGGTGATGGTATGCAGGACAGGGCTGATTACAGTAGTAACAGTAGAGGTGATGGTATGCAGGGCTGATTACAGTAGTAACAGTAGAGGTGATGGTATGCAGGACTGATTACAGTAGTAACAGTAGAAGTGATGGTATGCAGGACTGATTACAGTAGTAACAGTAGAGGTGATGGTATGCAGGACTGATTACAGTAGTAACAGTAGAGGTGATGGTATGCAGGACTGATTACAGTAGTAACAGTAGAGGTGATGGTATGCAGGACAGGACTGATTACAGTAGTAACAGTAGAGGTGATGGGTATGCAGGACTGATTACAGTAGTAACAGTAGAGGTGATGGTATACAGGACTGATTACAGTAGTAACAGTAGAGGTGATGGTATGCAGGACAGGACTGATTACAGTAGTAACAGTAGAGGTGATGGTATGCAGGACAGGACTGATTACAGTAGTAACAGTAGAGGTGATGGTATGCAGGGCTGATTACAGTAGTAACAGTAGAGGTTATGGTATGCAGGACAGGGCTGATTACAGTAGTAACAGTAGAGGTGATGGGTATGCAGGACAGGGCTGATTACAGTAGTAACAGTAGAGGTGATGGTATGCAGGGCTGATTACAGTAGTAACAGTAGAGGTGATGGTATGCAGGACAGGGCTGATTACAGTAGTAACAGTAGAGGTGATGGTATGCAGGACAGGGGTCAACAATCATTTTGTCTCCAGGGCCACATCAGAATGTAAATAATTAGCGGACGTTTATTCTGATTTCTACATATGTTCTATCTGGTTGTAGATGTTCAAGTGTATCCCGAAGACGTGTTTTATTTTCACAGTGAGCTGCAGTTACTCAGCTGTATACTGCCCACCCATAGGCTGGGGTGGGGGGTGAGCCTCTGTCCCAAAGGGTATCCCGTTCCCTATATAATGTCGTGACCTACTTTTCACCAGAGCCCTATTGGCCTATATAGGGAACAGGGTTCCATTTGAGACACATCTGAAGACAGACACAGGCGCAGGGGGAGGGAGAGAAAGATGGGGAGAGGGACACAGGAACAGGGAGAGAAGGGGAGAGAGAGACACATTAACAGCATGAGGGAGAGAATGGGAGGGAGACACAGGAGCAGTGGCAGGGAGAGAAAGAGGGGGAGAGGGACACAGGAACAGGGGGAGGGAGAGAAGGGAGGAGAGGGACACAGGAACAGGGGAGGGAGAGAAGGGGAGAGGAACACAGGAATAGGGGAGGGAGAGAGGAGGAGAGAGACACAGGAACAGGGGGAGGGAGAGAAGGGGGGAGAGGGACACAGGAAAAGGGGAGGGAGAGAAGGGGAGAGAGACACAGGAACAGGGGGAGGGAGAGAAGGGGGGAGGGACACATGAACAGGTGGAGGGAGAGAAGGGGGGAGAGGGACACAGGAACCGGGGAGGGAGAGAAGGGGAGAGAGACACATGAACAGGTGGAGGGAGAGAAGGGGGGAGAGGGACACAGGAACCGGGGAGGGAGAGAAGGGGGGAGAGGGACACAGGAACAGGTGGAGGGAGAGAAGGGGAGAGAGAAACATGAACAGGTGAAGGGAGAGTGTCAGCTGACTGTGTAGATCTATAGAACTGAAGTCTGGACATCATGTGACAGATCTACTGGTCTGTTGGTCAGGTCCTCTATGGAGGTGAGCTGTAGATCCGTCATTTCTACCTCCTCCTCCTCCTGCTGCAGCTGCTGTTTGGTTAGAAAGGGGTCCACGTCCCACGGGTCCAGAACAGCAATTCTAGAGGAGAGAAGGAAGTAGAATGGGTTAAAGAAACAATAGGAGAGACAAGTAGGATAGAAAATACAGAGAGAGAAGGACTGGGAGAGAGGAGGAGAGAGGGGAGAGATGGGGAAAGAGGAGGAGAGAGAGAGAGAGAGAGAAGAGAAAGAGAGGGAGAGAGAGAGGGGGGACAAGGAGGGGGAAGGAAGAGGGAGGATCAGAGAGAAAAAGAGAGGGGGAAGGACAAAGGAGAGAAAATGACCTGAAAGAGTCTACTTTTTCCAAATCTCTAACCTTCTTTCTTAGTGTACTTTCCTTGATGTGGATTAGGCCTGTAGTAAGGCAGTATAATACTCTGGCTTCAGCTGGACTGAGGTCTGTAGTAAGGCAGTATAATACTCTGGCTTCAGCTGGACTGAGGTCTGTATTAAGGCAGTATAATACTCTGGTTTCAGCTGGACTGAGGTCTGTAGTAAGGCAGTATAATTCTCTGGCTTCAGCTGGACTGAGGTCTGTAGTAAGGCAGTATAATACTCTGGCTTCAGCTGGACTGAGGTCTGTAGTAAGGCAGTATAATACTCTGGCTTCAGCTGGACTGAGGTCTGTAGTAAGGCAGTATAATACTCTGGCTTCAGCTGGACTGAGGTCTGTATTAAGGCAGTATAATACTCTGGTTTCAGCTGGACTGAGGTCTGTAGTAAGGCAGTATAATTCTCTGGCTTCAGCTGGACTGAGGTCTGTAGTAAGGCAGTATAATACTCTGGCTTCAGCTGGACTGAGGTCTGTAGTAAGGCAGTATAATACTCTGGCTTCAGCTGGACTGAGGTCTGCAGTAAGGCAGTATAGTACTCTGGTTTCAGCTGGACTGAGGTCTGCAGTAAGGCAGTATAATACTCTGGTTTCAGCTGGACTGAGGTCTGCAGTAAGGCAGTATAATACTCTGGTTTCAGCTGGACTGAGGTCTGTAGTAAGGCAGTATAATACTCTGGCTTCAGCTGGACTGAGGTCTGCAGTAAGGCAGTATAGTACTCTGGTTTCAGCTGGACTGAGGTCTGCAGTAAGGCAGTATAATACTCTGGTTTCAGCTGGACTGAGGTCTGCAGTAAGGCAGTATAATACTCTGGTTTCAGCTGGACTGAGGTCTGCAGTAAGGCAGTATAATACTCTGGTTTCAGCTGGACTGAGGTCTGTAGTAAGGCAGTATAATACTCTGGCTTCAGCTGGACTGAGGTAAGGCAGTAAGGCAGTATAATACTCTGGCTTCAGCTGGACTGAGGTCTGTAGTAAGGCAGTATAATACTCTGGTTTCAGCTGGACTGAGGTCTGTAGTAAGGCAGTATAATACTCTGGCTTCAGCTGGACTGAGGTAAGGCAGTATAATACTCTGGCTTCAGCTGGACTGAGGTCTGCAGTAAGGCAGCATAATACTCTGGCTTCAGCTGGACTGAGGTCTGTAGTAAGGCAGTATAAAACTCTGGTTTCAGCTGGACTGAGGTCTGCAGTAAGGCAGCATAATACTCTGGCTTCAGCTGGACTGAGGTCTGAAGTAAGGCAGTATAATACTCTGGTTTCAGCTGGACTGAGGTCTGTAGTAAGGCAGTATAATACTCTGGCTTCAGCTGGACTGAGGTAAGGCAGTATAATACTCTGGCTTCAGCTGGACTGAGGTCTGCAGTAAGGCAGTATAATACTCTGGCTTCAGCTGGACTGAGGTCTGCAGTAAGGCAGTATAATACTCTGGCTTCAGCTGGACTGAGGTCTGTAGTAAGGCAGCATAATACTCTGGCTTCAGCTGGACTGAGGTCTCTAGTAAGGCAGTATAATACTCTGGTTTCAGCTGGACTGAGGTCTGTAGTAAGGCAGTATAATACTCTGGCTTCAGCTGGACTGAGGTCTGTAGTAAGGCAGTATAATACTCTGGCTTCAGCTGGACTGAGGTCTCTAGTAAGGCAGTATAATACTCTGGCTTCAGCTGGACTGAGGTCTGTAGTAAGGCAGTATAATACTCTGGCTTCAGCTGGACTGAGGTCTCTAGTAAGGCAGTATAATACTCTGGCTTCAGCTGGACTGAGGTCTGTAGTAAGGCAGTATAATACTCTGGCTTCAGCTGGACTGAGGTCTGTAGTAAGGCAGTATAATACTCTGGCTTCAGCTGGACTGAGGGCTGTAGTAAGGCAGTATAATACTCTGGCTTCAGCTGGACTGAGGGCTGTAGTAAGGCAGTATAATACTCTGGCTTCAGCTAGACTGAGGTAAGGCATTATACTATTCTGGCTTCAGCTGGACTGAGGTCTATAGTAAGGCAGTATAATACTCTGGCTTCAGCTGGACTGAGGTCTGTGGTAAGGCAGTATAATACTCTGGTTTCAGCTGGACTGAGGTCTGTAGTAAGGCAGTATAATACTCTGGCTTCAGCTGGACTGAGGTCTGCAGTAAGGCAGTATAATACTCTGGTTTCAGCTGGACTGAGGTCTGCAGTAAGGAAGTATAATACTCTGGTTTCAGCTGGACTGAGGTCTGCAGTAAGGAAGTATAATACTCTGGCTTCAGCTGGACTGAGGTCTGCAGTAAGGCAGTATAATACTCTGGTTTCAGCTGGACTGAGGTCTGCAGTAAGGCAGCATAATACTCTGGCTTCAGCTGGACTGAGGTCTGTAGTAAGGCAGTATAATACTCTGGTTTCAGCTGTACTGAGGTCTGTAGTAAGGCAGTATAATACTCTGGCTTCAGCTGGACTGAGGTAAGGCAGTATAATACTCTGGCTTCAGCTGGACTGAGGTCTGCAGTAAGGCAGTATAATACTCTGGCTTCAGCTGGACTGAGGTCTGCAGTAAGGCAGTATAATACTCTGGCTTCAGCTGGACTGAGGTCTGTAGTAAGGCAGCATAATACTCTGGCTTCAGCTGGACTGTGGTCTCTAGTAAGGCAGTATAATACTCTGGTTTCAGCTGGACTGAGGTCTGTAGTAAGGCAGTATAATACTCTGGCTTCAGCTGGACTGAGGTCTGTAGTAAGGCAGTATAATACTCTGGCTTCAGCTGGACTGAGGTCTGTAGTAAGGCAGTATAATACTCTGGCTTCAGCTGGACTGAGGTCTGTAGTAAGGCAGTATAATACTCTGGCTTCAGCTGGACAGCTGGTCTCTAGTAAGGCAGTATAATACTCTGGCTTCAGCTGGACTGAGGTCAGTAAGGCAGTATAATACTCTGGCTTCAGCTGGACTGAGGTCTGTAGTAAGGCAGTATAATACTCTGGCTTCAGCTGGACTGAGGGCTGTAGTAAGGCAGTATAATACTCTGGCTTCAGCTGGGAGGGCTGTGAAAAAAGGCAGTATAATACTCTGGCTTCAGCTAGACTGAGGTAAGGCAGTATACTATTCTGGCTTCAGCTGGACTGAGGGCTGTAGTAAGGCAGTATAATACTCTGGCTTCAGCTAGACTGAGGTAAGGCAGTATAATACTCTGGCTTCAGCTGGACTGAGGTAAGGCAGTATAATACTCTGGCTTCAGCTGGACTGAGGTCTGTGGTAAGGCAGTATAATACTCTGGCTTCAGCTGGAGTGAGGTCTGCAGTAAGGCAGTATAATACTCTGGTTTCAGCTGGACTGAGGTCTGCAGTAAGGAAGTATAATACTCTGGTTTCAGCTGGACTGAGGTCTGCAGTAAGGAAGTATAATACTCTGGCTTCAGCTGGACTGAGGTCTGCAGTAAGGCAGTATAATACTCTGGCTTCAGCTGGACTGAGGTAAGGCAGTATAATACTCTGGCTTCAGCTGGACTGACGGTCCAGAAAGGCAGAGGTCTGTCTAGTAAGGCAGTATAATACTCTGGCTTCAGCTGGACTGAGGTCTGCAGTAAGGCAGTATAATACTCTGCCTTCAGCTGGACTGAGGTCTGTAGTAAGGCAGTATATTACTCTGGCTTCAGCTGGACTGAGGTCTGCAGTAAGGCAGTATAATACTCTGGCTTCAGCTGGACTGAGGTCTGTAGTAAGTCAGTATAATACTCTGGTTTCAGCTGGACTGAGGTCTGTAGTAAGGCAGTACAATACTCTGGTTTCAGCTGGACTGAGGAAAGGTAGTATATTACTCTGGCTTCAGCTGGACTGAGGTCTGTAGTAAGGCAGTATATTACTCTGGCTTCAGCTGGACTGAGGTCTGCAGTAAGGCAGTATAATACTCTGGCCTCTGCTGGACCAACTAACTCATGTCATGTGACCTCCTGGGCACTGACTACAGATCAACAGACCTAGAACAGACTTTACCCAAGACTCAGAGGCAGGAAACCATGCTGAGACACACAGGTAATAGATCAAATGTACACTGATATTCACTGAGTTTACAAAAACATTAAGAACACCTTCCTAATATTGAGTTGTTACTTTTTAAACGTATGCATTTGTTGTTTAAACCTGTTGGAGATTGAGCTACTTTTTTCAACATTCTGTTAAAAATCGCGCAACATTTCAACGTCCTGCTACTCATGCCAGGAATATAGTATATGCATATGATTAGTATGTGTGAATAGAAAACACTGAAGTTTCGAGAACTGGTTCAATGGTGTCTGTGACTATAACAGAACGACTTCCGTGGTGAAAATCCCAAGAAAACCTGATCACGAAATCGACAAAGAAAAATTCCATCCGCCAGTCTTTGTATTGTCTATGGCTTGCCATAAATGATGAAACTGTGCTTGCAATTCCTACAGCTTCCACACGATGTCGCCAGTGTTGTGATTACCAGGGCCCTTTATCCTTGGTCAGATTAGTCAATTGCACATCCTGTCTTCAGGTGCGCCACTGAAAAAAATGTCCGTGAGGAAATGGACTTCGTTTTGAAAACTTCTAGCTATTGAATACAGATCTCTCCGTGATCAATTTGATCGTTTATTAACGTTTACTAATACCTAAACTTGGATTACAGAAGTAGGTTGAAGTGTTTTGTCAAAGTTTATAGGCAACTTTATGAATTTTATAAAATGACGTCGCGTTCGGAAACGTGACTTTTTCCATGGATTTCTCGGTGTTCAAAAATGGACATTTTGGGTATATATGGACCGATTTAATCGAAAAAAAGACCCAATTGTGATGTTTATGGGACATATAGGAGTGCCAACAAAGAAGCTCGTCAAAGGTAATGAATGTTTTATATTTTATTTCTGCGTTTTGGGTAGCGCCGGCTACGCTAATTTCTTTGTTTACGTCCCCTTTGTGTGTTTCTGGGGGCTGCATGCTATCAGATAATAGCTTTTCATGCTTTCGCCAAAAAGCTTTTTACAAATCTGACATGTTGGCTATATTCACAACGAGTGTGGCTTGAATTTGAGTACCCTGCATGTGAATTTTAATGAAAGTTTGAGTTGTATCGAGTACAATTAGTTGGCGCTCTGGAATTTCCGCTGATTTGGTTCCTGTACAGGTACATAATCCTGGATCCTCAGTAAGTATTTCACAGTGAAGTCTACACCTGTTGTGTTCTGCACGTCACTATGTTGTTGTTGTTGTCGTTGTTGTTGGGCGGTGGTCATAAACACTGGTTCTGAAGAGCTACAGGGCTGTGCAGGCTTTTGTCACAGCCCAACACTAACACTCTTGATTCAGCTTATTGTTATCTTGAGGACTGGTTGAATCGGGTGGTCTTCAGTGCAGGGCTGGAACTAAAGCCTGCACGCCCTGTACCTCTTCAGGACCAGGTTAGGAAGCCACCTTATCTGTATTGATTAAAATACAGACTGCAGGTTTTTGTTAGCAGCAAAACAACCTTATTCTTTACTCTGATAAACTGCAAAATGTTAAGCAAAGACTCATGGGTAATGTAGTTGCATGCACAATTCTTGAGATGAGTAAAAAAAAAAGTATTTTAGACTTCTCACACCGCCTGGTAGAGCTCTTTTAGACTTCTCACACTGCCTGGTAGAGCTCTTTCAGACTTCTCACACCGCCTGGTAGAGCTCTTTTAGACTTCTCACACTGCCTGGTAGAGCTCTTTTAGACTTCTCACACCACCTGGCAGAGCTCTTTTAGACTTCTCACACCGCCTGGTAGAGCTCTTTTAGACTTCTCACACCGCCTGGTAGAGCTCTTTTAGACTTCTCACACCGCCTGGTAGAGCTCTTTTAGACTTCTCACACCGCCTGGTAGAGCTCTTTTAGACTTCTCACACCGCCTGGTAGAGCTCTTTTAGACTTCTCACACCGCCTGGTAGAGCTCTTTTAGACTTCTCACACCGCCTGGTAGAGCTCTTTTAGACTTCTCACACCGCCTGGTAGAGCCCTTTTAGACTTCTCACACTGCCTGGTAGAGCTCTTTTAGACTTCTCACACCGCCTGGTAGAGCTCTTTTAGATTTCTCACACCACCTGGTAGAGCTCTTTTAGACTTCTCACACCACCTGGTAGAGCTCTTTTAGACTTCTCACACCGCCTGGTAGAGCTCTTTTAGACTTCTCACACCACCTGGTAGAGCTCTTTTAGACTTCTCACACCGCCTGGTAGAGCTCTTTTAGACTTCTCACACCGCCTGGTAGAGCTCTTTTAGACTTCTCACACCGCCTGGTAGAGCTCTTTTAGACTTCTCACACCGCCTGGTAGAGCTCTTTCATTTACAAAGTAAACATTGTTTTAAAAAAGAAGAAGAAGAAGTATTGGAAGTTATTTTTATGCGTCGTTAGCAAATAGGAATTTAAGGTGGGATATTTGTTTCAAAGGTTAAAGGGTTAATTAGGTAGATTACAGTTTGGACAAGGACACCCGGGCTGTGTTCAGTAACCAAGTAATTAAAAAACAGGAGTTATTTTTTATTTTGTTTAACCTTTATTTAACTAGGCAAGTCAGGAACAAAATGCTTATTTACAATGACGGCCTACCCCGGCCAAACCTGGACGATGCTGGGTCAATTGTGTACCGTCATATGGGACTCCCGATCACGGTCGGATGTGACACAGCCGGGATGATGTTAAGGTAATGTAGCTTCAGGACTCACTGTTGGCATTGTCCATCTCCGGCTGGTAGAGTCTCTTCATGACCCAGTGCTGCACGTGTCCCCTCCTCACACAGCCTGGCTGGGGCCGGGCTGCTACACAGAGAAACAGTTTCACACATAAACCCTGCATCCGGACCAGACACTTTACAGAAACCTCAACCCTCATTTCAACTATAATCTCAGTCTCCAACAAAGAGAAGACATTTAAAGTACCAAATAGAAGATGTTCCAGAATGGGTATATTTCATAGTTCTAAGGTAGAACGTTAAGGTGTTCCAGAATGGGTATATTTCATAGTTCTAAGGTAGAACGTTAAGGTGTTCCAGAATGGGTATATTTCATAGTTCTAAGGTAGAACGTTAAGGTGTTCCAGAATGGGTACATTTCATAGTTCTAAGGTAGAACGTTAAGGTGTTCCAGAATGGGTACATTTCATAGTTCTAAGGTAGAACGTTAAGGTGTTCCAGAATGGGTATATTTCATAGTTCTACGGTAGAACGTTAAGGTGTTCCAGAATGGGTATATTTCATAGTTCTAAGGTAGAACGTTAAGGTGTTCCAGAATGGGTGTATTTCATAGTTCTACGGTAGAACGTTAAGGTGTTCCAGAATGGGTATATTTCATAGTTCTAAGGTAGAACGTTAAGGTGTTCCAGAATGGGTATATTTCATAGTTCTACGGTAGAACGTTAAGGTGTTCCAGAATGGGTATATTTCATAGTTCTAAGGTAGAACGTTAAGGTGTTCCAGAATGGGTATATTTCATAGTTCTAAGGTAGAACGTTAAGGTGTTCCAGAATGGGTATATTTCATAGTTCTAAGGTAGAACATTAAGATGTTGCAGAATTAGCATATTTCATAGTTCTACGGTAGAACGTTAAGGTGTTCCAGAATGGGTATATTTCATAGTTCTAAGGTAGAACGTTAAGGTGTTCCAGAAAGGGTATATTTCATAGTTCTAAGGTAGAACGTATATTTCATAGTTGAATGTATTTCCCATTATTTACTAGTCCCTCATCTCTACCTCTTGTTCCAGGCTTAGTGCCTACAGACCCACCTGTTAGTTTGGTTTCTACCTACAGACCCACCTGTTAGTTTGGTTTCTACCTACAGACCCACCTGTTAGTTTGGTTTCTAAATACAGACCCACCTGTTAGTTTTGTTTCTACCTACAGACCCATCTGTTAGTTTGGTTTCTACCTACAGACCCATCTGTTAGTTTGGTTTCTACCTACAGACCCACCTGTTAGTTTGGTTTCTACCTACAGACCCACCTGTTAGTTTGGTTTCTACCTACAGACCCACCTGTTAGTTTGGTTTCTACCTACCGACCCACCTGTTAGTTTGGTTTCTACCTACAGACCTACCTGTTAGTTTGGTTGCTACCTACAGACCCACCTGTTAGTTTGGTTTCTACCTACAGACCCACCTGTTAGTTTGGTTTCTACCTACAGACCCACCTGTTAGTTTGGTTTCTACCTACAGACCCACCTGTTAGTTTCATCTCTACCTACAGACCCACCTGTTAGTTTGGTTTCTACCTACAGACCCACCTGTTAGTTTGGTTTCTACCTACAGACCCACCTGTTAGTTTGGTTTCTACCTACAGACCCACCTGTTAGTTTGGTTTCTACCTACAGACCCACCTGTTAGTTTGGTTTCTACCTACAGACCCACCTGTTAGTTTGGTTTCTACCTACAGACCCACCTGTTAGTTTGGTTTCTTCCTATAGACCCACCTGTTAGTTTGGTTTCTACCTACAGACCCACCTGTTAGTTTGGTTTCTACCTACAGACCCACCTGTTAGTTTGGTTTCTACCTACAGACCCACCTGTTAGTTTGGTTTCTACCTACAGACCCACCTGTTAGTTTGGTTTCTACCTACCGACCCACCTGTTAGTTTGGTTTCTACCTACAGACCTACCTGTTAGTTTGGTTGCTACCTACAGACCCACCTGTTAGTTTGGTTTCTACCTACAGACCCACCTGTTAGTTTGGTTTCTACCTACAGACCCACCTGTTAGTTTGGTTTCTACCTACAGACCCACCTGTTAGTTTCATCTCTACCTACAGACCCACCTGTTAGTTTGGTTTCTACCTACAGACCCACCTGTTAGTTTGGTTTCTACCTACAGACCCACCTGTTAGTTTGGTTTCTACCTACAGACCCACCTGTTAGTTTGGTTTCTACCTACAGACCCACCTGTTAGTTTGGTTTCTACCTACAGACCCACCTGTTAGTTTGGTTTCTACCTACAGACCCACCTGTTAGTTTGGTTTCTTCCTATAGACCCACCTGTTAGTTTGGTTTCTACCTACAGACCCACCTGTTAGTTTGGTTTCTACCTACAGACCCACCTGTTAGTTTCATCTCTACCTACAGACCCACCTGTTAGTTTGGTTTCTACCTACAGACCCACCTGTTAGTTTGGTTTCTACCTACAGACCCACCTGTTAGTTTGGTTTCTAAATACAGACCCACCTGTTAGTTTTGTTTCTACCTACAGACCCACCTGTTAGTTTGGTTTCTACCTACAGACCCACCTGTTAGTTTCATCTCTACCTACAGACCCACCTGTTAGTTTGGTTTCTACCTACAGACCCACCTGTTAGTTTGGTTTCTACCTACAGACCCACCTGTTATTTTGGTTTCTACCTACAGACCCACCTGTTAGTTTGGTTTCTACCTACAGACCCACCTGTTAGTTTGGTTTCTACCTACAGACCCACCTGTTATTTTGGTTTCTACCTACAGACCCACCTGTTAGTTTGGTTTCTACCTACAGACCCACCTGTTAGTTTGGTTTCTACCTACAGACCCAGCTGTTAGTTTCATCTCTAGCTACAGACCTACCTGTTAGTTTGGTTTCTACCTACCGACCCACCTGTTAGTTTGGTTTCTACCTACAGACCTACCTGTTAGTTTGGTTGCTACCTACAGACCCACCTGTTAGTTTGGTTTCTACCTACAGACCCACCTGTTAGTTTGGTTTCTACCTACAGACCCACCTGTTAGTTTGGTTTCTACCTACAGACCAACCTGTTAGTTTGGTTTCTACCTACAGACCCACCTGTTAGTTTGGTTTCTACCTACAGACCAACCTGTTAGTTTGGTTTCTTCCTATAGACCCACCTGTTAGTTTGGTTTCTACCTACAGACCCACCTGTTAGTTTGGTTTCTACCTACAGACCCACCTGTTAGTTTCATCTCTACCTACAGACCCACCTGTTAGTTTGGTTTCTACCTACAGACCCACCTGTTAGTTTGGTTTCTACCTACAGACCCACCTGTTAGTTTGGTTTCTACCTACAGACCCACCTGTTATTTTGGTTTCTACCTACAGACCCACCTGTTAGTTTGGTTTCTACCTACAGACCCAGCTGTTAGTTTCATCTCTAGCTACAGGCCTACCTGTTAGTTTGGTTTCTACCTACAGACCCACCTGTTAGTTTCATCTCTAGCTACAGACCTACCTGTTAGTTTGGTTTCTACCTACAGACCCACCTGTTAGTTTTGTCACGACACTTGAGGACGTAGACGATGATGACGATGGTCTCCAGCACCAGAAACACAGCAGCAGAGATGGCTCCTATCTTCCAGGCTTCCAGACCTGATTCTGAACAGGGGATGAGAGGAGGAGAGGAGAAGAGAGGAGAGAGAGGTATGTTAACACCAGCAGCAGAGATGGCTCCTATCGTACAAGCTTCCAAGCCTCAGATTTTTTACAATGTTGTGTAGATGGTAAAAAGCTGCTCTTGAAATATGTTTTATAAGTTTGTCAAAAGAGAGATCAGGGTCCAGAGTTACTTCAGAGGTCCTTCACAGTTTAATTGAGACTACCGCACAACCTTTCCAGATTCATTGTAAGATCTGATAACTGATCTCTTTGTTTCTTGGGGCCTAAAACTAGCAAATCCATTTGTCCAAGATTGAAAGTAATAAATTAATCCTCCGTATCACTGAAACACAGGACACTAGTCGATCTCCTGTTTCTGTAGTGAGAGACAGGACACCCCCTGGACAGGACACTAGTCTATCTCCTGTTTCTGTAGTGAGAGACAGGACACCCCCTGGACAGGACACTAGTCTATCTCCTGTTTCTGTAGTGAGACAGCTTGATGTACAGGACACCCCCTGGACAGGACACTAGTCTATCTCCTGTTTCTGTAGTGAGGCAGCTTGATGTACCAGGACACCCCCTGGACAGGACACTAGTCTATCTCCTGTTTCTGTAGGGAGAGACAGGACACCCCCTGGACAGGACACTAGTCTATCTCCTGTTTCTGTAGTGAGAGACAGGACACCCCCTGGACAGGACACTAGTCTATCTCCTGTTTCTGTAGTGAGAGACAGGACACCCCCTGGACAGGACACTAGTCTATCTCCTGTTTCTGTAGTGAGACAGCTTGATGTACCAGGACACCCCCTGGACAGGACACTAGTCTATCTCCTGTTTCTGTAGTGAGAGACAGGACACCCCCTGGACAGGACACTAGTCTATCTCCTGTTTCTGTAGTGTGAGACAGGACACCCCCTGGACAGGACACTAGTCTATCTCCTGTTACTGTAGTGAGGCAGCTTGATGTACCAGGACACCCCCTGGACAGGACACTAGTCTATCTCCTGTTTCTGTAGGGAGACAGCTTGATGTACCAGGACACCCCCTGGACAGGACACTAGTCTATCTCCTGTTTCTGTAGTGAGACAGCTTGATGTACCAGGACACCCCCTGGACAGGACACTAGTCTATCTCCTGTTTCTGTAGTGAGGCAGCTTGATGTACCAGGACACCCCCTGGACAGGACACTAGTCTATCTCCTGTTTCTGTAGTGAGACAGCTTGATGTACCAGGACACCCCCTGGACAGGACACTAGTCTATCTCCTGTTTCTTTAGTGAGACGGTGTGATGTACAGGACACCCCCTGGACAGGACACTAGTCTATATCCTGTTTCTGTAGTGAGACAGCTTGATGTACCAGTACACCCCCTGGACAGGACACTAGTCTATCTCCTGTTTCTTTAGTGAGACGGTGTGATGTACAGGACACCCCCTGGACAGGACACTAGTCTATCTCCTGTTTCTGTAGTGAGGCAGCTTGATGTACCAGGACACCCCCTGGACAGGACACTAGTCTATCTCCTGTTTCTGTAGTGAGACAGCTTGATGTACCAGGACACCCCCTGGACAGGACACTAGTCTATCTCCTGTTTCTGTAGTGAGAGAGCTTGATGTACCAGGACACCCCCTGGACAGGACACTAGTCTATCTCCTGTTTCTGTAGTGAGAGAGCTTGATGTACCAGGACACCCCCTGGACAGGACACTAGTCTATCTCCTGTTTCTGTCGGGAGACAGCTTGATGTACCAGGACACCCCCTGGACAGGACACTAATCTATATCCTGTTACACTAGTGTGGTAAACCAAAGTGTGCCGTTGGTTTACCGTTGTCATGTCAATTAGTGTTCCAATGTCCGTTGGTTCGTGTGAGTACCTGTGCTGTGTTGTTTGGGCTTTCGTGCCGCGTATTTCGTGCAGAGGATTACGGGTCTCGTCCCGTGTGTTAATCATCGTGCAGGTGTTATTTATTCGAGGTTCTCCTCGCTCTTTTGTTTGGTGATTCAACCCTGTGTTTTGTTTACGTTTTTGTTTGGTCTTCGGTCCCGTGCCGTTGCGCTGCACGCTGTAATTTTGGGAATTAAAAACCCCTATTACGCATTCCTGCGCCTGTCTCCCGACACATTTATACCAGTGTGATAAATACAGCCCTTAGCTGTGGTATATTGGCCATATACCAGAAACCACAAAACCTGCCTTATTGCTATTACAAAATGGTTAACAAAGATATTAGAGCTGTAAAAAATAAATGTTGTGTCATACCCGTGGTATACGGTCTGGTATACCACAGCTGTCAGCCAATCAGCATTCAGGGCTCGAACTACCTGGTTTATATTACAGGATACAGTTCTCTATTGTCAGTAGTTATAATACAGTTAGTTACCTGTTGTCAGTAGTTATAATACAGTTAGTTACCTGTTGTCTGTAGTTATAATACAGTTAGTTACCTGTTGTCTGTAGTTATAATACAGTTAGTTACCTGTTGTCAGTAGTTATAATACAGTTAGTTACCTGTTGTCAGTAGTTATAATACAGTTAGTTACCTGTTGTCTGTAGTTATAATACAGTTAGTTACCTGTTGTCAGTAGTTATAATACAGTTAGTTACCTGTTGTCAGTAGTTATAATACAGTTAGTTACCTGTTGTCAGTAGTTATAATACAGTTAGTTACCTGTTGTCTGTAGTTATAATACAGTTAGTTACCTGTTGTCAGTAGTTATAATACAGTTAGTTACCTGTTGTCTGTAGTTATAACACAGTTAGTTCTCTGTTGTCAGTAGTTATAATACAGTTAGTTACCTGTTGTCAGTAGTTATAATACAGTTAGTTACCTGTTGTCAGTAGTTATAATACAGTTAGTTACCTGTTGTCAGTAGTTATAATACAGTTAGTTACCTGTTGTCAGTAGTTATAATACAGTTAGTTACCTGTTGTCAGTAGTTATAATACAGTTAGTTCCCTGTTGTCAGTAGTTATAATACAGTTAGTTACCTGTTGTCAGTAGTTATAATACAGGATACAGTTCCCTGTTGTCAGTAGTTATAATACAGTTAGTTACCTGTTGTCAGTAGTTATAATACAGTTAGTTCCCTGTTGTCAGTAGTTATAATACAGTTAGTTACCTGTTGTCAGTAGTTATAATACAGGATACAGTTCCCTGTTGTCAGTAGTTATAATACAGTTAGTTACCTGTTGTCAGTAGTTATAATACAGCTAGTTACCTGTTGTCAGTAGTTATAATACAGGATACAGCTACCTGTTGTCAGTAGTTATAATACAGTTAGTTACCTGGTGTCAGTAGTTATAACACAGTTAGTTACCTGTTGTCAGTAGTTATAATACAGTTAGTTACCTGTTGTCAGTAGTTATAATACAGTTAGTTACCTGTTGTCAGTAGTTATAAGACAGTGAGTTACCTGTTGTCAGTAGTTATAATACAGTTAGTTACCTGTTGTCAGTAGTTATAATACAGTTAGTTACCTGTTGTCTGTAGTTATAATACAGTTAGTTCTCTGTTGTCAGTCGTTATAATACAGTTAGTTACCTGTTGTCTGTAGTTATAATACAGTTAGTTACCTGTTGTCAGTAGTTATAATACAGTTAGTTACCTGTTGTCTGTAGTTATAACACAGTTAGTTCTCTGTTGTCAGTAGTTATAATACAGTTAGTTACCTGTTGTCAGTAGTTATAATACAGTTAGTTACCTGTTGTCAGTAGTTATAATACAGTTAGTTACCTGTTGTCAGTAGTTATAATACAGTTAGTTACCTGTTGTCAGTAGTTATAATACAGTTAGTTACCTGTTGTCAGTAGTTATAATACAGTTAGTTACCTGTTGTCAGTAGTTATAATACAGTTAGTTACCTGTTGTCAGTAGTTATAATACAGTTAGTTACCTGTTGTCAGTAGTTATAATACAGTTAGTTACCTGTTGTCAGTAGTTATAATACAGTTAGTTACCTGTTGTCAGTAGTTATAATACAGTTAGTTACCTGTTGTCAGTAGTTATAATACAGGATACAGTTACCTGTTGTCAGTAGTTATAATACAGTTAGTTCCCTGTTGTCAGTAGTTATAATACAGTTAGTTCTCTGTTGTCAGTAGTTATAATACAGTTAGTTACATATTGTCAGTAGTTATAATACAGTTAGTTACCTGTTGTCAGTAGTTATAATACAGTTAGTTACATATTGTCAGTAGTTATAATACAGTTAGTTACCTGTTGTCAGTAGTTATAATACAGGATACAGTTACCTGTTGTCAGTAGTTATAATACAGTTAGTTACCTGTTGTCAGTAGTTATAATACAGGATACAGTTACCTGTTGTCAGTAGTTATAATACAGTTAGTTACCTGTTGTCAGTAGTTATAATACAGTTAGTTACCTGTTGTCAGTAGTTATAATACAGTTAGTTACCTGTTGTCAGTAGTTATAATACAGTTAGTTACCTGTTGTCAGTAGTTATAATACAGTTAGTTCCCTGTTGTCAGTAGTTATAATACAGTTAGTTACATGTTGTCAGTAGTTATAATACAGTTAGTTACCTGTTGTCAGTAGTTATAACACAGTTAGTTACCTGTTGTCAGTAGTTATAATACAGTTAGTTACCTGTTGTCAGTAGTTATAATACAGTTAGTTACCTGTTGTCAGTAGTTATAATACAGTTAGTTCTCTGTTGTCAGTCGTTATAATACAGGATACAGTTACCTGTTGTCAGTAGTTATAATACAGTTAGTTACCTGTTGTCAGTAGTTATAATACAGTTAGTTACATGTTGTCAGTAGTTATAATACAGGATACAGTTCCCTGTTGTCAGTAGTTATAATACAGTTAGTTCTCTGTTGTCAGTAGTTATGATACAGTTAGTTACCTGTTGTCAGTAGTTATAATACAGTTAGTTACCTGTTGTCAGTAGTTATAATACAGTTAGTTACCTGTTGTCAGTAGTTATAATACAGTTAGTTACCTGTTGTCTGTAGTTATAATACAGTTAGTTACCTGTTGTCAGTAGTTATAATACAGTTAGTTATCTGTTGTCAGTAGTTATAATACAGTTAGTTCTCTGTTGTCAGTAGTTATAATACAGTTAGTTACCTGTTGTCAGTAGTTATAATACAGTTAGTTCCCTGTTGTCAGTAGTTATAATACAGTTAGTTACCTGTTGTCAGTAGTTATAATACAGTTAGTTACCTGTTGTCAGTAGTTATAATACAGTTAGTTACCTGTTGTCAGTAGTTATAATACAGCTAGTTACCTGTTGTCAGTAGTTATAATAAAGCTAGTTACCTGTTGTCTGTAGTTATAATACAGTTAGTTACCTGTTGTCTGTAGTTATAACACAGTTAGTTACCTGTTGTCAGTAGTTATAACACAGTTAGTTACCTGTTGTCAGTAGTTATAATACAGTTAGTTACCTGTTGTCAGTAGTTATAATACAGGATACAGTTCCCTGTTGTCAGTAGTTATAATACATTTAGTTACCTGTTGTCTGTAGTTATATTACAGTTAGTTACCTGTTGTCAGTAGTTATAATACAGTTAGTTACCTGTTGTCAGTAGTTATAATACAGTTAGTTCTCTGTTGTCAGTAGTTATAATACAGTTAGTTACCTGTTGTCAGTAGTTATAATACAGTTAGTTACCTGTTGTCAGTAGTTATAATACAGGATACAGTTACCTGTTGTCAGTAGTTATAATATGGTTAGTTACCTGTTGTCAGTAGTTATAATACAGGATACAGTTACCTGTTGTCAGTAGTTATAATACAGTTAGTTACCTGTTGTCAGTAGTTATAATACAGGATACAGTTCTCTGTTGTCAGTAGTTATAATACAGGATACAGTTACCTGTTGTCAGTAGTTATAATACAGTTAGTTACCTGTTGTCAGTAGTTATAATACAGGATACAGTTCTCTGTTGTCAGTAGTTATAATACAGTTAGTTCTCTGTTGTCAGTAGTTATAATACAGTTAGTTACCTGTTGTCAGTAGTTATAATACAGTTAGTTACCTGTTGTCAGTAGTTATAATACAGTTAGTTACCTGTTGTCAGTAGTTATAATACAGTTAGTTCCCTGTTGTCAGTAGTTATAATACAGGATACAGTTACCTGTTGTCAGTAGTTATAATACAGTTAGTTCTCTGTTGTCAGTAGTTATAATACAGTTAGTTCTCTGTTGTCAGTAGTTATAATACAGTTAGTTCTCTGTTGTCAGTAGTTATAATACAGTTAGTTACCTGTTGTCTGTAGTGATAATACAGTTAGTTACCTGTTGTCAGTAGTTATAATACAGTTAGTTACCTGTTGTCAGTAGTTATAATACAGGATACAGTTCCCTGTTGTCAGTAGTTATAATACAGTTAGTTACCTGTTGTCAGTAGTTATAATACAGTTAGTTACCTGTTGTCTGTAGTTATAATACAGTTAGTTACCTGTTGTCAGTAGTTATAATACAGGATACAGTTCTCTGTTGTCAGTAGTTATAATACAGTTAGTTACCTGTTGTCAGTAGTTATAATACAGTTAGTTACCTGTTGTCAGTAGTTATAATACAGTTAGTTACCTGTTGTCAGTAGTTATAATACAGGATACAGTTACATGTTGTCAGTAGTTATAACACAGTTAGTTCCCTGTTGTCAGTAGTTATAATACAGTTAGTTACCTGTTCTCAGTAGTTATAATACAGTTAGTTACCTGTTGTCAGAAGTTATAATACAGTTAGTTACCTGTTGTCAGTAGTTATAATACAGTTAGTTACCTGTTGTCAGTAGTTATAATACAGTTAGTTCTCTGTTGTCAGTAGTTATAATACAGTTAGTTCTCTGTTGTCAGTAGTTATAATACAGTTAGTTCTCTGTTGTCAGTAGTTATAATACAGTTAGTTACCTGTTGTCAGTAGTTATAATACAGTTAGTTCCCTGTTGTCAGTAGTTATAATACAGTTAGTTACCTGTTGTCAGTAGTTATAATACAGGATACAGTTACATGTTGTCAGTAGTTATAACACAGTTAGTTCCCTGTTGTCAGTAGTTATAATACAGTTAGTTACCTGTTCTCAGTAGTTATAATACAGTTAGTTACCTGTTGTCAGAAGTTATAATACAGTTAGTTACCTGTTGTCAGTAGTTATAATACAGGATACAGTTCCCTGTTGTCAGTAGTTATAATACAGTTAGTTACCTGTTGTCAGTAGTTATAATACAGTTAGTTACCTGTTGTCAGTAGTTATAATACAGTTAGTTCCCTGTTGTCAGTAGTTATAATACAGTTAGTTACCTGTTGTCAGTAGTTATAATACAGTTAGTTACCTGTTGTCAGTAGTTATAATACAGTTAGTTACCTGTTGTCAGTAGTTATAATACAGTTAGTTACCTGTTGTCAGTAGTTATAATACAGTTAGTTCCCTGTTGTCTGTAGTTATAATACAGTTAGTTACCTGTTGTCTGTAGTTATAATACAGTTAGTTACCTGTTGTCTGTAGTGATAATACAGTTAGTTACCTGTTGTCAGTAGTTATAATACAGTTAGTTACCTGTTGTCTGTAGTTATAATACAGTTAGTTACCTGTTGTCTGTAGTTATAATACAGTTAGTTACCTGTTGTCAGTAGTTATAATACAGTTAGTTACCTGTTGTCAGTAGTTATAATACAGGATACAGTTCCCTGAGTTGACAGTACCTGTAGTGACCTCCACCACCTTATTGGTCTCTCCTGGCTCCTCCTCATTGGCCATGGCAGGAATGTCCTCCGCAAAGTTATCCAGAGTAGTAATGACCTCATCAGGGTCAAAGTTTAAAAGGTTGTCCTTAAACGTGATGATCTTGTTGGCGTCGTTCGACTCCAGATCCACACCCTCCAGGATCTCCTCCCCTCCCATGGTGTTGCTCTCCGTCTCTCCCCGAGGACGGTGGGGGCTGAGTGGGCTCGCGGGGTCCTGAGACTTCCCTGGTATGGATCTCATGGAGCCTTCAACTGGGTCCAGCAGCACTTCTGGAGGAGGGGTCAGATATTTGGCACACATGTGTGAATGAGAGTGAGAAGGGCACAAAGCTGAGGGTAGGGGGACTATAGAGTGGACCTATGGAATGTAGGGGCTAACGTGTGTGTGTGTGTGTGTGTGTGTGTGTGTGTGTGTGTGTGTGTGTGTGTGTGTGTGTGTGTGTGTGTGTGTGTGTGTGTGTGTGTGTGTGTGTGTGTGTGTGTGTGTGTGTGGAGTAATCTCAGTCAGAAAATTCAGTGCCTTATGAATGACTACATCATCTCTGTAACCAACACATACTGTAAGGTCCCTCAGTCAAGCAGTGAATTTCAAACACAGATTCAAACACAAAGACCAGGGAGGTTTTCCAACGCATCACAAAGGGCACCTGTTGGTAGATATAGGTAAAAAGCATTGCACATCCCTTTGAGCATGTTGAAGTTATTAATTACACTTTGAATAGTGTATCAATACACCCAGTCACTACAAAGATACAGGCGTCCTCCCTAACTCAGTTGCCGGAGAGGAAGGAAACCGCTCAGGGATTTCACCATGAGGCCAATGGTGATTCTAAAACAGTTACAGAGTTTAATGGCTGTGATAGGAGAAAACTGAGGATGGATCAACAATGTTGTAGTTACTCCACAATACCGACCTAAATCACAGAGGGAAAGATGGAAGCCTGTGGAGATTAAAAGCCTGTACAGAATATAAATAATTGCAACAAGGCACTAAAGTAATACTGCAAAGAACGTGGTAAAGCAATTCACTTTCATCCTAAATACAAAGTGTTATGTTTAGGTCAAATCCAATACATTGCTAAGTGCCACTCTCCATATTTTCAAGAATAGTGTTGGCTGCATCGTGTTATGGGTATGCTTGTAATCGTTAAGTACTGGGGAGTTTTTTAGGATAAAAAAGAAACGGAATGGAGCTAAACAGGCAAAATCCTAGAAGAAAACCTGGATCAGTCTGCTTTCCAACAGACACTGGGAGATGAATTCACATTTCAGATTCACACCTAAAACACAAGGCCAAATCTACGGTGGAGGCGATTATGAAGAAGACTGTGAATGTTCATGAGCGGCCGAGTTACAGTTTTGACTCTTTGATCTACTTGAAAATCTATGGCAAGACCTGAAAATGGTTGTCTAACAAATGATCAACAACCAATTTGACAGAACTTGAAGAAGTTTGGAAAGAATAATGGGCACAATCCAGGAGTGTAAATCTCTTAGAAACTTTTCCAGAGACTTCCAGCTGTAATGGCTGCCAAAGGTGATTCTAACATGTATTGACTCCGGGGGTTGAATACTTATCTAATCAAGATATTTTTATTTTGTTTTTCATGTTCCACTATAGTTCACCTTGGTTCTCTGATTGACTGGTTTCTGGTGTCTCCTCTTCAACGGCATCTCCTCCTTCTCCTCCTCCTTCTTCACCTCCTCCTCCTTCTCCTCCTCCTGCTGCACCTCCTCCTCCTTCTCCTCCTCCTGCTTCACCTCCTCCTGCTTCACCTCCTCCTCCTTCTCCTCCTCCTGCTTCACCTCCTCCTCCTTCTCCTCCTCCTGCTTCATCTCCTCCTCCTTCTCCTCCTCCTGCTTCACCTCCTCCTCCTTCTCCTCCTCCTGCTGCACCTCCCAGCTGGTCTGCAGCTCCTACCATAACTCCTTCATCTCCCTCTTCCTCTTCCACACTCTCTCCATCCCTTTCCTCCTCTCCCCATATCGCCTCACCCCCTGCGTCCCCAATCACTACTTCAACTCCAGCCTCTTCCTCCTCCACAACCACCAAACTTTCCTCCATCCTTCCTTCCTCCTCCCCTTCTCCTCCTCCCACCACCACCACCTCCTCCTTCCCTCCCTCCTCTTCGACTGGCTCCCCCACTACCGACTGAGTAGTATTCATTTCCTCATAGTCTTCCACCTCCCCACCTAACCACTCACCTCCCTCATCTTCCACCTCCACCTCCCCCTCTCGCTCCTTCTCTCCTCCAGCCTCCTCAGTCACAGTCTCCTGCTCTGTCTGCGCCTCCTCCTCCTCTCCCTCCATCTCCTCTACGTCTACCTCTCTTCCTCCCTCCTCCTCCTCCTCCTTTTCTAGGAAGGTAGTATCCTGCATAACCTTTCCCTCAGTGAGGGGAAAAACAGGGGCCTCCACTAGTTGATCTTCCACCTCTTCTGCTATACTCTCCTCCTCAGACTCAGCTGCGGTCTCTCCCAGCACCTCCTCTCTCCCCGCCTCCTCCTCTACAGACACAACTTTAGTGGCCTCCCCTTCTCCTCCAACCTCCAGCTCCTCTTCCACCACTTCAGTCAAGGCATCCTCCTGTTCTCCTTGCTCCTCCACCTCTCCTTCCTCCTCTACCTCCACCACCTCCTGCTCCCCTCCTCCTCCTCCTCCTCCTCCTCCAAACTCCTCCTCCACTCCATCCTCTACTTCAACCAGCCCCTCCTTCCCCTCCCCTTGTACCTCCTTCAGCACTTCTCCCATAGCGGCCTCCACCACCCTCTCTACCAGCTCCTTCAGCACCTCCTCGACCCCCGGCTCCTCGGCCAGCTCCGAGGCCTCCTGCACAGCGTCCTCCACCTCCTTCAGGCTGGGCGTAGCACCCTCCGGAAGCACCTCCTCCTGCTCTGGTTCCGGAGGAATCTCTGGTACCTCCTGGAGGGTTACATCCATAGAGGGCAAGGTGGACGTTGACAGGTCTGCATAGGGGAAATACACATATATTTGACATGTATAAATGTATTTTATAATATACAGTACCAGTCAAATGTTTGGACACACCTACTCATTCAAGGGTTCTTCTTTATTTTGACTATGTTCTACATTGTAGAATAATAGTGAAGACGTCAGAACTATGAAATAACACATATGGAATCATGTAGTAACCAAAAAAAGTGTTAAACAAATCAAAATATATTTTATATTCTTCAAAGTAGACACCCTTGATAACAGCTTTGCACACTCTTTCTATATTTCAAAAGATTGATACTTACATATATTTTACACGTATAAACATATTTTACAATATATATTTATATTTCAAAAGATTGATGTTGAGAAGTCTCTGTGTGAGTGGACATGTCTGCATGGAGAAATAAAGCTCTGTAGTATATTTGGAGGTTATTGAGGATACTGATACAACACGTCTTTACATTAGTGGTTGAGCTGGCTTGGACCCTGGGTCTTTGTTGGCTTGGGAGAGAAATGCCAACTGTAAAATACAAATAGTAGTAGTTCACTAGCTAGTACAAAGTATCGTGTTGCCTGACTCTCACCAGTCTCTCTGCTGGAAAAGGCAGGGTTGGTATGAATCTACTATTTTGGTTCATTGTCTTTCAAACAAGTAAGGAAAATGTAGAAAATGTTATATTGTTTAGATAAATCACATTGCATTTATGATGGGGTGTTTCATTTGGAGAGGACTTAGAAGCAAACAAAATATGGGTTAATATCACCACATCACAGTCCATGGACCACACATTGATGGGCCACAACTAAGCACCATTAGTTATTACTATGAATAATTAATTACAGTTAGATAACATCACAATAGAGACACAGTAGAAAAACAAGAGGCACAGTAGAAAACAAGAGAGACAGTAGAAAACAAGAGAGACAGTAGAGAAACAAGAGAAAGACAGTAGAAAAACAAGATAGACAGTAGAAAAACAAGAGAGACAGTAGAAAAACAAGAGAGAGACAATAGAAAACAAGAGAGAGAGTAGTAAAAACAAGAGACAGTAGAAAAACAAGAGACAGTAGAAAACAAGAGAGACAGTAGAAAAACAAGAGACAGTAGAAAACAAGAGATACAGTAGAAAACAAGAGAGACAGTAGAAAACAAGAGATACAGTAGAAAAACAAGAGAGACAGTAGAAAACAAGAGAGACAGTAGAAAAACAAGAGACAGTAGAAACACAAGAGACATTAGAAAACAAGAGATACAGTAGCAACACAAGAGAGACAGTAGAAACAAGGGACAGTAGAAACACAAGAGAGACAGTAGAAAACAAAAGAGACAGTAGAAAAACAAGAGAGACAGCAGAAAAACAAGAGAGAGACAGTAGAAAACAAGAGAGACAGTAGAAAACAAGAGAGACAGTAGAAAACAAGGGACAGTAGAAACACAAGAAAGACAGTAGAAAACAAGAGAGCCAGTAGAAACAAGAGAGACAGTAGAAAACAAGGGACAGTAGATACACAAGAGAGACAGCAGAAAAACAAGACAGAGACAGTAGAAAACACAAGAGACAGTAGAAAACAAGAGACAGTAGAAAACAAGAGAGACTGTAGAAAACAAGAGAGACAGTAGAAAACAAGAGACAGTAGAAACACAAGAGAGACAGTAGAAACAAGAGAGACAGCAGAAAAACAAGAGAGAGACAATAGAAAACAAGAGAGACAGTAGAAAACAAGAGACAGTAGAAAACAAGAGAGACAGTAGAAAAACAAGAGACGGTAGAAAACAAGAGAGACAGTAGAAAACAAGAGACAGTAGAGAAACAAGAGAGATGGTAGAAAAACAAGAGAGACAGTAGAAAGTAGTGAGACAGTAGAACACAGGAGAGACAGTAGAAAACAAGAGAGACAACAGAAAACAAGAGAGACCGTAGAAAACAAGAGAGACAGTAGAAAACAAGAGAGAGACAATAGAAAACAAGAGACAGTAGAAACACAAGAGAGACAGTAGAAACAAGAGAGACAGTAGAAAACAAGAGAGACAGTAGAAACACAAGAGAGACAGTAGAACAAGAGAGACAGCAGAAAAACAAGAGAGAGACAGTAGAAAACAAGAGACAGTAGAAAACAAGAGACAGTAGAAAACAAGAGACAGTAGAAAACAAGAGACAGTAGAAAACAAGAGAGACAGTAGAAAACAAGAGAGACAGTAGAAAACAAGAGACAGTAGAAAACAAGAGACAGTAGAAAACAAGAGACAGTAGAAACAAGAGAGACAGTAGAAACAAGAGAGACAGTAGAAAACAAGAGACAGTAGAAACACAAGAGAGACAGTAGAAACACAAGAGAGACAGTAGAACAAGAGAGAGTAGAAAACGAGAGAGACAGTAGAAACAAGAGAGAGACAGTAGAAAACAAGAGAGAGACAGTAGAAAACAAGAGACAGTAGAAACACAAGAGAGACAGTAGAAACAAGAGAGACAGTAGAAAACAAGAGAGACAGTAGAAACACAAGAGAGACAGCAGAAAAACAAGAGAGAGACAGTATAAAAACAAGAGAGACAGTAGAAACACAAGAGAGACAGTAGAAAGAAGAGAGACAGTAGAAACAAGAGAGACAGTAGAAACACAAGAGAGACAGTAGTAAAACAAGAGAGAGACACTAGAAAACAAGAGAGACAGTAGAAAAGAGAGACAGCTGATATGTGTTATAGAGAAACCCAGCCTAAAACCCCAAACAGCAAGCAATGCAGTGTAGAAGCACGGTGGCTAGGAAAAACTCTAGGAAGAAAACCAAAACCTAGGAAGAAGGTTTTGGCCAAAACCTAGAGAGCCAAAACCTAGGAAGAAAGTTTTGGCCAAAAACCTAGAGAGCCAAAACCTAGGAAGAAGGTTTTTGCCAAAAACCTAGAGAGCCAAAACCTAGGAAGAAGGTTTTTGCCAAAAACCTAGAGAGCCAAAACCTAGGAAGAAGGTTTTGGCCAAAAACCTAGAGAGCCAAAACCTAGGAAGAAGGTTTTCGCCAAAATCTAGAGAGCCAAAACCTAGGAAGAAGGTTTTCGCCAAAACCTAGAGAGCCAAAACCTAGGACGAAACCTAGAGAGGAACCAGGCTATGAGGGGTGGCCAGTACATAAGAGCACTAACATTCTCATAAAATTCTCACTATAATACTCACAACATTTCCAAGAGGACCCCAATCCATCTTACCTTGAGCCTTGCATTGACGTATCAGGTAAACAACAACAACAACAATCAATCCTTTCAGAAAACTGGAAGCCATTTTGTCAGAACAAAACTCACAGAAACACCCCAAAACTAAACTCCAATCACACAGTCCCCGCTGTCTCTCTTCCTCCTCGTCCAGTCAAAGTGTGTATGTTTGTCCAACAGAACGTGATGAGCTGACAGCCCTGGGCAATCAGATAGTAAGACGTGCAGGCCCAGGTTG
>NC_088231.1:20811647-20821647 GCF_036934945.1 Oncorhynchus masou masou
GACTGGTGTGAGTTAGAGAGGCTACAGTAGAGATAGGACTGGTGTGAGTTAGAGAGGCTACAGTAGAGATAGGACTGGTGTGAGGTAGAGAGGCTACAGTAGAGATAGGACTGGTGTGAGTTAGAGAGGCTACAGTAGAGATAGGACTGGTGTGAGTTAGGGAGGCTACAGTAGAGATAGGACTGGTGTGAGTTAGGGAGGCTACAGTAGAGATAGGACTGGTGTGAGTTAGGGAGGCTACAGTAGAGATAGGACTGGTGTGAGTTAGGGAGGCTACAGTAGAGATAGGACTGGTGTGAGTTAGAGAGGCTACAGTAGAGATAGGACTGGTGTGAGTTAGAGAGGCTACAGTAGAGATAGGACTGGTGTGAGTTAGGGAGGCTAAAGTAGAGATAGGACTGGTGTGAGTTAGGGAGGCTACAGTTGAGATAGGACTGGTGTGAGTTAGAGAGGCTACAGTAGAGATAGGACTGGTGTGAGTTAGAGAGGCTACAGTAGAGATAGGACTGGTGTGAGGTAGAGAGGCTACAGTAGAGATAGGACTGGTGTGAGTTAGAGAGGCTACAGTAGAGATAGGACTGGTGTGAGTTAGGGAGGCTACAGTAGAGATAGGACTGGTGTGAGGTAGAGAGGCTTCAGTAGAGATAGGACTGGTGTGAGTTAGAGAGGCTACAGGAGAGATAGGACTGGTGTGAGTTAGAGAGGCTACAGTAGAGATAGGACTGGTGTGAGTTAGAGAGGCTACAGTAGAGATAGGACTGGTGTGAGTTAGGGAGGCTACAGTAGAGATAGGACTGGTGTGAGTTAGAGAGGCTACAGTAGAGATAGGACTAGTTTGAGTTAGGGAGGCTACAGGAGAGATAGGACTGGTGTGAGTTAGAGAGGCTACAGTAGAGATAGGACTGGTGTGAGGTAGAGAGGCTACAGTAGAGATAGGACTGGTGTGAGGTAGAGAGGCTACAGTAGAGATAGGACTGGTGTGAGTTAGAGAGACTACAGTAGAGATAGGACTGGTGTGAGTCAGGGAGGCTACAGTAGAGATAGGACTGGTGTGAGGTAGAGAGGCTACAGTAGAGATAGGACTGGTGTGAGGTAGAGAGGCTACAGTAGAGATAGGACTGGTGTGAGTTAGACAGGCTACAGTAGAGATAGGACTGGTGTGAGTTAGAGAGGCTACAGTAGAGATAGGACTGGTGTGAGGTAGAGAGGCTACAGTAGAGATAGGACTGGTGTGAGTTAGAGAGGCTACAGGAGAGATAGGACTGGTGTGAGTTAGACAGGCTACAGTAGAGATAGGACTGGTTTGAGTTAGGGAGGCTACAGTAGAGATAGGACTGGTGTGAGTTAGGGATGCTACAGTAGAGATAGGACTGGTGTGAGTTAGGGAGGCTACAGTAGAGATAGGACTGGTGTGAGGTAGAGAGACTACAGTAGAGATAGGACTGGTGTGAGGTAGAGAGGCTACAGTAGAGATAGGACTGGTGTGAGTCAGGGAGGCTACAGTAGAGATAGGACTGGTGTGAGGTAGAGAGGCTACAGTAGAGATAGGACTGGTGTGAGTTAGGGAGGCTACAGTAGAGATAGGACTGGTTTGAGTTAGGGAGGCTACAGGAGAGATAGGACTGGTGTGAGTTAGAGAGGCTACAGTAGAGATAGGACTGGTTTGAGTTAGGGAGGCTACAGTAGAGATAGGACTGGTGTGAGTTAGGGATGCTACAGTAGAGATAGGACTGGTGTGAGTTAGGGAGGCTACAGTAGAGATAGGACTGGTGTGAGGTAGAGAGACTACAGTAGAGATAGGACTGGTGTGAGGTAGAGAGGCTACAGTAGAGATAGGACTGGTGTGAGTCAGGGAGGCTACAGTAGAGATAGGACTGGTGTGAGGTAGAGAGGCTACAGTAGAGATAGGACTGGTGTGAGTTAGGGAGGCTACAGTAGAGATAGGACTGGTTTGAGTTAGGGAGGCTACAGGAGAGATAGGACTGGTGTGAGTTAGAGAGGCTACAGTAGATATAGGACTGGTGTGAGTTAGGGAGGCTACAGTAGATATAGGACTGGTGTGAGTTAGACAGGCTACAGTAGAGATAGGACTGGTGTGAGTTAGAGAGGCTACAGTAGAGATAGGACTGGTGTGAGTCAGGGAGGCTACAGTAGAGATAGGACTGGTGTGAGTTAGAGAGGCTACAGTAGAGATAGGACTGGTGTGAGTTAGAGAGGCTACAGTAGAGATAGGACTGGTGTGATTTAGGGAGGCTACAGTAGAGATAGGACTGGTTTGAGTTAGGGAGGCTACAGTAGAGATAGGACTGGTGTGAGTTAGGGAGGCTTCAGTAGAGATAGGACTGGTGTGAGTTAGAGAGACTACAGTAGAGATTGGACTGGTGTGAGTTAGAGAGACTACAGTAGAGATAGGACTGGTGTGAGGTAGAGAGGCTACAGTAGAGATAGGACTGGTGTGAGTTAGAGAGGCTACAGTAGAGATAGGACTAGTTTGAGTTAGGGAGGCTACAGTAGAGATAGGACTGGTGTGAGTTAGGGAGGCTACAGTAGAGATAGGACTGGTGTGAGTTAGAGAGGCTTCAGTAGGCCTGAACGTAGAGATAGTGCAGGTAGATTGGACACAGTCCCCTTAAACCATCATGGCTGCATAGGAGAGGCTGCAGCAAGCAAAGATGTAGAGATAGAGTTGGTAGAATGGACAGTCTCTCATCTTTATAGGTGGGGTAGGGGGGTAGGCCTGGATGTAGAGATAGAGTTGGTAGAATGGACAGTCTCTCATCTTTATAGGTGGAGTAGGGGGTAGGCCTGGATGTAGAGATAGAGTTGGTAGAATGGACAGTCTCTCATCTTTATAGGTGGGGTAGGGGGGTAGGCCTGGATGTAGAGATAGAGTTGGTAGAATGGACAGTCTCTCATCTTTATAGGTGGGGTAGGGGGGTAGGCCTGGATGTAGAGATAGAGTTGGTAGAATGGACAGTCTCTCATCTTTATAGGTGTGTGTGCCGGCTGTGGGGTAGGAGGTGAGAAAGGCAGGCCTGAATGTAGAGATAGGGCTGCTAGAATGGACACAGTTTCCTTGACCTAGCGATAGGGCTGCTAGAATGGATTCAGTTTCCTAGACATAGAGATAGAGCTGCTAGAATAGCCAGTTGCCTAGACGTAGAGGTAGGCCTGCTAGAATGAAAATGGTTGCCTATACATAGAGATAGGGCTGCTAGAATGGACACAGTTGCCTAGACGTAGAGATAGGGCTGCTAGAATGGAATCAGTTTAAATTCATTAAAAATCCTACAATTTTCTGGATTTTTTTTCTCATTTTGTCTGTCATAGTTGAAGTGTACCTATGATGAAAATTACAGTCCTCTCTCATCTTTTTAAGTGGGAGAACTTGCACAATTGGTGGCTGACTAAATACTTTTTTGCCCCACTGTATCTATGGTACTGACAGAGTCCCTGAGGAGAGGTGTATCTATAATAGTGTCTCTATGGTACTGATAGAGTCCCTGAGGAGAGGTTTATCTATAATAATATATCTATGGTACTGATAGAGTCCCTGGGGAGAGGTTTATCTATAATAATATATCTATGGTACTGATAGAGTCCCTGAGGAGAGGTTTATCTATAATAATATATCTATGGTACTGATAGAGTCCCTGGGGAGAGGTTTATCTATAATAATATATCTATGGTACTGATAGAGTCCCTGGGGAGAGGTTTATCTATAATAATATATCTATGGTACTGATAGAGTCCCTGGGGAGAGGTTTATCTATAATAATATATCTATGGTACTGATAGAGTCCCTGGGGAGAGGTTTATCTATAATAATATATCTATGGTACTGATAGAGTCCCTGGGGAGAGGTTTATCTATAATAATATATCTATGGTACTGATAGAGTCCCTGGGGAGAGGTTTATCTATAATAATATATCTATGGTACTGATAGAGTCCCTGGGGAGAGGTTTATCTATAATAATATATCTATGGTACTGATAGAGTCCCTGGGGAGAGGTTTATCTATAATAATATATCTATGGTACTGATGGAGTCCCTGGGGAGAGGTTTATCTATAATAATATATCTATGGTACTGATAGAGTCCCTGAGGAGAGGTTAATCTATAATAATATATCTATGGTACTGATAGAGTCCCTGGGGAGAGGTTTATCTATAATAATATATCTATGGTACTGATAGAGTCCCTGGGGAGAGGTTTATCTATAATAATATATCTATGGTACTGATAGAGTCCCTGGGGAGAGGTTTATCTATAATAATATATCTATGGTACTGATGGAGTCCCTGGGGAGAGGTTTATCTATAATAATATATCTATGGTACTGATGGAGTCCCTGGGGAGAGGTTAATCTATAATAATATATCTATGGTACTGATGGAGTCCCTGGGGAGAGGTTTATCTATAATAATATATCTATGGTACTGATAGAGTCCCTGAGGAGAGGTTAATCTATAATAATATATCTATGGTACTGATGGAGTCCCTGGGGAGAGGTTTATCTATAATAATATATCTATGGTACTGATGGAGTCCCTGGGGAGAGGTTAATCTATAATAGTATCTCTATGGTACTGATAGAGTCCCTGAGGAGAGGTTTATCTATAATAGTGTCTCTATGGTACTGATAGAGTCCCTGGGGAGAGGTTTATCTATAATAATATATCTATGGTACTGACATAGTCCCTGGGGAGAGGTTTATCTATAATAATATATCTATGGTACTGATAGAGTCCCTGGGGAGAGGTTTATCTATAATAATATATCTATGGTACTGATAGAGTCCCTGGGGAGAGGTTTATCTATAATAGTGTCTCTATGGTACTGACATAGTCCCTGGGGAGAGGTTTATCTATAATAATATATCTATGGTACTGATAGAGTCCCCGGGGAGAGGTTTATCTATAATAGTGTCTCTATGGTACTGATAGAGTCCCTGGGGAGAGGCTAATCTATAATGGTGTCTCTATGGTACTGATAGAGTCCATGAGGAGAGGCTAATCTATAATGGTCTCTCTATGGTACTGATAGAGCTCTCTGATGGTACTGCTACTTTTAACCAGTAGATGGCGCCATCCTCCTGAAATACCCCTTCAACTTCTGTTGCGGTTGGATCGACTGTACTTCACTTAATGTCTGACCTGTGTTTGTCTGGCATGTGTGTTAGTCCAAAGTCAACTACAGTGTTCCCTCCTATACATATCCACTGGTGTTATTTTCAATTTGAATTGTGTGTGTGTGCCAAGTATTATAAAAAACGCATAGCCATGTGTTGGTACAACTTGGCAGGACTGTCTTATCTCACAGAGGATGTAGAGAGAAACTTAGACAATAACACTCCATACGTAATACACAGAAAACCCTCACACTCCCGTTCACTCCCTTTCTCTGTCAAACTCTCTCACCCCCCACCCCCCCCTCCCCCCCCCCCCCCACACACACAACAGGTAGCTCCCACTGCACTGTCTCATCTTTTTCTAAAATAAATATTTTGCCCCCAACAGAATATCTAGGACATCCTTTTTTTGGGTCACCGCGGTAAATTATAGGCAAAGAAAACTTGTGAAATTTAATACACAGAGTTACCTTCTTTTCTCATTTGCATATGCTCATGATCATAGCCTCCCTGCCGACTCAAACATCAACAACCAACCAACCAACCAACAACAGAACTAATGTATGCGTCGTTATTATTCGTATTTAGAGTTCTAATTTATGCGTAGTTAGCGGGGAGGTAAGTATCAAAGGAGTGTGTTGAAATTGAGAGAGAGAGAGAGAGAGAGAGAGAGAGAGAGAGACAGAGAGAGGGTGAGAGAAGGAGAGAGAGAGAGAGGGAGAGAAGGAGAGAAGGAGAGAGAGAGAGAGAGAGAGGGAGAGAAGGAGAGAGAGGGAGAGAAGGAGAGAAGAGAGAGAGAGAGAGAGAGAGAGGGAGAGAAGGAGAGAAGGAGAGAGAGAGAGAGAGAGGGAGAGAGAGGGAGAGAAGGAGAGAGAGACAGAGAGAGAGAGAGAGAGAGGGAGAGAAGGAGAGAAGGAGAGAGAGACAGAGAGAGAGAGAGAGAGGGAGAGAAGGAGAGAAGGAGAGAGAGAGAGAGAGAGAGAGAGAGAGAGAGAGAGAGGGAGAGAGAGAGAGGGAGAGAGGGTGAGAGAAGGAGAGAGAGAGAGGGAGAGAAGGAGAGAAGAGAGAGAGAGAGAGAGAGAGAGAGAGAGAGAGAGAGGGAGAGAAGGAGAGAAGGAGAGAGAGAGTGAGAGAGAGAGAGAGAGGGAGAGAGAGGGAGAGAAGGAGAGAGAGACAGAGAGAGAGACAGAGAGACAGGGAGACAGGGAGTCAGAGAGAGAGAGAGAGAGGGAAGCATAGAGCGAGAGAGGGAGAGGGAAGCATAGAGAGAGAGTGAGAGAGTGAGAGAGTGAGAGAGTGAGAGAAAAAGGAACAGAGAGGGGGGCGAGTGAGTGATGGGTGATATAGAGAGGGAGAAGGGGTGAGGGAGAGAGAGGAGGGAGAGAGAGGTGGGGGGAAAAGAGAGAGAGAGTGAGAGGGGGAGTGAGAGGGGGAGTGAGAGAGTGAGAGAGAGGGAGAGAGAGAAGGGGGGAGAGGGAGGTGGGGGGAGAGAGAGAGGCGTTAGAGGGAGAAAGGGAGAGGGGAGGGAGAGAGAGGGGTTAGAGGGAGAGAGAGAGAGAGAGAGAGAGAGAGAGAGAGAGAGAGAGAGAGAGAGAGAGGGAGAGAGTGAGAGAAAAAGGAACAGAGAAGGGGGCGAGTGAGTGATGGGTGATATAGAGAGGGAGAAGGGGTGAGGGAGAGAGAGGGACAGAAGGAGAGAAAGACAGAGAGAGAGGGAGAGAAGGAGAGAGAGACAGAGAAAGAGACATAGACAGAGAGAGAGAGACAGACAGAGAGACAGAGAGACAGAGAGACAGAGAGACAGAGAGACAGGGAGAAAGAGAGAGGGAGAGAAGGAGGGAGAGAAGCTGTTGATAAGAATGTAAATAAAGACAAATTATTCAGTGCTTTCTCACTGCCTCAACACACACACGCACGCACGCACGCAAACACACGCAAACACACACACACACACACACACACACACACACACACACACACACACACACACACACACACACACACACACACACACACACACACACACACTTGATCAACAATCCCACTTCAGTAGGAAAAACCATGTTTCCTTTGACAATGTCCACTGTATTAGTGCAGTTTATTTGACCCATCCTCATGTGTAAGTGTGTGAGTTCTAATCTAGATGACTGTGATCGTCAGTTCCGAGGGAGAATTCTGAACACGTTCCGATTCTAAACCTCTAAACTGTCATCCTCATGTGTAAGTGTGTGAGTTCTAATCTAGATGACTGTGATCGTCAGTTCCGAGGGAGAATTCTGAACGCGTTCCAATTCTACACCTCTAAACTGTCATCCTCTGTGACTCACAAACAACTGCCGTTCATGTAGTGGTATTGTGACTGCTAAGTGCAAAACCCCACAGATCACTAAACACATCACACACATATCACACTCCACAAAGTGTATTCCCGGCCCAGTACCACCCTGTTCTGTTGATCGCTCTTTATGCTGTTTCTTGACAGAATGAAGAAGTGGAACAATTCCCAATTCTTCTTTTAACTGAGAGAACAATCATATCCATTTGGAGACGTCTGTGTGTGTGTGTGTGTGTGTGTGTGTGTGTGTGTGTGTGTGTGTGTGTGTGTGTGTGTGTGTGTGTGTGTGTGTGTGTGTGTGTGTGTGTGTGTGTGTGTGTGTGTGTGTGTGTGTGTGTGTGTGTGTGTGTGTGTGTGTGTGTGCTTGCGTGCGTGCGTGCGTGCGTGCGTGCGTGTGTGTGTGTGTGATTTGTTGGGTGTGTTGTTATCTGTGTGATCTAACACTTCTGGGAAAATTGGAACACACTAAACAAACAACAACACAAGTTATCTGTCCAAAACGGAGATGTGTGAATAAACCACTTCTCTTTTTGTCTCTACAACACAGAACAAACAGCAAAAACATATACATGATCAAATACAAAATCTTATAATCAACTATTAAAGACTACCAGAACCCACTGAATTCTCCAATTACATTGAATGACTTACAGGACAAAATAAAAACCCTCCAACCCAAAAAGGCCTGTGGTGTTGATGGTATCCTCACTGAAATGATCAAATATACAGACAACAAATTCCAACTGGCTATACTAAAACTCTTTAACATCATCATTAGCTCTGGCATTTTCCCCAATATTTGGAACCAAGGACTGATCACCCCTATCCACAAAAGCGGGGACAAATTTGACCCCAATAACAACCATGGGATACGCGTCAACAGCAACCTTGGGAAAATCCTCTGCATTATCGTTAACAGCAGATTGTACATTTCCTCAGTGAAAACAATATACTGAGCAAATGTCTAATTGGCTTATTACCAAAATACCGTACGGACAGACCACATATTCACCCTGCACACCCTAATTAACAAACAAACAAACCAAAACAAAGTCAAAGTCTTCTCATGCTTTGTTGACTTCAAAAATGCTTTTGACTCAATTTGGCATGAGGGTCTGCCATACAAATTGATGGAAAGTGGTGTTGGGGGTAAAACGTACGACATTATAAACTTCACGTACACAAACAGCAAGTGTGGGGTTAAAATAAAAAATAAAAAACATTTCTTTCCACAGAGCTGGGGATTCAGCTTGGAGTCTATGGATTCTTCAATTACATTGGGCTGATTGCTTTTGCTGAGGCATGGGGGGCCTGACGAACAGGTTGAGGCATGGGAGCCTGACGAACAGGTTGAGGCATGGGGAGCCTGACGAGCCGGCTGAGGCATGGGGGCCTGATGAGCCGGCTGAGGCATGGGAGCCTGACGAACAGGTTGAGGCATGGGGAGCCTGACGAACAGGTTGAGGCATGGGGGCCTGATGAGCCGGCTGAGGCATGGGAGCCTGACGAACAGGTTGAGGCATGGGGAGCCTGACGAGCCGGCTGAGGCATGGGGAGCCTGACAAACAGGTTGGAGTCTATGGATTCTTCAATTACATTGGGCTGATTGCTTTTGCTGAGGCATGGGGGGCCTGACGAACAGGTTGAGGCATGGGAGCCTGACGAACAGGTTGAGGCATGGGGAGCCTGACGAGCCGGCTGAGGCATGGGGAGCCTGACAAACAGGTTGAGGCATGGGGGGCCTGACGAACAGGTTGAGGCATGGGGACCTGACGAACAGGCTGAGGCATGGGGAGCCTGACGAACAGGTTGAGGCATGGGGAGCCTGACGAACAGGTTGAGGCATGGGGACCTGACGAACCGGCTGAGGCATGGGAGCCTGACGAACAGGTTGAGGCATGGGGAGCCTGACGAGCCGGCTGAGGCACGGGGAGCCTGACGAACAGGTTGAGGCATGGGGGCCTGACGAACAGGTTGAGGCATGGGGAGCCTGACGAACAGGCTGAGGCATGGGGAGCCTGACGAACAGGCTGAGGCATGGGGAGCCTGATGAGCCGGCTGAGGCATGGGGAGCCTGACGAACAGGCTGAGGCATGGGGAGCCTGATGAGCCGGCTGAGGCATGGGGAGCCTGACGAACAGGCTGAGGCATGGGGGCCTGATGAGCCGGCTGAGGCATGGGGAGCCTGACGAACAGGTTGAGGCATGGGGAGCCTGACGAACCGGCTGAGGCATGGGGAGCCTGACGAACAGGCTGAGGCATGGGGGGCCTGATGAGCCGGCTGAGGCATGGGAGCCTGACGAACCGGCTGAGGCATGGGAGCCTGACGAACAGGTTGAGGCCTGGGGAGCCTGACGAACAGGTTGAGGCATGGGGAGCCTGACGAACAGGCTGAGGCATGGGGGCCTGACGAACAGGCTGAGGCATGGGGAGCCTGACGAACAGGTTGAGGCATGGGGAGCCTGACGAACAGGTTGAGGCATGGGGACCTGACGAACCGGCTGAGGCATGGGGGCCTGACGAACAGGCTGA
>NC_088231.1:20829147-20979147 GCF_036934945.1 Oncorhynchus masou masou
ACAATACCCAGGCTTTAGCTCAGTGGTGTTAGCTCCTATAGCTACAATACCCAGGCTTTAGCTCAGTGGTGTTAGCTCCTATAGCTATAATACCCAGGCTTTAGCTCAGTGGTGTTAGCTCCTATAGCTACAATACCCAGGCTTTAGCTCAGTGGTGTTAGCTCCTATAGCTATAATACCCAGGCTTTAGCTCAGTGGTGTTAGCTCCTAGAGCTGTAATACCCAGGCTTTAGGTCAGTGGTGTTAGCTTAATACCCAGGCTTTAGTTTAGTGGTGTTAGCTCCTAGACCTATAATACCTAGGCTTTAGCTCAGTGGTGTTAGCTCCGAGACCATTAATACCCAGGCTTCAGCTCAATTGGATAACATGGTCTTGAAAACTGCTTTCCAGTTCAGTACCCTGTTGGTCACAGTGATACACACATACATCTTGAAGATTATATTGAAGGATTGGTTGTTGAGCCTCATATTCTGAAGCATTTGTCCTAATCCCTACCTTTTGGTAGGATGTGTGTATATTTTAAATAATTGTTTAGGTATAAGTTATGTAACTCCCTCATGCCTATCAGAGAGCAAGGTAAAGCTATCAATATACCTCTAATACTGAACGTAGTCAATTCTAACAGATCTGGAAGTAGCTAGGAGATAGTTGACTAAAGGATAGGTGGCTAGGGGCTATGGGGTTAGGGGATAGGTGGCCTATCCACCTATCCCCTAGCCACCTATCTCCTAGCCACCTATCCCCTAACCCCCTAGCCCATAGCCACCTGTCCCCTAACCCCCTAGCCTCTAGCCAACTATCCCCTAGGTGGCTAAGGGCTAGGTGAATAGGGGCTAGGTGTCTAGGGGCTAGGTGTCTAGGGACTAGGTGTCTAGGGGCTAGGTGGCTAGGGGATAGGTGGCTAGGAGAGGTGGCTAAAGGATAGGTGGATAGGCCACCTATCCCCTAACCCCATAGCCCCTAGCCACCTATCCCCTAGCCACCTATCTCCTAGCCACCTATCCCCTAAACCCCTAGCCCATAGCCACCTGTCCCCTAACCCCCTAGCCTCTAGCCAACTATCCCCTAGGTGGCTAAGGGCTAGGTGAATAGGGGCTAGGTGTCTAGGGGCTAGGTGTCTAGGGGCTAGGTGGCTAGGGGATAGGTGGCGAGGGGGTAAGTTGCTAGGGAATGGGTTGCTAGGAAATAGGTGGCTAGGAGATAGGTGGCTAGGGCATAGGTGGGTGTTGGTTTAGACAACAGGGTTAGTTTAGACATTAAGGTTGGTTCAGACAATAGGGTTGGTTTAGACAATGGGGTTGGTTCAGACAATAGGGTTGGCTTAGACAAAAGGGTTGGTTTCGACAATAGGGTGTGTGAGTGTGTTTCTCTGCGTGTGTGTGTGTGTGTGTGTGTGTGTGTGTGTGTGTGTGTGTGTGTGTGTGTGTGTGTGTGTGTGTGTGTGTGTGTGTGTGTGTGTGTGTGTGTGTGTGTGTGTGTGTGTGTGTGTGTTGAGCGATACTAGGCTGGGGAAACCTAAGCACCAAAAGCAGTGGTATACTGTAAAAACCTTTACAGAGTGGTATACTGTAGGACACCTTTATAGAGTGGTATACTGTTGGACACCTTTACAGAGTGGTATACTGAAGGACACCTTAATAGAGTGGTATACTGTTGGACACCTTAATAGAGTGGTATACTGAAGGACACCTTTATAGAGTGGTATACTGAAGGACACCTTTATAGAGTGGTATACTGAAGGACACCTTTATAGAGTGGTATACTGAAGGACACCTTTATAGAGTGGTATACTGAAGGACACCTTTATAGAGTGGTATACTGAAGGACACCTTTATAGAGTGGTATACTGAAGGACACCTTTATAGAGTGGTATACTGTTGGACACCTTTATAGAGTGGTATACTGAAGGACACCTTTATAGAGTGGTATACTGAAGGACACCTTAATAGAGTGGTATACTGAAGGACACCTTTATAGAGTGGTATACTGTTGGACACCTTTATAGAGTGGTATACTGAAGGACACCTTTATAGAGTGGTATACTGAAGGACACCTTTATAGAGTGGTATACTGAAGGACACCTTTATAGAGTGGTATACTGAAGGACACCTTTATAGAGTGGTATACTGAAGGACACCTTTATAGAGTGGTATACTGAAGGACACCTTTATAGAGTGGTATACTGAAGGACACCTTTATAGAGTGGTATACTGAAGGACACCTTTATAGAGTGGTATACTGAAGGACACCTTTATAGAGTGATATACTGTTGGACACCTTTATAGAGTGGTATACTGAAGGACACCTTTATAGAGTGGTATACTGAAGGACACCTTTATAGAGTGGCATACTGGACAGACCTTTATAGAGTGGTATACTGTAAACACCTTTATAGAGTGGTATACTGTAAAAACATTTATATAGTGGTATACTGAAGGACACCTTTATAGAGTGTTATACTGAAGGACACCTTTATAGAGTGGTATACTGTAAACACCTTTATAGAGTGGTATACTGTAGGACAACTTTATAGAGTGGTATACTGTAAACATCTTTATAGAGTGGTACACTGTAAACACTGTTATAGAGTGATATAATGTAGGACACCTTTATAGAGTGGTCTACTGAAGGACACCTTTATAGAGTGGTATACTGAAGGGCACCTTTATAAAGTGGTATACTGAAGGACACCTTTATAGAGTGGTATACTGTAAACACCTTTAAAGAGTGTTATACTGAAGGACACCTTTATAGAGTGGTATGCTGTAAACAACTTTATAGAGTGGTATACTGTAAACATCTTTATAGAGTGGTACACTGTAAACACCGTTATAGAGTGATATAATGTAGGACACCTTTATAGAGTGGTATACTGTAAACACCTTTAAAGAGTGGTACACTGTAAACACCGTTATAGAGTGATATAATGTAGGACACCTTTATAGAGTGGTCTACTGAAGGACACCTTTATAGAGTGGTATACTGTAAACACCTTTAAAGAGTGTTATACTGAAGGACACCTTTATAGAGTGGTATGCTGTAAACAACTTTATAGAGTGGTATACTGTAAACATCTTTATAGAGTGGTACACTGTAAACACCGTTATAGAGTGATATAATGTAGGACACCTTTATAGAGTGGTATACTGTAAACACCTTTAAAGAGTGTTATACTGAAGGACACCTTTATAGAGTGGTATACTGTAAACAACTTTATAGAGTGGTATACTGTAGGACAACTTTATAGAGTGGTATACTGTAAACATCTTTATAGAGTGGTATACTGGATGACACCTTTATAGAGTGGTATACTGGAGGACACCTTTATAGAGTGTTATACTGAAGGACACCTTTATAGAGTGGTATACCGGAGGACACCTATATAGAGTGGAACTGAAGGACACCTTTTTAGAGTGGTATACTGTAAACACCTTTATAGTGTGGTCCACTGTAAACACCTTAATAGAGTGGTATACTGTAGGACACCTTTATAGAGTGGTATCCTGAAGGACACCTTTATAGAGTGTTATACTGAAGAACACCTTCATAGAGTGGTATACTGTAAACATCTTTATAGAGTGGTATACTGTAAACACCTTTATAGCGTGGTATACTGGATGACACCTTTATAGAGTGGTATCCTGAAGGACACCTTTATAGAGTGTTATACTGAAGAACACCTTCATAGAGTGGTATACTGTAAACACCTTTATAGAGTGGTATACTGTAAACACCTTTATAGCGTGGTATACTGGATGACACCTTTATAGAGTGGTATCCTGAAGGACACCTTTATAGAGTGGTATACTGGACAGACCTTTAAAGAGTGGTATACTGAAGGACACCTTTAAAGATTGTTATACTGAAGGACACCTTTATAGAGTGGTATACTGAAGGACACCTTTATAGACTGGTGTCCTGTAAACACATTTATAGAGTGGTATACTGTAAACACCTTTATAGAGTGGTATACTGAAGGACACCTTTATAGAGTGGTATACTGTAAACACCTTTATAGAGTGGTATACTGAAGGACACCTTTATAGAGTGGTAAACTGTAGGACACCTTTATAGAGTGGTATACTGAAGGACACCTTTATAGAGTGGCATACTGAAGGACACCTTTATAGAGTGGTATACTGAAGGACACATTTCTAGAGTGGTATACTGTTGGGACACCTTTATAGAGTGGTAAACTGTAGGACACCTTTACAGAGTGGTATACTGTTGGACACCTTTATGGAGTGGTATACTGCCTCTCCGAGGCACATTTTATTGGACAGAGATGACCTTCTGACGTCCGTCACCAATCGTCCGTTCCAAATGACACCCTCCTCCCTACATGGGTCATAGTCAAAGGAAGTTCACTATTTAGGGATTAGGGTGTCATTGGTGACGCAGACAAAACTTCCGTCTCGGGAAGTTAAGGGATGGAAATCAAGCAACAATTTAGAATAATCTGGTTCCTGGTCATTACCTGGCTGTGTTGACTTCCTCTCTGATGTTATGTTAATGGACAGAGTTAGATGCTGTGTGTGTGTGTGTGTGTGTGTGTGTGTGTGTGTGTGTGTGTGTGTGTGTGTGTGTGTGTGTGTGTGTGTGTGTGTGTGTGTGTGTGTGTGTGTGTGTGTGTGTGTGTGTGTGTGTGTGTGTGTGTGTGTGTGCGTGCGTGCGTGCGTGCGTGCGTGTGTCATATACAAAGGTAAGGTAGGGGAAGCACGAGGTGAGCAGAGTACTATACAGGCTTCTTCAGCTCCTGAGACAGACACTACACCTGTAAACTCCCAGAGGAAGAGAGGCACGGAGCGCTGCTCTGAGACAGACACTACACCTGTAAACTCCCAGAGGAAGAGAGGAACGGAGCACTACTCTGAGACAGGTATGACCCCATGGAAACTTTTGATTTGAGTTTTGATTCAATTGTAATTGGACTAAGTAATATCAAATAAATATGGAGCAAAAATATATTGATAGATGTGAGATGTCAAAGTTGGCGTTGACTTTTTAAAGATGCTATAAGCTTCATATTGTTGACTGAAATATAATATTTTAAAGCTAAATAGGAGATGAAAGGTGACATGTGAAGGTAAAGTCTTCTTCACCTTTCCCTCCGGTTGGTTAGGTACCATTTGTGACGTATGTCATTTTGAATCACAATGCAAAGGATTCTCTGACATGAAATCTTTCTTACCATTTTAATCTGTCATCACACGAACCCTGGAACGTCCAAAAGATCACAGAACATCTCTGTCATTCCATGGGTTCTATTCTAGTTCTATTGTCATTCTAGTTCTATTGGACTGAAGAGAAGATGAACACCTCTGTGGTGAACGACTCCTCTCCCTCCTCTACCCTGGACAACCTAAACAACTACATGGCCCAGACCAAATATCTCTTCACCATCGCCTACGCACTCAACCTCATCCTGGGTCTCCCCACCAATGTCTACGTCCTGTGGCTGATGGTGACCGGAGCTGTAGGGACGATGGCTTCAGAGTTCTTCTCTCTCAACCTGACCGTGTCTGAGATCATCTACTGTCTATTCAATCTCTTGGCTTTGCTGGACTACTATCTGTTGAATGGCTTGTTCCTGCCTGCCAGGGCTTTCTCTACGGGTTTACTTACTGTCAGTCGTCCTCTGTTCCAGTGCTGTATCTGTGTGGAGCGCTACCTGGCAGTGGTCCACCCTGTAACCTTCTTGAAGTACAAACCCCTGAGATACAGGGTGGGGTGTTGTGGTGTTGTCTGGCTGGTGGTTCTTGGGTTCTGTGTTGTTGCATTGTTCATGTCTTTCTCAACCACCTTCTATTACTTTTACTTGGCTCAGTATCTGGTTGTGTTTTCCATTGAGTTGTTCTGCTGCCTGGCTGTTCTCAGAGCTCTGAGACGTCCCGCGCCGGGGGAAGGAGAGAGAGAGGGGGAAGGGATGAACAACATGAAGAGAAAGGCTTTCTGGATCATTCTGGTAATTCTAGTGTCTGTGGTCGTGAGTGTTCTTTCTGTCATGGTCACTGTGTCTTTCCAAGGGTACCTGAACTTCAACAACTTCTACTTCGCTCTCGCCATCTCTTTCTCCCTCATAATTATCTCTGGGTTTGTTCAGCCCCTCCTCTACCTCCACAGAGCTGGGAAACTGCCCTGTATCAGGGGACCCTGAGCATATCTCCCCTAACATGAAGCATTTCTACCTGAAAATAGCTCTAAATGTCAATAATTCTGCATATCTTTAGTAGTAACGGAATAAAACTCCACAAGATACATGTATAATTATTGTCCCTGCCATTACAGTTGGAACATTTTGTTACTTTCCCAGAATCCCAAGGTTTTCCAGATATCCCGGTTGGAAGATTCCCAGAATCAGAAAGGAATGAGCATGAAAACCTGATAATTTTGGGAAATGAATTTCCTTTTGAACCCTACCTGAAACAATTGATTATTTTATTGTATTATTACAGTGGGTCATCAGTGCTAGGCCATCTCAGGCATTACCACAAGGACACTGAAACTATCGCTAACATGTTGCATGTAGCTCACATGGTCTTTGATCAGAAAGCACGATGATACAATGCCGACTACCAATTTTGAGGAATGTTCGGGCTTTTATAGAAACACAAGATGTGCCGAATCTTTAGGATTCTACCTTTTGTAGCCGCTTCCTGTAGTCAAATGACCAAATCTCCCTCTAGTGGCCTCATGGGTGTAATGTTATTCATATTTTTCATAATTTAATCATTAATAAACATGTATTTTTTGAAACACTGAAAATCTGGTGTTTCTATGTCTAACAGTTTGGTTATACTTCAGTCTTCTGTGATTTATATAAAGTGTAATATTGGGATGAAAACTCTAAATGTAATACATTTCAACTGTATATCTGACATGGTACAAGTGTCTGACTATTTTTAAGCTCACAACCATGTGTGTGAGGTGGATACTTTTAATTCAAAGTAGATTTGTTAAAGACCACCAAGAATCACTCTGTGTGACTCTGATTTAGCCCACATTTATCTGTACATCTGACATTCTGTTTTGATTCTATTGAACATATTATACTGTTTCCTGCCTTATCAGGTTTTAATATTATTTCATAAGACTTTTGTTATCATCATTACATTTTACCACTGTTAATGACACTGTGTGAATTCATCTTGTTGGATCATTATTCAGATTGTTAACATAGTTGAAGTGGAAGTAAAGGGTTCAAACCAAACAGCCACATTGTTGTTAAGCTCAAGCAACCCGTCATTTTGTAGTGAACATCTGAGGGATGGGGCTGTATAAATGTTATCAATCTTAAATTCAATGATGTTGATGGGGATGCATGGGACTGACCTTCCACGAGGTCAACAGGATAGTCTTAACCATGTTTTTTCAATTACATCGTTTACAAACAATTAAGTAAAACAAGCCATATTTTCGGTTCTAATTTAATAAGATAGTTGAACTAAATGTTTTGTTTAATCTGGTCACATGACCTGGATTTTAACCTTATAGCCTTTTCCAGAACATAGAATTAATCCAAAAAATGTAAGCAATTGTCTGAGGATGGCGCTGGGCCATCAGCCCGGACCATCAGCCTGGACCATCAGCCTGGAGCATCAGCCTGGACCATCAGCCTGGACCATCAGCCTGGACCATCAGCCTGGACCATCAGCATGGACCATCAGCCTGGACCATCAGCCTGGACCATCAGCCTGGACCATCAGCCTAACAAAAGTGGGACAGTTGGATGAAAAATATTTAAATGAAGGTTAAAATCCAGGTCATGTGACCTGATTAACGTAAACAAAGGCCTCTACTCACGAGGCATTAAAAGTCATATTCTTCAAGAATCAATGGCTGAATAAATGGCTTAATATCATTAATCCAAAAGTCATAAAATGGACGTACCAATCCCAGACTGAACCTTTAAGTGAACTTTACTGATTATTGTTCCTGTTAGAGACGTAAACTTGAATCAGTTAAAGATGGTTGTTTATATTTGATGTTCCCTTGTTGTTCTTCATACTTTAATAAATGGTCCAATCACATCTGAACTGTGGAAACTCTTGTTGATCTTCTCTGACTTTTGTAAATACAATGTTGTCTAAATGTATCACTACCACCTTGTCCTTGATGGATAGAGTGCTGCTGCTGGTGCTGTCACAGACAGGAAGTATCTCACACTACTATCTGTAGTGATGAACTCTGCTTCATGAATATACAACTATGTCAAGGCTGAACACCTGTGTGTCCATCATTCTGTAAACAAATGCAGCTCCTCATTAGAATAAGATGAAGTTGCCCCTAGATGATGATCTTGGGTCAGTTTTGTCTTGTTCACATCAATGGTTGAGGTTAGGATTGGTGGAGGGACCAGCTGATCATAGATCTGTACCTAGGGGAAACTTCACCCTCATTATACAGATCATTGACATGCAAAAGTAGAGGAATGACTGTGCAGTGTTGCACATAACCCCATTCCCTTTGTCCTCAGTTGACCTATTAGACATGAACCTCTGCTGTATAGACCTGTATATGAAGGAAATAGTAAGACATAGGAGACAGGCTTCTATACTATATAGGCCTGTATATGAAAGAAAGTGTCAGAGGCAGGCTTCTATACTGTATAGGCCTGTATATGAAAGAAAGTGTCAGAGGCAGGCTTCTATACTGTATAGGCCTGTATATGTAGGAAAGAGTCAGAGACAGGCTTCTATACTGTATGGCCTGTATATGAAGGAAAGAGTCAGAGACAGGCTTCTATTCTATATAGTCCTGTATATGAAGGAAGGAGTCAGAGACAGGCTTCTATACTGTATAGGCCTGTATATGAAGGAAGGAGTCAGAGACTGGCTTCTATACTGTATAGGCCTGTATATGTAGGAAAGAGTCAGAAACAGGCTTCTATACTATATAGGCCTGTATATGAAGGAAGGAGTCAGAGACTGGCTTCTATACTGTATAGGCCTGTATATGTAGGAAAGAGTCAGAGACAGGCTTCTATACTGTATAGGCCTGTATATGTAGGAAAGAGTCAGAGACAGGCTTCTATACTGTATAAGCCTGTATATGTAGGAAAGAGTCATAGACAGGCTTCTATACTGTATAGGCCTGTATATGTAGGAAGGAGTCAGAGACTGGCTTCTATACTGTATAAGCCTGTATATGTAGGAAAGAGTCAGAGACAGGCTTCTATACTGTATGGCCTGTATATGTAGGAAGGAGTCAGAGACAGGCTTCTATAAAATATGTATATGAAGGAAGGAGTCAGAGACAGGCTTCTATAAAATATGTATATGAAGGAAGGAGTCAGAGACAGGCTTCTATACTGTATAGGCCTGTAGATGAAGGAACGAGTCAGAGACAGGCATCTATAATATACAGGCCTGTAGATGAAGGAACGAGTCAGAGACAGGCTTCTATACTATACAGGCCTGTATATGAAGGAAGGAGTCAGAGACAGGCTTCTATACTATATGTACATGAAGGAAGGAGTCAGAGACAGGCTTCTATAATATATGTACATGAAGGAAGGAGTCAGAGACAGGCTTCTATAATATATGTACATGAAGGAAGGAGTCAGAGACAGGCTTCCTAGGGGAATCATGGTGCATATCCTGGCTTGTGGCCTTGAGTAGCAGGCAGTTTACTTTGGGCTGTTCTTCAGGATGTCAAAATACCGCCCCCTATCCCAGAGAAGTTAAGTCAACCAGCGTGTTTTTCCTGTACTCCTTTTGCTATTCTCTTGTTGATAGTCCTCCCGGTTTTGACCCCTGCCTGACTCTGGGCTTCTTTCCCGCCTGCCTGTTCATCATGTCTGCCCTTCGGTACCTTTTGGACTCTGAACTGGATGTGACCTTTTTGCCTGTCCACGACCATTATCTTGCCTTCCCCTATTGGATTAATAAATATTGCAAGACTCCAACCATTTGCCTTCTGTCTCTGCATCTGGGTCTCGCCTTGTGTCATGATAGAGGCCCATCATCAGTAACCATCACTCCTGTGTTCCAATGGCACGTTGTGTTAGCTAATCCAACTTTATCATTTTAAAAGACAAATTAATCATTAGAAAACCCTCTTGCAATTATGTTAGCACAGCTGAAAACTGTTGTTCTGATTAGAGAAGCAATACAACTGGCCTTCTTTAGACTAGTTGAGTATCTGGAGCATCAGCATTTATGGGTTCGATTACAGGCTCAAAATGGCCAGAAACAATTAACTCCTCTATAACTCGTCAGTCTATTTTTAATCTGAGAAATGAAGGCTATTCCAAGCTAGAATTAGCCAAGAAACTGAAGATCTCGTACAACACTGTGTACTACTCCCTTCAGAAAACATCACAAACTGGCTTTAACCAGTGTAGACAGTGGAGTGGGAGGCCCCGGTGCACAACTGAGCAAGAGGACAAGCACATTAGAGTGTCTAGTTTGAGAAACAGATGCCTCACAAGTCATCAACTGTCAGCTTCAGTAAATAGTACCAGCAAAACACCAGTCTCAAAGTCAACAGTGAAGAGGAGACTCCGGCATGCTGGCCTTCTGGGCAGAGCTGCAAAGAAATAGACATATCTCAGACTGTCCAATAAAAATAAAATATTAAGATGGGAAAAATAACATAGACACTGGACAGAGGAACTCCAGAAGGCCAGCATCCTGAAACTGTCATTGCCCTTAGAGATCCTTTATTCTCTATTTTGGTTTGGTTGGGGTGTGACTAGGGTGGGCATTCTAGTTTCTTTATTTCTAGGTTGGCTTGGTATGGTTCCCAATCAGAGGCAGCTGTCTATCGTTGCCTCTGATTGGGGATCATATTTAGGCAGCTTTTTCCCACCTGTTTGTTGTGGGACCTTGTTTTTTTTGTGTTGATGCCTGTGAGCTCAATAGAACGTCAAGTTTCGTTGCTCTTTATTGTTTTAAGGAGGTTCATTTAATAAAAATGTGGAATTCTACATACGCTGCGCCTTGGTCCGTTAATTCATTAGACGATTGTGACAGAAACGGAGATAAATATGTTTTGATGGCTTTCTTTCACTGAACTCATTCTCCATTGGCTAAATTCTAATGTTGTGCTGAATTCTAATTAAAGGTACACAGGATTTAAAGGGATGGCTTTAGAAAAACAAAATGGAAGAAAAACTCCCAGATCAAATTGCTATTCCACCCAGTGGCTGTGTTTTCTGAGATTGTATTGACATTTATTCAGTGTGTGCAAGGTAGACATACCCTCAAACCTGGTTCCTCACCTGCACATGGTAAGTCTGAATAACAAGTACTGAGAAGGTCTATAATCAAAAGGTGTATAAAAGACATTTCCTGAGTCTGATCGGCCCCTTGGAGCAAACTGACCCAATAGGTTTCTCCATGACGTAACACACACCTGTGTGAAGGGAGGGCCGAGCTTTAGAGCACATTCAAACCAGACTAAATGATGCGTACAAACTGTCCAATGAGGGCAAGTGTTGAGGGGGAGGGGTTTAGATTTGCTTTGCGTTGTCCAGCACGGTTTCAATTTTCAACACAACAACAGATACGTAAACCAATTGAAAAATGATGAACAGCATTTATCACACCTCTGCCCCTATCACACCCAATCACATTCCACTCCGCAGACTAACCTAACCCCTGCTACAGAACATGTGTTGTGTCCATGTTTGGTTTGAAACTGGCCTTTGCCTCCTACGTTTGCATATCTGGTTCTGGCTGAATACATTTCTCCATTAAGTAAAACACACCTGTGCAAAGGCAGTGCCGAGCTTTAGGGGAGGTTCAAACCAGACAAAATTATGGTTGACAACACAGCCAACTCAGTGCCATCCAATGAGATTGTAAGTTGGGGGAGGAGATTTATTTTTCGTTGTCCTTCAGAAAAGGTGGGGAGGAAACTCACACCTGTGTGAAGGCTGGGTCAGAGGCAGAGCTTTAGACCCACTGAAGAGACCAGGGTTGTCTGAGGAACACAACAGGCAGTCTACACTGAACACTGAAGAGACCAGAGTTGTCTGAGGAACACAACAGGTAGTCTACACTGACCACTGAAGAGACCAGGGCTGCCTGAGGAACACAACAGGCAGTCTACACTGACCACTGAAGAGACCAAGGTTATCTGAGGAACACAACAGGTAGTCTACACTGACCACTGAAGAGACCAAGGTTATCTGAGGAACACAACAGGTAGTCTACACTGACCACTGAAGAGACCAAGGTTATCTGAGGAACACAACAGGTAGTCTACACTGACCACTGAAGAGACCAAGGTTATCTGAGGAACACAACAGGTAGTCTACACTGACCACTGAAGACACCAGGGTTGTCTGAGGAACACAACAGGCAGTCTACACTGACCACTGAAGAGACCAAGGTTATCTGAGGAACACAACAGGTAGTCTACACTGACCACTGAAGAGACCAAGGTTATCTGAGGAACACAACAGGTAGTCTACACTGACCACTGAAGAGACCAGGGTTGTCTGAGGAACACAACAGGCAGTCTACACTGAACACTGAAGAGACCAAGGTTATCTGAGGAACACAACAGGTAGTCTACACTGACCACTGAAGAGACCAGGGTTGTCTGAGGAACACAACAGGTAGTCTACACTGAACACTGAAGACACCAGGGTTGTCTGAGGAACACAACAGGTAGTCTACACTGACCACTGAAGAGACAAGGGTTGTCTGAGGAACACAACAGGTAGTCTACACTGACCACTGAAGAGACCAGGGTTGTCTGAGGAACACAACAGGTAGTCTACACTGACCACTGAAGAGACCAGGGTTGTCTGAGGAACAAAACATGCAGTCTACATCGACATTTGAAAAGACCATTTTAACATGTTTTTTTCCTCATGTTGTGTTTGAGAAAATCACTTATAGAGATTAAAGGAGTCAAAATAGGAAAGTTTTGTCTCGTTCATTCACAGACCCCAACGACTGAGAAGACATGAACACCTCTGGAAACAGCAACTCTACTCTCCTCTCTTCCTTCACTGAACAATTTCCGGTAAAAATGTATAAAAACATTCAATAATAAACCATTTATAAGGTATATAAATGTGTAAATAACTAGCTTACTAATATTTATACATGTGGGATGTAATGATTAATAAATGTTTAGAAAACTGTTTGTTAATGTCTAATAAATTATTTACTAATACATGTTATTATAGTGTTACCCTCCTTCCTTTCCAGTCGGTCCAGTATGTTCTGTACACTGCTGCCATCTCCATCAACCTCATCCTGGGTCTCCCCACCAATGTCTACGTTGTGTGGCTGATAGTGACCGGAGCTGTAGGGACGATGGCTTCAGACTTCTTCTCTCTCAACCTGGCTGTGTCTGAGATCCTCTACAGCCTGTCCAATCTGATGTTTATTTTTCATTATCACATCCAAGAGAATGGAGCTTTATGGAGAGTTGGTGCATTCTTTGCCGGTTTCAACCTCTTTGGCCGTCCTCTGTTCCAGTGCTGTATCTGTGTGGAGCGCTACCTGGCGGTGGTCCACCCTGTAACCTTCCTGAAGTACAAACCCCTGAGATACAGGGTGGGGTGTTGTGGTGTTGTCTGGCTGATGGTGCTTGGGTTCTGCTTTGTAAATATGTTTGGTGAATACCAATATTTATGGTGGGAGTGCTTTGATTTGATTTTAAATATGCTTACTCTTTCTGTGATGTTGTTCTGCTGCCTGGCTGTTCTCTGGGCTCTGAAACGTTCTGGTCCGGGGGAAGGAGAGAGAGAGGGGGAAGGGATGAACAACATGAAGCTGAGGGCCTTCAGGATCATTTCAGTGATCATGGTGTCTATGATTGTCAGCTACCTCCCACTGGTTCTTATTCTAGTCAGTTATCATTTTATAGAACCAGTGGAGTTTTGGGGGGGATGGTCCAGTTGTTTCTCTATCACTGTTGTCAGTGGGTTTGTTCAGCCTCTCCTCTTCCTCCACAGGTCTGGGAAACTGCCCTGTGTCAGGGGACCCTGAGGCTGAGGTCCCACTGGGCAAAGACATCAAGTTCAACGACTCATTTTGATTTACATTTGATTGTCAACTCACCTGATTTCAACGTTTAAAAAAAACATGGGAAAATGTCATTTGATTTAGGTTCAAAGTTGGGTGATAAAAAGGTCTGTTGGTTATTACTGGTTATTACTGCATGGTCGGAACTAGAAGCGCAAGCATTTCGCTACACTTGCATTAACATCTGCTAACCGTGTGTATGTGACAAATAAAATTTGATTTGATTTGATTTGGAATAATGCGCTTGTATAAAACTTTTTGATATATTTAAAACTTTTTAAGTTATACATTTGTTTGTCCCTTTGTTCATATTCATTCAGTTCTGTTGCATTTCCTCAAGATTCTAAAAGACCATTGTGACATCATCACTTCTTACACAAATGATCTACTTTGACCACTTTGCCACCAACTTAGACAAAGAGTTAGAGGGTCTTAAATCTTTCTCTTCTTCTCTGTTTTTCAAATCTGACTGCTGAGCTGTTACACCCTGATCTGTTTCACCTGTCCTTGTGAGTGTCTCCACCCCCTCCAGGTGTCTCTTATTTTCCCTGGTGTATTTATCTCTGTGTTTCCTGTCTCTCTGTGCCAGTTCGTCTTGTATGTCTTTCAAGTCAACCAGAGTGTTTTCCTCTACTCCTGCATGTAATTCTCTTTTTGATAGTCCTCCCAGTTTTGACCCCTGCCTGTTTGTTGGACTCCGTACCTGCCTGCCTGTTTGTTGGACTCCGTACCTGCCTGCCTGACCATTCTACCTGCCACTATCTACGTCCTGGACTTTGAACTGGTTTTGACCCCTGCCTGTTTGTTGGACTCCGTACCTGCCTGCCTGACCATTCTACCTGCCACTATCTACATCCTGGACTTTGAACTGCTTTTGACCCCTGCCTGTTTGTTGGACTCCGTACCCGCCTGCCTGACCATTCTACCTGCCACTATCTACGTCCTGGACTTTAAACTGGTTTTGACCCCTGCCTGTTTGTTGGACTCCGTACCTGCCTGCCTGACCATTCTACCTGCCACTATCTACGTCCTGGACTTTGAACTGGTTTTGACCTTTTCTCCTGTCCTCGACCATTCTCTTGCCTTCCCCTTTTGGATTGGTTTGAGTCTTATTTTATTAATTATCTGCCACCCGTGTCTGCATCTGGGTCTCGCCTTGTGCCCTTATAGGAAGTAAAATATCCCATTCTGATAAATATATTTAGTAACGGCATCAACAACATTTTCTGTAACTTTTTATAAACAACTGACATTTTTACCACTTTCCGAACAGGTTAGACAAAAGTTGGAAATTGTGACATCTGCTTCTACTTGTCTGCTATTCCAATCTGGCTTCGGATGTAACCGATTCAGTGGTTTTAGTAACTACGTTACACGTTTCTTCCAAACCACTGCCATTTTGACCAGTCCCTCAACAAGTGACACAAAAACTAAGAGCAAATAAAATCTTTCTACACTTCTCTGCTTTAAAAAAAATAATTCTTAACAACAATATCTTCAACTGACCACATCCACAAAACTACTGACCACAACTGTCACGGCTGTTTTCCTCCTCTTCGTCTGAAGAGGAGGTGTAGCAGGGATCGGAAATGCAGCGTAGTAAGTGTCCATAGTAGATTTTCATGAAAAACTGAAACAGTACCGTGTGGTGAAACAAACACAGACATGGAAACAATCACCCACAAAGTACCCACAGAATATGGCTGCCTAAAAATGGTTCCCAATCAGAGACAACGATAGACAGTTGCCTCTAATTGAGCCTTGAACATTTGCAATGACTTCAATTCATTTTGACCATTACGAAAATGGCGACATTTAGAAATGTCCCAGAGTCACAAGACTAGGTGCATTGTGACCGTCTCAGCCCATAGAGACAGAACCCAACGTTTCTGTCCGATAGCTCATTCAAGGACCCCGTAGCAAGTAATTGAAAAAAGTGGATTTTCAGCACCAATTAGGGTTTTACTCGGACACCAAATGACCTATCGAGCCGAAACTTGGGATTCGGGGTCGCCTCAGCTAGGCCTACACATAACACAAGAAATGGACCCGCAGCTAGAACGTAACTACGTGTTTTATGTTTTTTTTATGGTTTGAACCGAAGGCGTTGTGAATTTTGGGCCAGCTCTGACATATGTGATACTTGACTCCTAAACGAGTTGGGAAAAGTGGGTTTGGTGTCAGTTTGTATCAGTTTGGTGTCAGAATGATATCAAATTGACTGATGGACGGTGACTTGCAGGTGACTCTTGTCCATTTGAAATATGTTTAAGCGGTGAGGTACCATCACCAAAAGTGACATTCTGAAATCAACCCTAACGAACGATGGAGAGGTACCAGAATCACTGCCCAGCCATCCCGAGGTCATCGGGCCAGTCCATTTGGCATTCCTGCACGATTTTTATAGCATGACAAATTTGTGATGGTGAATGCCCAGTTAACCATATTGCAAATGCACAGTGACTTTGCAAGAGTGAGAAAACATCAACAAATGGACATTCTGAAATCAACCCTAACGAGCGATGGAGAGGTACCAGAATCACTGCCCAGCCATCCCGAGTTCATCGGGCCAGTCAATTTTGCATTCCTGCACGAATTTTCAGTGACTTTGCAAAAGTGAGAAAACATTTGCAATATGTTTTAACAGTGAGGTACCATCACCAAAAGTGACATTCTGAAATCAACCCTAACGAGCGATGGAGAGGTACCAGAATCACTGCCCAGCCATCCCGAGTTCATCGGGCCAGTCAATTTGGCATTCCTGCACGATTTTTATAGCATGACAAATTCGTGATGGTGAATGCCCAGTTAACCATATTGCAAATGCACAGTGACTTTGCAAAAGTGAGAAAACATAAACAAATGGACATGATGAAATCAACACCACGAGTGATTGAAAGGAACAACTCTGGATAAGAGCGTCTGCTAAATGACTTAAATGTAAATGTAAACAACAATCACTGCCCGGCCATCCCGAGTTCATCAGGCCAGTCAATTTTGCATTTCTGCAGGATTTTTGAGCATGTCAAATTTCTTATGACATTTGGCCCCCACAAAACATATGCCTTATGCACAAGTAAAAAAATAAAATAAAAAATGATGATAATAAAATATGACTAAAGTATGTTGATACAGTTCTTATACGTGTGTAATTGACACAAAATTCGAAAGAATTTCGAAAAACGGTCCAGAAAGCACTTTTTTAGGGGTGTGTGAAGTTTTTTATGAAATTTTGCAATTTTTGACTTTTGACTTCCTATGAAATCATGTTCCATATGGAGAAAACATTTGCCTAATGCACAAGTAAAAAAAAAAAAAAAAAGTATGATAATAAAATATGACTAAAGTATGTTGATACAGTTCTTATACGTGTGTAATTGACACAAAATTCTAAAGAATTTCGAAAAACGGTCCAGAAAGCACTTTTTTAGGGGTGTGTGAAGTTTTTTATGAAATTTTGCAATTATTGACATTTGACTTCTGACTTCCTATGAAATCATATTGCAAATGGAGAAAACACATGCAATAATGCGCAAGTAAAAAAATAAATAAAAATTATGATAATAAAATTGGACAAAAGTATAGTCATACAGTTCTTCTTACACATGTGTAATTGACAAAAAAAGCGAAAGAATTTCGAAAAACGGTCCAGAAAGCACTTTTTTAAGGGGTGATAAGTTTTTGACAAAAAATACATTTTTTCAAAATTTGGCTTTTGGATGTTGACTTGGGGTCCATTTCCTATATGAAAAACAACGGTGGAGTGCACACGCCACCTGTTGGATTTTTGAAGTGTTACAACTGGCAATTGCCATATGGCATTTGCAAAACATTTTGCATGAATCAACGCCGATTTGGGTGGTAATTGTCCATCGTGTACATGGTTTGTACTATGCCAATGGTTTCCCATTCATTTTTGTCCATTTCAGGGGGGGTATTCCCTTACACTACATAGTGCCCCCCTATTCCCTACACGGTGCCCCCTATTCCCTACATATTGGCCCCTATCACTACATAGTGGCCCCTATTCCCTACATAGTGGCCCCTATCACTACTTAGTGGCCCCTATTCCCTACATAGTGCCCCCCTATTCCCTTCGTAGTAGGCCCTTATTCCCTACATAGGGACCCCCTATTCCCTACATAGTGGCCCCTTATTCCCTACATAGTGCCCCTATTCCCTACATAGTGGCCCCTATTCACTTCATAGTAGCCCCTTATACCCTACATAGTGCCCCCCTATTCCAAACATAATGGCCCCTATTCCCTACATAGTGGCCCCTATCACTACATAGTGGCCCCTATTCCCTAAATAGTGGCCCCTATCACTACATAGTGGCCCCTATTACCAACATGGTGGCCTTCTATTCCCCAAATAGTACCCCCTATTCCCTATATAGTGGCCCCCTATTTCCTACATATTTGCCCCTTGTTCCCGACATCGTGGCCCCCTATTCCCAACATAGTGATCCCCTACTCCCTACATAGTGGCCCCCTTTTCCCTACATAGTGCCCCCTATTCCCAACATAGTGATCCCCTAATCCCTACATAGTGATCCCCTTTTCCCTACATACTGGCCCCTGTTCCCTACATAGTGCACTATGGTCCCTGGTCACATGTTCCCATTCTTGCTGAATCGAGATTAGTTTCAGTAACATACCTGGACTGGACCTGATCACACTGGGTGGGTGGAGCTTCATTAACATACCTGGACTGGACCTGATCACACTGGGTGGGTGGAGCTTCAGTAACATACCTGGACTGGACCTGTTCACACTGGGTGGGTGGAGCTTCAGTAACATACCTGGACTGGACCTGATCAGACTGGGTGGGTGGAGCTTCAGTAACACACCTGGACTGGACCTGAACAGACTGGGTGGGTGGAGCTTCAGTAACACACCTGGACTGGACCTGTTCACACTGGGTGGGTGGAGCTTCAGTAACATACCTGGACTGGACCTGTTCAGACTGGGTGGGTGGAGCTTCAGTAACACACCTGGACTGGACCTGTTCACACTGGGTGGGTGGAGCTTCAGTAACATACCTGGACTGGACCTGTTCACACTGGGTGGGTGGAGCTTCAGTAACATACCTGGACTGGACCTGTTCAGACTGGGTGGGTGGAGCTTCAGTAACATACCTGGACTGGACCTGATCAGACTGGGTGGGTGGAGCTTCAGTAACACACCTGGACTGGACATGATCAGACTGGGTGGGTGGAGCTTCAGTAACACACCTGGACTGGACATGATCAGACTGGGTGGGTGGAGCTTCAGTAACATACCTGGACTGGACCTGATCAGACTGGGTGGGTGGAGCTTCAGTAACATACCTGGACTGGACCTGATCACACTGGGTGGGTGGAGCTTCAGTAACATACCTGGACTGGACCTGTTCACACTGGGTGGGTGGAGCTTCATTAACATACCTGGACTGGACCTGATCACACTGGGTGGGTGGAGCTTCATTAACACACCTGGACTGGACCTGATCACACTGGGTGGGTGGAGCTTCATTAACATACCTGGACTGGACCTGTTCACACTGGGTGGGTGGAGCTTCAGTAACATACCTGGACTGGACCTGTTCACACTGGGTGGGTGGAGCTTCAGTAACATACCTGGACTGGACCTGTTCACACTGGGTGGGTGGAGCTTCAGTAACATACCTGGACTGGACCTGTTCAGACTGGGTGGGTGGAGCTTCAGTAACATACCTGGACTGGACCTGATCAGACTGGGTGGGTGGAGCTTCAGTAACATACCTGGACTGGACCTGTTCACACTGGGTGGGTGGAGCTTCAGTAACATACCTGGACTGGACCTGTTCACACTGGGTGGGTGGAGCTTCAGTAACATACCTGGACTGGACCTGTTCACACTGGGTGGGTGGAGCTTCAGTAACACACCTGGACTGGACCTGTTCACACTGGGTGGGTGGAGCTTCAGTAACATACCTGGACTGGACCTGATCAGACTGGGTGGGTGGAGCTTCAGTAACATACCTGGACTGGACCTGTTCACACTGGGTGGGTGGAGCTTCAGTAACATACCTGCACTGGACCTGTTCACACTGGGTGGGTGGAGCTTCAGTAACATACCTGGACTGGACCTGATCAGTGCAGTACTTTAGACCAGAGCCCTATTCCCTATAGAGTGAACTACATTAGACCAGAGCCCTATTCCCTATATAGTGCACTACTTTAGATCAGGGCCCTATTCCCTATATAGTACATTACTTTAGACCAGAGTCCTATTCCCTATATAGTGCACAACTTTAGACCAGAGTCCAATTCCCTATATAGTGCAGTACTTTAGACCAGAGCCATATTCCCTATAGAGTGAACTACATTAGACCAGAGCCCTATTCCCTATATAGTGCACTACTTTAGATCAGGGCCCTATTCCCTATATAGTACATTACTTTAGACCAGAGTCCTATTCCCTATATAGTGCACAACTTTAGACCAGAGTCCAATTCCCTATATAGTGCACTACTTTAAAAAAGAGCCCTATTCCCTATATAGTACAGTACTTTAGACCGGAGCCCTATTCCCTATATAGTGAAAAATGCACTACTTTAGACCAGAGCCCTATTCCCTATTTAGTGCAGTACTTTAGACACCTGTCTGAGGGTAGTGCCGGGCTTCAGGGCACATTCAATGCAGACAATTGTGTAAAAACTTCCCAATTAATGTTATCCAATGAGAGCCAATATTGGTGTAGGACCGAGGTCGCAGAAGGTTTCAAATTCCAATAAACTACTGATCCGTCAAAACACTGGAAATGAAAAACAGCATTTATCCTGCCACAGACTAACCTAACCCCAACCCCGACTCCACAGATTAACCTAACCCCTGCTAGGGAACAGGTGTTGTGGTCATGTTTGGTTTGAAACCTTGTATTCACCTCCTACGTTTGCATCTCTGGTTCTGGCTCAATACATTTGTCCATTATGTTGCACACACCTGTCAGAGGGCCGAGCTCTAGACGCACATTCAAACCAGACAAAATGATGCCTGACAACGCAGCCAACTCAATGCTATCCAATGAGATTTTGTGTTGGGGGAGGATCGAGATGTGTGTTAAGTTGCCCGTCAGAAATGTGGGGCGGAAACACACACCTGTGTGAAGGCTGGGTCAGAGGCAGAGCTTTAGACCCACTGAAGAGACCAGGGTTGTCTGAGGAACACAACAGGTAGTCTACACTGACCACTGAAGAGACCAGGGTTGTCTGAGGAACACAACAGGCAGTCTACACTGACCACTGAAGAGACCAGAGTTGTCTGAGGAACACAACAGGTAGTCTACACTGACCACTGAAGAGACCAGGGTCGTCTGAGGAACAGGACAGGTAGTCTACACTGACCACTGAAGAGACCAGGGTTGTCTGAGGAACAGAACAGGTAGTCTACACTGAACACTGAAGAGACCAGGGTTGTCTGAGGAACACAACAGGTAGTCTACACTGACCACTGAAGAGACCAGGGTTGTCTGAGGAACACAACAGGTAGTCTACACTGACCACTGAAGAGACCAGGGTTGTCTGAGGAACAGGACAGGTAGTTTACACTCAAGAGGCAATTTTTTTCTTCATATTGTATTTGGACAAATTCACTTATACCAATTAAAGGAGTTAATATAGGAATGTTTTGTCTCGTACATTCACAGACCCCGAAGAACGAGAAGAGATGAACACCTCTGTAGACAGCAACTCTACTCTCCTCTCCTCCTTCTCTGAACACCTTCCGGTAAAATGTTATAATAACATCCGATAATAAACCATTGATAAGGGATTGAAATGTGTGAATAATGATTAATAAGCCAACTGTTTGTAAATGTCTTATTAATGTCTTACTAAATGAATGTTATTATAAAGTGTTACCATCTTCCTTTCCAGTATGTTCTGTACACTGCTGCCGACTCTATCAGCCTCATCCTGGGTCTCCCCACCAATGTCTACGTCGTGTGGCTGATAGTGACCGGAGCTGTAGGGACGATGGCTTCAGACTTCTTCTCTCTCAACCTGGCTGTGTCTGAGATCTTCTCCAGCCTGTCCAATCTGATGTTTATTATTTATCGTCTCCTCCTACAGAATGACACGTTATGGAGTGTTGGGACATTCTTTGCCGGTTTCAACCTCTTTAGTCGTCCTCTGTTCCAGTGCTGTATCTGTGTGGAGCGCTACCTGGCGGTGGTCCACCCTGTAACCTTCCTGAAGTACAAACCCCTGAGATACAGGGTGGGGTGTTGTGGTGTTGTCTGGATGATGGTGCTTGGGTTCTGCTATGTAAATATGTTTGGTGAATACCAATATTTATGGTGGGAATGCTTTGATTTGATTTTAAATATGCTTACTATTTCTGTGATGTTGTTCTGCTGCCTGGCTGTTCTCTGGGCTCTGAAACGTTCTGGTCCGGGGGAAGGAGAGAGAGAGGGGGAAGGGATGAACAACATGAAGCTGAGGGCCTTCAGGATCATTTCAATGATCATGGTGTCTATGATTGTCAGTTATCTCCCACTGGTTCTTCTCCTAGTCAGTTATCATTTTATAGAATCAGTGGAGTTTTTGGGGGGATGGTCCATTTGTTTCTCTATCACTGTTGTCAGTGGGTTTGTTCAGCCCCTCCTCTACCTCCACAGGTCTGGGAAACTGCCCTGTGTCAGGGGACCCTGAGGCTGAGGACCACACTGGGCACAGACATCAGTTCAACGTCTAATTTTGATTTACAATTTGAGCAAATGGATTTGGACTAAAAGTTGTTTGACAATAATACCAACATTCCCGAAATTCGTTAACTTTGATGACTTCCAATCAGTTTTCCAGTTTGATTTAACGTCGTCATGTTGATTTTTGTTGAAGATATTTGGAAACAACGTTGATTCTAACATTCTGTGCCCACTGGCAAGGTATATCTTTTCTTCATTACTAAACCAAACCATTCTGTACAAACCCGGATCCAATGAGAATAGAAAAGGGGCAGAATATAAATTGTGTGGGAATTAAAGAGGTAATCTGGGTTTCAAACAACAACAAAAAGGACACAACAAAAATTGTTTGGGAAATTAAAAGGAAGAGAAGTTTTTGCAAAGAAATTGAAACAATCACATTAAAAAATGTTTTATCTACAATTGTTAAATATTAAGTTAAATTAATTTAAAATATTGATTCTGACTATGTTGCCATCTAGCCTGTCTGTAACTAGGAAACTGTATTTATAGAAACCATATTTGTTAATGAATCTACAACTGTTAAAAGTTACGTTTAAATACCTTAAATTAATTGTAAAATTAGTTTTGGACTGTTTTTCCTGAGTGTTTTCCTCTCTCCAGCTGTGACACTTGAGAAATAGAAGCAAGAACATTAAAAACGTAATCTACAGTTATTCATTGTTAAATTAAATTAAGCTAAATTAATAGTAATATAAATGTTTAAGTTTTTCTCACTATTTTGCCATCTCCTAGTGGTACTGACACTTGAGAAACAATATTGTTAATGACAAGTTAAATTAAATTAAATAAATAGTAATATTAATGACTGTTTTGTTTGTTTCTCTTTTCAATCTCTTTTCATTGTATACAATGACTGTAATATGTGGTAGTTTACTGTGATGTGTTACTGACCTTAGTAGAACACAACGACTGTAATATGTGGTAGTTTATTGTGATATGTGGTAGTTTATTGTGATGTCATGCTGACCTTAGTAGAACACAATGACTGTAATATGTGGTAGTTTATTGTGATGTCATGCTGACCTTAGTAGAACACACTGACTGTAATATGTGGTAGTTTATTGTGATGTCTTACTGACCTTAGTAGAACACACTGACTGTAATATGTGGTAGTTTATTGTGATGTCATACTGACCTTAGTAGAACACACTGACTGTAATATGTGGTAGTTTATTGTGATGTCATACTGACCTTAGCAGAACACACTGACTGTAAGTCGCCCCCTACAGCTCGCCCGGTCTTCTGCCATGACCATCTGACATAAAAAGGGGGACAGTTTGATGAACAAGCTTTAAAAAAAGGTTAAAATCTAAGTCATGTGACATGATTAACCAAAACAAAGGGCTATGGTCATGAGGAATTAAAAGTCATATTCTTCAAGAATCCACATCTGTATAAATTGCTTAATATCATTAATTTAACACTCTTAAAATGGATGTACCAATCCCAGAACCTTTAAGTGAACGTTATTGATTATTGCTCTTGTTAGAAATGTAAACCTGAATCAGTTAAAGATGGTTGTTTATATTTCTTGGTACCCTTGTTGTTCTTCATACTTTAATAAATGGTCCAATCATATCTGAACTCTGGAAAGTCTTGTTAATCGTTCTCTGACTTTTGTAAATAAAATGTTGTCTAGTTAAATGTATCACTACCACCTTTATTTAACCAGGTAGGTTAGTTGAGAACAAGTTCTCACTTACAACTGCACCCTGGCCAAGATAAAAGCAAAGCAGTGCAACACAAACAGCAACACAGAGTTACACATGGAATAAAGAAACATACAGTCAATAGTAAAATTGAAAAAGTTTATTTACAGTGTGTCAATGAGGTAGGATAAGGGAGGTAAGGCAATAAATAGGCCATAGTCACGAAAGAATTACAATATTGCAATTAAACACTGGAGTGGTAGATGTGCAGAAGATGAGTGTGCAAGTAGAGATACTGGGGTGCAAATGAGCAAAATAAATAAAATAAATAACAGTATGGGCATGAGGTAGTTATATGGGCTATTTGCAGATTGGCTATGTACAGGTGCAGTGATCTGTGAGCTGCTCTGACAGCTGGTGCCTAAAGTTAGTGAGGGAGATATGAGTTTCCAGCTTCAGTTTGTTCCAGTCATTGGCAGCAGAGAACTGGAAGAAAGGCGTCCAAAGGAGGAATTGGCTTTGGGAGTGACCAGTGAAATATACCTGCTGGAGCACGTGCTAAGGGTGGGTACTGCTATGGTGACCACTGAGCTGAGATATGGCGGGGCTTTTCCTAGCAAATACTTATAGATACTTATAGATACTTATAGATGACCTGGAGCCAGTGGGTTTGAAGCGAGGGCCAGCGAGGGCCAGCCAGCGAGAGCATACAGGTCGCAGTGGTGGGAAGTATATGGGGCTTTGGTGACAAAACAGATGATACTGTGATAGACTGCATCCAATTTGCTGAGTAGAGTGTTGGAGGCTATTTTGTAAATGACTTTGCCAAAGTCAAGGATCGGTAGGATAGTCAGTTTTACAAAGCTATGTTTGGCAGCATGAGTGAAGGATGCCTAGTTGCGAAATAGTAAGCCAATTCTAGATGTAATTTTGGATTGGAGATGCTTAACACAGTGTCCAAAGAAAGGCCAGAAGTATACAGAATGGTGTCGTCTGCCAAGAGGTGGATCAGAGAATCACCAGCAGCAAGAGCGACATCATTGATGTATACAGAGAAAAGAGTCGGCCCGAGAATTGAACCCTGTGGCATCCCCCATAGAGACTGCCAGAGTTCCGGACAACAGGCCCTGCGATTTGACACACTGAATTCTGTCTGAGAATTAGTTGGTGAACCAAGCGAGGCAGTTATTTTAGAATCCAAGGCTGTTTAGTCTGCCGATAAGAATGTGGTGATTGACAGAGTCGAAAGCCTTGGCCAGGTGGATGAATACAGCTGCACATTATTGTCTCTTATCAATGGCGGTTTAGGACCTTGAGCGAGGCCAGCTCGGAAACCAGCTCAGAAACCAGATTGCATATCAGAGAAGGTATATTGGGATTTGAAATGGTTGGTGATCTGTTTGTTAACTTGGCTTTCGAAGACCTTAGAAAGGCACGGTAGGATAGATTTTGGTCTGTAGCAGTTTGGGTCTAGGGTGTCTCCCCCTTTGAAAAGGGGGATAACCACGGCAGCTTTCCAATCTTTGGGGATCTCAGGCGATACGAAAGAAAGGTTGAACAGGCTAGTAATAGGGGTTGCAACAATTTTGGCAGATCATTTTGGAAAGAGATGGTCCAGATTGTCTCGCACGGCTGATTTGTAGGGATCCAGATTTTGCAGCTATTTCAGAACATCAACAATCTGGATTTGGGTGAAGGAGAAATGGCGGAGGCTTGGAAAAGATGCTGTGGGGGGTGCAGGGCTGTTGACTGGGGTAGGGGTTGCCAGGTGGAAAGCATAGCCAGTCGTAGAAAAATGCTTATTGAAATTCTCAATTATAGTGGATTTATCGGTGGTGACAGTGTTTCCTAGCCTCAGTGCAGTAGGCAGCTGGGAGGAGGTGCTCTTATTCTCCATGGACTTTAGTGTCACAGAACGTTTTGGAGTTAGAGCTACAGGATGCAAATTTCTGTTTGAAAAAGCTAGCCTTGGGTTTCCTAACTGCCTGTGTATATTGGTTCCTAACCTCCCTGAAACATTGCATATCATTGGGGCTATTCGATGCTAATTCAGTACGCCACAGGATGTTTTGGTGCTGGTCAAGGGCAGTCAGGTCTGGAGAGACCCAAGGGCTATATCTGTTCCTGTAAATATGTTGAAGAAAGCACCTGCAAAGAATAACCAGGCATCCTCTACCGAAGGAGTCAGTATCCTTCCAGCATACCCAGTCCAGGTCGATTAGAAAGGTCTGCTCGCTGAAGTGTTTTAGGAAGTATTTGACAGTTAGACCGCAGACCTATTACAGATGCAGGCAATGAGGCAGTGATCACTAAGATCCTGGTTGAAGACAGCAGAGGTGTATTTTGAGGGCAGGTCGGTTAGGATGACATCTATGAGGGTGCCCGTGTTTACGGATTTGGGGTCTGGTAGGTTCATTGATAATTTGTGTGAGATTGAGGGCAACAAGATTAGATTGTAGGATGGCCGGGGTGTTAAGCATGTCTCAGTTTAGATCACCTAACAGCACAAGCTCTGAAGATAGATGGGGAGCAATCAATTCACATATGGTGTCCAGGGCACAGCTGGAGGCTAAGGGGGGTCTATAACAAGCGGCAACGGTGAGAGACTTGTTTCTGGAAAGGTGGGTTTTTAAAAATAGAAGCTCAAATTGTTTGGGTACAGACCTGGATAGTAAGACAGAACTCTGCAGGCTATCTCTGCAGTTGATTGCAAATCCGCCCTGTTTGGTAGTTCTATCCTGTCTGAAAATGTTATGATTAGGAATGGACATTTCAGGGTTTTTGGTGGTCTTCCTAAGCCAGGATTCAGACATGGCTAGAACATCTGGGTTGGCAGAGTGTGCTAAAGCAATGAATAAAACAAACTGAGGGAGGAGGCTTCTAATGTTAACATGCATGAAACCAAGGCTTTTACAGTTACAAAAGTCAACAGATGAGAGCACCAGGGGAATGGGGGTGGAGTCTGGCACTGCAGGGCCTGGGTTAACCTCCATATCACCAGAGGAACAGAGGACGAGTAGGATACGACTAAAGGCTTTAAGAACTGGTCGTCTAGTACGTTCGGAACAGAGAGTAAATGGAGCAGGTTTCTGGGCACGGCAGAGTAGATTCAAGGCATGATGTACAGACAAAGGTATGGTAGGATGTGAATACAGTGTAGGTAAAACTATACATTGAGTGAAGATGAGAGAGATATTGTCTCTAGAAACATTGTTTAAACCAGGTGAGGTCACCGCATGTGTGGGAGGTGGAAACTAAAGGGTTAACTAAGGCGTATTGAGCAGGGCTATAGGATCTACAGTGACATAAGACAATAATTACTAACCAAAACAAGCATATTGACATTAGGGAGAGGCATGCGTAGCCGAGTGATCATAGCGGTCCATTCAGTAGCTCGGCGGGCTGGAGACGAGGCAATTAAGACAGCTAGCGGGCTGGGGCTAGCAAGCTAACAGAAGGGCCTTAGAGGGACGTCGCGAAGGAAGAGGTCTGTTGTAGAGCTGTAACGTCGGCAGACTAATCGTGATGGATCAGCAGGGCTCCATGTGGTAAAAGGGTCCAGGCCAACTGGCAAAATAGCTTTAGTGGCCAAAGAATTTGTCCAATGGACTTCTTCAGCTAGCAGTCAGATATGCTCTAGACAGCTAGCGGGCCGTGGCTAGCAGGTTAGTAGATGGGCAGATTACGTCGGTAGTCCAGTCGTGATGGAATCGACGGGGCTCTGTGTCAGCAGTAAAAGGGGTCTTGTAGCCCAAGACACTGCTTCAACTCTACTTCATGAATATTAAACAATGTCCAGGCTGAACCCCTGGGTGTCCAACATTCTGTAAACAAATGCAGCTCCTCATTGGAGTAAGGTGAAGTTGCACCTAGATGATGATCTTGGGTCAGTTTAGTCTAGTCCCCATCAATGGTTGAGGTTAGGATTGATGGAGGGACCAGCTGATCCTAGATCCGTACCAAGGGGAAACTTCACCCTCATTATACAGATCATTGACATGCAAAAGTAGGGGAATGACTGTGCAGTGTGCACATAACCCCATTCCCTTTGTCTTTATCTGGGATAGGTGCATCCGTTCTACGACATTTAAAATTAAATTAAATTAATTACATTAAAGCCATTTATATAGCCATTGATTCTTGAAGAGTATTATTTTGTAATGCCTCATGACTAGAGACCTTTGATTTGGTTAATCATGTCACATGACTTAGATTTTAACCTTTAACCTTTATTTAAAGGTTTTTCATTAAAATGTCCCCCCTGTTTTTAATGTCAGATGGTCAAGACAGATGATCGGGCGAGCTGTCAACAAACGACCACATTATATAGTATATAGTATTGTATACAATAAAAATAGATTGAGAAGAGAAACAAACAAAACATTCATTAATATTAATATTTATTTAACTTAATTTAACTTGTCATTAACAATATTATTTCTGAAGTGTCACTATGTCTTGGAGATGGCAAAACAGAAAAATTGTTAACAATGTATATTACATCAAATGTAGCTAAAATTAATGAATAAATTAACAACAGTAGATTATACCTTATAAGATCTTGCTTCTATTTCACAATTTTCACAGCTGGAGAGAGGAAAACAGTCAGGAAAAACAGTCAGAAACTAATATTACAATTAATTTACTGTATTTTTAACATAACATTTAACAGTTGTAGATTATTTCCAAAAATATTTTATCGATTTCTCAAGTTTCAGACAGGCTAGGAGACGACAACATAGCCAGTAATGCGACTCTAGGGGCAGTATTTTCATTTTTGAAGAAAAAAAAACGTTCCCGTTTTAAACGGACAAGATGCTAGAATATGCATATAATTGACAGCGTTGGATAGAAGACACTCTAACGTTTCCAAAACTGTAAAGATATTGTCTGTGAGTATAACAGAACTGATGTTGCAGGCGAAAGCCTGAGAAAAATCCAATCCGGAAGTGCCCCATATTTTGAAAGCGCTGCGTTCCAATGAGTCCCTATTGAGCTGTTAATGTGCTATCAACCAGCTTACGCTTTCTACGTATTCCCCAAGGTGTCTACACCATTGTGACGTAGTTTTACGCATTTATGTTGAAGAATAGCCGTAGGCGGCTACATTGCGTAAGTGGTCACCTGATGGCTCCCAGGGTGAGTCTCGCGTAAAATACAGAGGTAGCCATTACTCCAATCGGTCCTACTGAAAAACGAATTGTCCCGACGGATATATTATCTAATAGATATTTGAAAAACACCTTGAGGGTTGATTATAAACAACGTTTGCAATGTTTCTGTCGATATTATGGACCTAATTTGGAATATTTTTAGCCGTTTTCGTGACTGCAATTTCTGGGCGATTTCTCAATCAAACGTGAAGAACAAATGGAGCTATTTCGCCAACAAAAATAATCTTTTGGGAAAAAATGAACTTTGGCTATCTACCTGGGAGTCTCGTGAGTGAAAACATCCGAAGTTCATCAAAGGTAAATTGTTTAATTTGATTGCTTTTCTGATTTTCGTGACAAGGTTGCCTGCTGCTAGCAAGGTATAATGCTATGCTAGTCTATCGATAAACTTACACAAATGCTTGTCTAGCTTTGGCTGTAAAGCATATTTTGAAAATCTGAGATGACAGGGTGATTTAACAAAAAGCTAAACTGTTTTCCAATACATTTTACTTGTGATTTTCATGAATAGGAAGATTTTCTAGGAAGATTTATGTCCATGGCGTTATGCTAATTAGTGTCAGGCGACGATTATGCTCCCGGACCCGGGATTGGGAGTCACACGAAAATGCATCTTAATATTTAAAAATTGTAGATCAAATGTTCTTAAAGCGATTATTTCCATTTCTATGCAAACATGTCTCTTACTTTTAAATTCCCCCACAAACAAAGTGTTGGGGTGTCCGTTTTGTTGTTGTTTGAAACCCAGATTGCCCCTTTAATTCCCACAGAAATTCTTTTCCCAAACTTCTATTCCCACAGTACCCCTATTCACCCCTATCCCATTCCATTCTCATTGGTTCGTTGTTAATTCAATCGCTTGTCTTAGTCAAAATTAGAACTTAGTGATATACACTTTTTAGACAACCGTGCCGACCCGAACCATAATGTTCTGGCTCAGATCATTTCCTTTCCAGTACATTCCCAGAAACTACGGGGATTAGATTCTAACCAAGCCAGTGCAGTACAGCTTGGCTCGGATCAGATTACTGGTCTGGAAACAGTCAAAAAGTCCAGTGCCATGCCAAATCAATGTTTTCTCTATATAACTTTACAAAATAAAATCAATATGATGACGTTGAAAACTAACGTGAATTCATGTTAGTTGACAATGAAATGTAAATCGAAATTAGATGCTGAGCTGATGTCATTGAACAGTGTGACCTCAGCCTTAGAGTCCCCTGACACAGGGCAGTTTCCCAGACCTGTGGAGGAAGAGGAGGGGCTGAACAAACCCACTGACAACTGTGATAAAGAAACAAATGGATCTTCCCTTAAGAAACTCCAGTGGTTCGATAAAATCTTTACTGACTAGGAGAATAATCATTGGGAGGTAGCTGACAATCATAGACAGCATGATCATTGAAATGATCCTGAAGGCCCTCAGCTTCATGTTGTTCATCCCTTCCCCCTCTCTCTCTCCTTCCCCCGGACCGGGACGTTTCAGAGCCCAGAGAACAGCCAGGCAGCAGAACAACATCACAGAAAGAGTAAGCAGGTTTAAAATCAAACCAAAGAACCATGCAGATTCGTAATTACTAAGCATATTTACAAAGCAGGAACCAAGCACCATCAGCCAGACAACACCACAACACCCCACCCTGTATCTCAGGGGTTTGTACTTCAGGAAGGTTACAGGGTGGACCACCGCCAGGTAGCGCTCCACACAGATACAGCACTGGAACAGAGGACGACCAAAGAGGTTGAAACCATCAAAGAATGTCCCAACGCTCCATAACGTGTCATTCTGTAGGAGGAGACGATGAACAATATACATCAGATTGGACAGGCTGGAGAAGATCTCAGACACAGCCAGGTTGAGAGAGAAGAAGTCTGAAGCCATCGTCCCTACAGCTCCGGTCACTATCAGCCACACGACGTAGACGTTGGTGGGGAGACCCAGGATGAGGTTGATGAAGTCAGCAGCAGTGTACAGAACATACTGGACATACTGGAAAGGATGGTGGGTAAGACATTATAATAACATTCATTAGTAAGACATTTACAAACAGTTTGCTAATTAATAATTTTTCACATATTTCAAGTCCTTATCAATGGTTTATTAGTGGATGTTATTAATTAAAGCGTTTTACCGGAGGGTGTTCAGAGAAGGAGGAGAGGAGAGGAGAGTTGCTGTCTACAGAGGTATTCATGTCTTCTCAGTCGTTGGGGTCTGTGAATGTACGAGACAAAACATTCCTATTTTGACTCCTTTAATCGGTTTTAGTGAATTTGTCTAAATACAATATGAAAAAAGGGTATCTTCAGTGTAGACTCCATGTTGTGTTCCTCAGACAACCCTGGTCTCTTCAGTGTTCAGTATAGACTACCTGTTGTGTTCCTCAGACAACCCTGGTCTCTTCAGTGTTCAGTATAGACTACCTGTTGTGTTCCTCAGACAACCCTGGTCTCTTCAGTGTTCAGTGTAGACTACCTGTTGTGTTCCTCAGACAACCCTGGTCTCTTCAGTGTTCAGTATAGACTACCTGTTGTGTTCCTCAGACAACCCTGGTCTCTACTGTGTTCAGTATAGACTACCTGTTGTGTTCCTCAGACAACCCTGGTCTCTTCAGTGGTCAGTGTAGACTACCTGTTGTGTTCCTCAGACAACCCTGGTCTCTTCAGTGTTCAGTGTAGACTACCTGTTGTCTACCTCAGACGACCCTGGTCTCTTCAGTGGTCAGTGTAGACTACCTGTTGTGTTCCTCAGACGACCCTGGTCTCTTCAGTGGTCAGTGTAGACTACCTGTTGTCTACCTCAGACGACCCTGGTCTCTTCAGTGGTCAGTGTAGACTACCTGTTGTGTTCCTCAGACGACCCTGGTCTCTTCTGTGGTCAGTGTAGACTACCTGTTGTGTTCCTCAGACAACCCTGGTCTCTTCAGTGGTCAGTGTAGACTACCTGTTCTGTTCCTCAGACGACCCTGGTCTCTTCAGTGGTCAGTGTAGACTACCTGTTCTGTTCCTCAGACGACCCTGGTCTCTTCAGTGTTCAGTGTAGACTACCTCTTATGTTCCTCAGACAACCCTGGTCTCTTCAGTGGGTCTAAAGCTCTGCCTCTGACCCAGCCTTCACACAGGTGTGTGTTTCCTCCCCACATTTCTGACGGACAACTTAACACACATCTAGGTCCTCCCTCAACTCATTATCTCATTGGATAGCATTGAGTTGGCTGCGTTGTCAGGCATCATTTTGTCTGGTTTGAATGTGCGTCTAGAGCTCGGCCCTCTGACAGGTGTGTGCAACATAATGGACAAATCTATTCAGCCAGAACCAGAGATGCAAACGTAGGAGGTGAAGACAAGGTTTCAAACCAAACATGACCACAACACCTGTTCCCTAGCAGGGGTTAGGTTAATCTGTGGAGTGGGGGTTGGGGTTAGGTTAGTCTGTGGAGTGGGGGTTGGGGTTAGGTTAGTCTGTGGAGTGGGGGTTGGGGTTAGGTTAGTCTGTGGAGTGGGGGTTGGCGTTAGGTTAGTCTGTGGAGTGGGGGTTGGGGTTAGGTTAGTCTGTGGAGTGGGGGTTGGGGTTAGGTTAATCTGTGGAGTGGGGGTTTGGGGTTAGGTTAGTCTGTGGAGTGGGGGTTGGGGTTAGGTTAGTCTGTGGAGTGGGGGTTGGCGTTAGGTTAGTCTGTGGAGTGGGGGTTGGGGTTAGGTTAGTCTGTGGAGTGGGGGTTGGGGTTAGGTTAGTCTGTGGAGTGGGGGTTGGGGTTAGGTTAGTCTGTGGAGTGGGGGTTGGGGTTAGGTTAGTCTGTGGAGTGGGGGTTGGCGTTAGGTTAGTCTGTGGAGTGGGGGTTGGGGTTAGGTTAGTCTGTGGAGTGGGGGTTGGGGTTAGGTTAGTCTGTGGAGTGGGGGTTGGGGTTAGGTTAGTCTGTGGAGTGGGGGTTGGGGTTAGGTTAGTCTGTGGAGTGGGGGTTGGCGTTAGGTTAGTCTGTGGAGTGGGGGTTGGGGTTAGGTTAGTCTGTGGAGTGGGGGTTGGGGTTAGGTTAGTCTGTGGAGTGGGGGTTGGGGTTAGGTTAGTCTGTGGAGTGGGGGTTGGGGTTAGGTTAGTCTGTGGAGTGGGGGTTGGGGTTAGGTTAGTCTGTGGAGTGGGGGTTGGGGTTAGGTTAGTCTGTGGAGTGGGGGTTGGGGTTAGGTTAGTCTGTGGAGTGGGGGTTGGGGTTAGGTTAGTCTGTGGAGTGGGGGTTGGGGTTAGGTTAGTCTGTGGAGTGGGGGTTGGGGTTAGGTTAGTCTGTGGAGTGGGGGTTGGCGTTAGGTTAGTCTGTGGAGTGGGGGTTGGGGTTAGGTTAGTCTGTGGAGTGGGGGTTGGCGTTAGGTTAGTCTGTGGAGTGGGGGTTGGGGTTAGGTTAGTCTGTGGAGTGGGGGTTGGGGTTAGGTTAGTCTGTGGAGTGGGGGTTAGGTTAGTCTGTGGAGTGGGGGTTGGGGTTAGGTTAGTCTGTGGAGTGGGGGTTGGGGTTAGGTTAGTCTGTGGATTGGGGGTTGGGGTTAGGTTAGTCTGTGGAGTGGGGGTTGGGGTTAGGTTAGTCTGTGGAGTGGGGGTTGGGGTTAGGTTAGTCTGTGGAGTGGGGGTTGGGGTTAGGTTAGTCTGTGGAGTGGGGGTTGGGGTTAGGTTAGTCTGTGGAGTGGGGGTTGGGGTTAGGTTAGTCTGTGGAATGGGGGTTGGCGTTAGGTTAGTCTGTGGAGTGGGGGTTGGGGTTAGGTTAGTCTGTGGAGTGAGGTTTGGGGTTAGGTTAGTCTGTGGAGTGGGGGTTGGGGTTAGGTTAGTCTGTGGATTGGGGGTTGGGGTTAGGTTAGTCTGTGGAGTGGGGGTGGGGGTTAGGTTAGTCTGTGGAGTGGGGGTTGGGGTTAGGTTAGTCTGTGGAGTGGGGGTTGGGGTTAGGTTAGTCTGTGGAGTGGGGGTTGGGGGTTAGGTTAGTCTGTGGAGTGGTGGTTGGGGTTAGGTTAGTCTGTGGAGTGGGGGTTGGGGTTAGGTTAGTCTGTGGAGTGGGGGTTGGGGTTAGGTTAGTCTGTGGAGTGGGGGTTGGGGTTAGGTTAGTCTGTGGAGTGGGGGTTGGCGTTAGGTTAGTCTGTGGAGTCAGGGTTGGGGTTATGTTAGTCTGTGGAGTGGGGGTTGGGGTTAGGTTAGTCTGTGGAGTGGGGGTTGGGGTTAGGTTAGTCTGTGGAGTGGGGGTTGGGGTTAGGTTAGTCTGTGGAGTGGGGGTTGGGGTTAGGTTAGTCTATGGAGTGGGGGTTGGGGTTAGGTTAGTCTGTGGAGTGGGGGTTGGCGTTAGGTTAGTCTGTGGAGTGGGGGTTGGGGTTAGGTTAGTCTGTGGAGTGGGGGTTGGGGTTAGGTTAGTCTGTGGAGTGGGGGTTGGGGTTAGGTTAGTCTGTGGAGTGGGGGTTGGGGTTAGGTTAGTCTGTGGAGTGGGGGTTGGGGTTAGGTTAGTCTGTGGAGTGGGGGTTGGGGTTAGGTTAGTCTGTGGAGTGGGGGTTGGGGTTAGGTTAATCTGTGGAGTGGGGGTTGGGGTTAGGTTAGTCTGTGGAGTGGGGGTTGGGGTTAGGTTAGTCTGTGGAGTGGGGGTTGGGGTTAGGTTAGTCTGTGGAGTGGGGGTTGGGGTTAGGTTAGTCTGTGGAGTGGGGGTTGGGGTTAGGTTAGTCTGTGGAGTGGGGGTTGGGGTTAGGTTCATCTGTGGAGTGGGGGTTGGGGTTAGGTTAGTCTGTGGAGTGGGGGTTGGGGTTAGGTTAGTCTGTGGAGTGGGGGTTGGGGGTTAGGTTAGTCTGTGGAGTGGGGGTTGGGGTTAGGTTAGTCTGTGGAGTGGGGGTTGGCGTTAGGTTAGTCTGTGGAGTGTTGGGGGGGGTTGGGGGTTAGGTTAGTCTGTGGAGTGGGGGTTGGGGTTAGGTTAGTCTGTGGAGTGGGGGTTGGGGTTAGGTTAGTCTGTGGAGTGGGGGTTAGGTTAGTCTGTGGAGTGGGGGTTGGGGTTAGGTTAGTCTGTGGAGTGGGGGTTGGGGTTAGGTTAGTCTGTGGAGTGGGGGTTGGGGTTAGGTTAGTCTGTGGAGTGGGGGTTGGCGTTAGGTTAGTCTGTGGAGTGGGGGTTGGCGTTAGGTTAGTCTGTGGAGTGGGGGTTGGGGTTAGGTTAGTCTGTGGAGTGGGGGTTAGGTTAGTCTGTGGAGTGGGGGTTGGGGTTAGGTTAGTCTGTGGAGTGGGGGTTGGCGTTAGGTTAGTCTGTGGAGTGGGGGTTGGCGTTAGGTTAGTCTGTGGAGTGGGGGTTGGGGTTTAGGTTAGTCTGTGGAGTGGGGGTTGGCGTTAGGTTAGTCTGTGGAGTGGGGGTTGGGGTTAGGTTAGTCTGTGGAGTGGGGGTTGGGGGTTAGGTTAGTCTGTGGAGTGGGGGATGGCGTTAGGTTAGACCTCGGTCCTCCACCAATGTTGGCTCTCATTGGATGACATTGATTGGGAAGTTTTTACACAATTGTCTGCATTGAATCAAATCAAATCAAATTTATTTGTCACATACACATGGTTAGCAGATGTTGATGCGAGTGTAGCGAAATGCTTGTGCTTCTAGTTCCGACAATTCAGTAATAACCAACAAGTAATCTAACTAACAATTCCTAAACTACTGTCTTATACACAGTGTAAGGGGATACAGAATATGTACATAAGGATATATGAATGAGTGATGGTACAGAGCAGCATAGGCAAGATACAGTAGATGGTATCGAGTACAGTTTATACATATGAGATGAGCATGTAAACAAAGTGGCATAGTTAAAGTGGCTAGTGATACATGTATTACATAAGGATGCAGTAGATGATAGAGTACAGTATATACGTATGCATATGAGAAGAATAATGTAGGGTAAGTAACATTATATAAGGTAGCATTGTTTAAAGTGGCTAGTGATATATTTACATATATTTACATCATTTCCCATCAATTCCCATTATTAAAGTGGCTGAAGCTCGGCCCTACCCTCGTACAGGTGTCAAAAGTACTGCACTATATGGTCTAAAGCAGTGTGATTGGTGAAGAGGCAGGATAAACGGTGTTCTTCAAATTCTATTGGTTGAGGGACCGTAGTTAAATGGGAAATTAAAACCTTGTCGCCTTTTCTGACAAACGTTTTCTCTCATTGGATAACATCGAGTGGACGGTTTTTACACATTAATTGTGTCCGGTTTGAATATAACCCTAAAGTTCGGCCCGAGCCTCAGACAGGTGTGTGTTATGTCATGGAGAAATCTATTGGGCCAGAACCAGACATGCAAACAGACTGTGGAACCAATGGCACCCTATTACCATTCCATATTCCCCCTGGACTCTGGTCTAAAGTAGTGCACTATATAGGGAATAGGGCCCTAGTCTAAAGTAGTGCACTATATAGGGAATAGGGCCCTGGTCTAAAGTAGTGCACTATATAGGGAATAGGGCCCTGGTCTAAAGTAGTGCACTATATAGGGAATAGGGCTCTGGTCTAAAGTAGTGCACTATATAGGGAATAGGGCCCTGGTCTAAAGTAGTGCACTATATAGGGAATAGGGCTCTGGTCTAAAGTAGTGCACTATATAGGGAATAGGGCCCTGGTCTAAAGTAGTGCACTATATAGGGAATAGGGCTCTGGTCTAAAGTAGTTCACTATATAGGGAATAGGGCCCTGGTCTAATGTAGTTCACTCTATAGGGAATAGGGCTCTGGTCTAAAGTAGTGCACTATATAGGGAATAGGGCTCTGGTCTAAAGTAGTGCACTATACAGGGAATAGGGCTCTGGTCTAAAGTAGTGCACTATATAGGGAATAGTGCTCTGGTCTAAAGTAGTGCACTATATAGGGAATAGGGCTCTGGTCTAAAGTAGTGCACTATATAGGGAATAGGGCTCTGGTCTAAAGTACTGCACTATATAGGGAATAGTGCTCTGGTCTAAAGTAGTGCACAATATAGGGAATAGGGCTCTGGTCTAAAGTAATGCACAATATAGGGAATAGGGCTCTGGTCTAAAGTGGTGCACTATATAGGGAATAGGGCTCTGGTCTAAAGTAGTGCACTATATAGGGAATAGGGCTCTGGTCTAAAGTACTGCACTATATAGGGAATAGGGCTCTGGTCTAAAGTAGTGCACTATATAGGGAATTGGGCCCTGGTCTAAAGTAGTGCACTATATAGGGAATATGGCTCTGGTCTAAAGTAGTTCACTGTATAGGGAATAGGGCTCTGGTCTAAAGTAGTGCATTATATAGGGAATAGGGCTCTGGTCTAAAGTAGTTCACTATATAGGGAATAGGGCTCTGGTCTAAAGTGGTGCACTATATAAGGAATAGGGCTCTGGTCTAAAGTAGTTCACTATATAGGGAATAGGGCTCTGGTCTAAAGTGGTGCACTATATAGGGAATAGGGCTCTGGTCTAAAGTGGTGCACTATATAGGGAATAGGGCTCTGGTCTAAAGTAGTGCACAATATAGGGAATAGGGCTCTGGTCTAAAGTAATGCACTATATAGGGAATAGGGCTCTGGTCTAAAGTAGTTCACTATATAGGGAATAGGGCTCTGGTCTAAAGTAGTGCACTATATAGGGAATATGGCTCTGGTCTAAAGTAGTGCACTATATAGGGAATAGGGCTCTGGTCTGAAGGAGTTCACTATATAGGGAATAGGGCTCTGGTCTAAAGTAGTTCACTATATAGGGAATAGGGCTCTGGTCTAAAGTGGTGCACTATATAGGGAATAGGGCTCTGGTCTAAAGTAGTTCACTATATAGGGAATAGGGCTCTGGTCTAAAGTAGTGCACTATATAGGGAATATGGCTCTGGTCTAAAGTGGTGCACTATATAGGGAATAGGGCTCTGGTCTAAAGTAGTGCACAATATAGGGAATAGGGCTCTGGTCTAAAGTAATTCACTATATAGGGAATAGGGCTCTGGTCTAAAGTAGTTCACTATATAGGGAATAGGGCTCTGGTCTAAAGTAGTGCACTATATAGGGAATATGGCTCTGGTCTAAAGTAGTGCACTATATAGGGAATAGGGCTCTGGTCTGAAGGAGTTCACTATATAGGGAATAGGGCTCTGGTCTAAAGTGGTGCACTATATAGGGAATAGGGCTCTGGTCTAAAGTAGTGCACAATATAGGGAATAGGGCTCTGGTCTAAAGTAATGCACTATATAGGGAATAGGGCTCTGGTCTAAAGTAGTTCACTATATAGGGAATAGGGCTCTGGTCTAAAGTAGTGCACTATATAGGGAATATGGCTCTGGTCTAAAGTAGTGCACTATATAGGGAATAGGGCTCTGGTCTGAAGGAGTTCACTATATAGGGAATAGGGCTCTGGTCTAAAGTAGTTCACTATATAGGGAATAGGGCTCTGGTCTAAAGTGGTGCACTATATAGGGAATAGGGCTCTGGTCTAAAGTAGTTCACTATATAGGGAATAGGGCTCTGGTCTAAAGTAGTGCACTATATAGGGAATATGGCTCTGGTCTAAAGTGGTGCACTATATAGGGAATAGGGCTCTGGTCTAAAGTAGTGCACAATATAGGGAATAGGGCTCTGGTCTAAAGTAATTCACTATATAGGGAATAGGGCTCTGGTCTAAAGTAGTGCACAATATAGGGAATAGGGCTCTGGTCTAAAGTAATGCACAATATAGGGAATAGGGCTCTGGTCTAAAGTGGTGCACTATATAGGGAATAGGGCTCTGGTCTAAAGTAGTGCACTATATAGGGAATAGGGCTCTGGTCTAAAGTACTGCACTATATAGGGAATAGGGCTCTGGTCTAAAGTACTGCACTATATAGGGAATTGGGCCCTGGTCTAAAGTAGTGCACTATATAGGGAATATGGCTCTGGTCTAAAGTAGTTCACTGTATAGGGAATAGGGCTCTGGTCTAAAGTAGTGCATTATATAGGGAATAGGGCTCTGGTCTAAAGTAGTTCACTATATAGGGAATAGGGCTCTGGTCTAAAGTGGTGCACTATATAAGGAATAGGGCTCTGGTCTAAAGTAGTTCACTATATAGGGAATAGGGCTCTGGTCTAAAGTGGTGCACTATATAGGGAATAGGGCTCTGGTCTAAAGTGGTGCACTATATAGGGAATAGGGCTCTGGTATAAAGTAGTGCACAATATAGGGAATAGGGCTCTGGTCTAAAGTAATGCACTATATAGGGAATAGGGCTCTGGTCTAAAGTAGTTCACTATATAGGGAATAGGGCTCTGGTCTAAAGTAGTGCACTATATAGGGAATATGGCTCTGGTCTAAAGTAGTGCACTATATAGGGAATAGGGCTCTGGTCTGAAGGAGTTCACTATATAGGGAATAGGGCTCTGGTCTAAAGTAGTTCACTATATAGGGAATAGGGCTCTGGTCTAAAGTGGTGCACTATATAGGGAATAGGGCTCTGGTCTAAAGTAGTGCACTATATAGGGAATAGGGCCCTGGTCTAATGTAGTTCACTCTATAGGGAATAGGGCTCTGGTCTAAAGTAGTGCACTATATAGGGAATAGGGCTCTGGTCTAAAGTAGTGCACTATACAGGGAATAGGGCTCTGGTCTAAAGTAGTGCACTATATAGGGAATAGTGCTCTGGTCTAAAGTAGTGCACTATATAGGGAATAGGGCTCTGGTCTAAAGTAGTGCACTATATAGGGAATAGGGCTCTGGTCTAAAGTACTGCACTATATAGGGAATAGTGCTCTGGTCTAAAGTAGTGCACAATATAGGGAATAGGGCTCTGGTCTAAAGTAATGCACAATATAGGGAATAGGGCTCTGGTCTAAAGTGGTGCACTATATAGGGAATAGGGCTCTGGTCTAAAGTAGTGCACTATATAGGGAATAGGGCTCTGGTCTAAAGTACTGCACTATATAGGGAATAGGGCTCTGGTCTAAAGTAGTGCACTATATAGGGAATTGGGCCCTGGTCTAAAGTAGTGCACTATATAGGGAATATGGCTCTGGTCTAAAGTAGTTCACTGTATAGGGAATAGGGCTCTGGTCTAAAGTAGTGCATTATATAGGGAATAGGGCTCTGGTCTAAAGTAGTTCACTATATAGGGAATAGGGCTCTGGTCTAAAGTGGTGCACTATATAAGGAATAGGGCTCTGGTCTAAAGTAGTTCACTATATAGGGAATAGGGCTCTGGTCTAAAGTGGTGCACTATATAGGGAATAGGGCTCTGGTCTAAAGTGGTGCACTATATAGGGAATAGGGCTCTGGTCTAAAGTAGTGCACAATATAGGGAATAGGGCTCTGGTCTAAAGTAATGCACTATATAGGGAATAGGGCTCTGGTCTAAAGTAGTTCACTATATAGGGAATAGGGCTCTGGTCTAAAGTAGTGCACTATATAGGGAATATGGCTCTGGTCTAAAGTAGTGCACTATATAGGGAATAGGGCTCTGGTCTGAAGGAGTTCACTATATAGGGAATAGGGCTCTGGTCTAAAGTAGTTCACTATATAGGGAATAGGGCTCTGGTCTAAAGTGGTGCACTATATAGGGAATAGGGCTCTGGTCTAAAGTAGTTCACTATATAGGGAATAGGGCTCTGGTCTAAAGTAGTGCACTATATAGGGAATATGGCTCTGGTCTAAAGTGGTGCACTATATAGGGAATAGGGCTCTGGTCTAAAGTAGTGCACAATATAGGGAATAGGGCTCTGGTCTAAAGTAATTCACTATATAGGGAATAGGGCTCTGGTCTAAAGTAGTTCACTATATAGGGAATAGGGCTCTGGTCTAAAGTAGTGCACTATATAGGGAATATGGCTCTGGTCTAAAGTAGTGCACTATATAGGGAATAGGGCTCTGGTCTGAAGGAGTTCACTATATAGGGAATAGGGCTCTGGTCTAAAGTGGTGCACTATATAGGGAATAGGGCTCTGGTCTAAAGTAGTGCACAATATAGGGAATAGGGCTCTGGTCTAAAGTAATGCACTATATAGGGAATAGGGCTCTGGTCTAAAGTAGTTCACTATATAGGGAATAGGGCTCTGGTCTAAAGTAGTGCACTATATAGGGAATATGGCTCTGGTCTAAAGTAGTGCACTATATAGGGAATAGGGCTCTGGTCTGAAGGAGTTCACTATATAGGGAATAGGGCTCTGGTCTAAAGTAGTTCACTATATAGGGAATAGGGCTCTGGTCTAAAGTGGTGCACTATATAGGGAATAGGGCTCTGGTCTAAAGTAGTTCACTATATAGGGAATAGGGCTCTGGTCTAAAGTAGTGCACTATATAGGGAATATGGCTCTGGTCTAAAGTGGTGCACTATATAGGGAATAGGGCTCTGGTCTAAAGTAGTGCACAATATAGGGAATAGGGCTCTGGTCTAAAGTAATTCACTATATAGGGAATAGGGCTCTGGTCTAAAGTAGTGCACAATATAGGGAATAGGGCTCTGGTCTAAAGTAATGCACAATATAGGGAATAGGGCTCTGGTCTAAAGTGGTGCACTATATAGGGAATAGGGCTCTGGTCTAAAGTAGTGCACTATATAGGGAATAGGGCTCTGGTCTAAAGTACTGCACTATATAGGGAATAGGGCTCTGGTCTAAAGTACTGCACTATATAGGGAATTGGGCCCTGGTCTAAAGTAGTGCACTATATAGGGAATATGGCTCTGGTCTAAAGTAGTTCACTGTATAGGGAATAGGGCTCTGGTCTAAAGTAGTGCATTATATAGGGAATAGGGCTCTGGTCTAAAGTAGTTCACTATATAGGGAATAGGGCTCTGGTCTAAAGTGGTGCACTATATAAGGAATAGGGCTCTGGTCTAAAGTAGTTCACTATATAGGGAATAGGGCTCTGGTCTAAAGTGGTGCACTATATAGGGAATAGGGCTCTGGTCTAAAGTGGTGCACTATATAGGGAATAGGGCTCTGGTCTAAAGTAGTGCACAATATAGGGAATAGGGCTCTGGTCTAAAGTAATGCACTATATAGGGAATAGGGCTCTGGTCTAAAGTAGTTCACTATATAGGGAATAGGGCTCTGGTCTAAAGTAGTGCACTATATAGGGAATATGGCTCTGGTCTAAAGTAGTGCACTATATAGGGAATAGGGCTCTGGTCTGAAGGAGTTCACTATATAGGGAATAGGGCTCTGGTCTAAAGTAGTTCACTATATAGGGAATAGGGCTCTGGTCTAAAGTGGTGCACTATATAGGGAATAGGGCTCTGGTCTAAAGTAGTTCACTATATAGGGAATAGGGCTCTGGTCTAAAGTAGTGCACTATATAGGGAATAGGGCTCTGGTCTAAAGTGGTGCACTATATAGGGAATAGGGCTCTGGTCTAAAGTAGTGCACAATATAGGGAATAGGGCTCTGGTCTAAAGTAATTCACTATATAGGGAATAGGGCTATGGTCTAAAGTAGTTCACTATATAGGGAATAGGGCTCTGGTCTAAAGTAGTGCACTATATAGGGAATATGGCTCTGGTCTAAAGTAGTGCACTATATAGGGAATAGGGCTCTGGTCTGAAGGAGTTCACTATATAGGGAATAGGGCTCTGGTCTAAAGTAGTTCACTATATAGGGAATAGGGCTCTGGTCTAAAGTACTGCACTATATAGGGAATTGGGCCCTGGTCTAAAGTAGTGCACTATATAAGGAATAGTGCTCTGGTCTAAAGTAGTTCACTATATAAGGAATAGGGCTCTGGTCTAAAGTAGTGCACTATATAGGGAATAGGGCTCTGGTCTAAAGTAGTGCACTATATAGGGAATAGGGCTCTGGTCTAAAGTAGTTCACTATATAGGGAATAGGGCTCTGGTCTAAAGTAGTGCACTATATAGGGAATAGGGCTCTGGTCTGAAGGAGTTCACCATATAGGGAATAGGGCTCTGGTCTAAAGTAGTGCACTATATAGGGAATAGTGCTCTGGTCTAAAGTAGTTCACTATATAGGGAATAGGGCTCTGGTCTGAAGGAGTTCACTATATAGGGAATAGGGCTCTGGTCTGAAGGAGTTCACTATATAGGGAATAGGGCTCTGGTCACTAGTAGTTCACTATATAGGGAATAGGGCTCTGGTCTAAAGTAGTTCACTATATAGGGAATAGGGCTCTGGTCTAAAGTAGTTCACTATATAGGGAATAGGGCTCTGGTCTAAAGTAGTTCACTATATAGGGAATAGGGCTCTGGTCTAAAGTAGTTCACTATATAGGGAATAGGGCTCTGGTCTAAAGTAGTTCACTATATAGGGAATAGGGCTCTGGTTTAAAGTAGTTCACTATATAGGGAATAGGGCTCTGGTCTAAAGTAGTTCACTATATAGGGAATAGGGCTCTGGTCTAAAGTAGTTCACTATATAGGGAATAGGGCTCTGGTCTAAAGTAGTTCACTATATAGGGAATAGGGCTCTGGTCTAAAGTAGTTCACTATATAGGGAATAGGGCTCTGGTCTAAAGTAGTTCACTATATAGGGAATAGGGCTCTGGTTTAAAGTAGTTCACTATATAGGGAATAGGGCTCTGGTCTAAAGTAGTTCACTATATAGGGAATAGGGCTCTGGTCTAAAGTAGTTCACTATATAGGGAATAGGGCTCTGGTCTAAAGTAGTTCACTATATAGGGAATAGGGCTCTGGTCTAAAGTAGTTCACTATATAGGGAATAGGGCTCTGGTCTAAAGTAGTTCACTATATAGGGAATAGGGCTCTGGTCTAAAGTAGTTCACTATATAGGGAATAGGGCTCTGGTCTAAAGTACTGCACTATATAGGGAATAGGGCTCTGGTCTAAAGTAGTTCACTATATAGGGAATAGGGCTCTGGTCTAAAGTAGTTCACTATATAGGGAATAGTTAATGAAGCTCCACCCACCCAGTGTGAACAGGTCCAGTCCAGGTATGTTACTGAAGCTCCACCCACCCAGTGTGAACAGGTCCAGTCCAGGTATGTTACTGAAGCTCCACCCACCCAGTGTGAACAGGTCCAGTCCAGGTATGTTACTGAAACTAATCTCGATTCAGCCAGAACGGGAACATGTGACCAGGGACCATAATGCACTATGTAGGGAACAGGGGCCAGTATGTAGGGAAAAGTGGATCACTATGTAGGCAGTAGGGGATCACTATGTAGGGAGTAGGGGATCACTATGTATGGAGTTGGGGCATCACTATGTTGGGAATAGGGGGCCACTATGTAGGGAACAGGGGGGAAATATGTAGGGAATAGGGGGCCAATATATAGGGCATAGGGGGTACTATGTAGGTAATAGGAGCCACTATGCATGGATAGGGGCAGCAATGTTGGGAATAGGGTTCACTATGTAGGGAATAGTGAGGCACTATGTAGGGAATAAGGGACTACCACAAAGGGAATAGGGGGGCACCATGTAGGGAATAAGGGGGCACTATGTAGGGAACAGGGAGCCACTATGTAGGGAATAGGGGCCACTATATAGGGAATAGGGGCCACTATGTAGGGAATAGGGGCCACTATGTAGGGAATAGGGGGGCACTATTTAGGGAATAGGGGCCACTATATAGGGAATAGGGGCCACTATGTAGGGAATAGGGTTCACTATGTAGGGAATAGGGAGGCACTATGTAGGGAATAAGGGACTACCACAAAGGGAATAGGGAGGCACCATGTAGGGAATAAGGGGGCACTATGTAGGGAACAGGGAGCCACTATGTAGGGAATAGGGACCACTATATAGGGAATAGGGGCCACTATGTAGGGAATAGGGGGGAACTATGTAGGGAATAAGGGGCTACTATGTAGGGTACAGGGGGCCACTATGTAGGGAACAGGGGCCACTATGTAGGGAATAGGGGCCAATATGTAGGGAATAGGGGCCAATATGTAGGGAATAAGGGGGGCACTATGTAGGGAACAAGGGGCCACTATGTAGGGAATTGGGGGGCACTATGTAGGGAATAGGGGGGCACTCTGTAGGGAATAAGGGTCACTATGTAGGGAATAGGGGGCACTATGTAGGGAATAGGGGGTCACTATGTAGAGAATAAGGGGGCCACTATGTAGGGAATAGGGGCCACTATATAGGGAATAGGGGCCACTATGTAGGGAATAGGGGCCACTATGTAGGGAATTGGGGGGCACTATGTAGGGAATAAGGGGCCACTATGTAGGGAATTGGGGGGCACTATGTAGGGAATAGGGGGGCACTCTGTAGGGAATAGGGGCCACTATGTAGCGAATAAGGGGGCACTATGTAGGGAATAAGGGGGCCACTATGTAGGGAACAAGGGGGCACTATGTAGGGAATAAGGGGGCACTATGTAGGGAATAAGGGGGCCACTATGTAGGGAACAAGGTGGCACAATGTAGGGAATAAGGGGGTCCTATGTAGGGAATAAGGGGGCACTATGTAGGGAATAAGGGGGCCACTATGTAGGGAACAAGGGGGCACTATGTAGGGAATAAGGGGGCACTATGTAGGGAATAAGGGGGCCACTATGTAGGGAACAAGGTGGCACAATGTAGGGAATAGGGGGGCACTAAGTAGGGAATAAGAGACCACTATGTAGGGAACAGGGGGCCACTATGTAGGGAATAGGGGCCACTATATAGGGAATAGGGGGGCACTATGTAGGGAATAGGGGCCACTATGTAGGGAATAGGGGCCACTATGTAGGGAATAGGGGGCACTATGTAGGGAATAAGGGGCTACTATGTAGGGAACAGGGCGCCACTATGTAGGGAATAGGGGCCACTATGAAGGGAACAAGGGGGCACTATGTAGGGAATAAGGGGGCATTATGTAGGGAATAAGGGGGCCACTATGTAGGTAATAAGGGGGCACTATGTAGGGAATAAGGTGGAACTATGTAGGGAATAGGGGGCACTATGTAGGGAATAAGGAGCAGCAGCGCAATCAGGACTTTTGGACTTGAGAGGAGATACTGGATGGAGATGGACCCTGGACGCAGCCGGGGGAATATCGCCGCCCCAAGGCAGAGCTGGAGGCAGAAAAAGTGGAGAGGCGGCGGTTTGAAGAGGCAGCACGGAAGCAGGGATGGAAGCCCAAACATTTATTGGGGGGGACACACAGGAAGTATTGCAAAGCCAGGTAGGAGACCTGAGCCAAATTCCTGTGCTTACCGGAGAGCGAGAGGGACCGGGCAGGCACCGTGTTATGCTGTGGAGCGCACGGTGTCCCCAGTGCGGGTGCATAGCCTGGTGCGGTACATACCAGCTCCTCGTATCAGCCGGGCGAGAGTGGGCATCGAGCCAGGTGCCATGAAGCCGGCTCTACGCATCTGGTCTCCAGTGCGTCTCCTCGGGCCGGCATACAAGGCACCAGCCTTACACATGGTGTCCCCGGTTCGCCTGCACATCCCAGTGCGGGCCATTTCACCTCGCCGCACTGGCATGGCGACCGGGAGCAGTCAACCAGGTAAGGTTGGGCAGACTCGGGGCTCAAGAGCTCCAGTGCGCCTGCACGGTCCGGTCTATCCAGTGCCACCTCCACGCACCAGCCCTCCGGTGACAGCCCCCCGCACCAGGCTTCCTTTGCGTGTCCAGAGCCCAGTACTCCCTGATCCTCCTCCCCGCACTCGCCCTGGGGTGCGTGTCCTCGGCCCAGTACCACCAGCGCCGGAACCATGCCCCAGGCCTACAGTGAGCCTCGCCTGTCCAGAGCTGCTAGAGTCTCCCGCCTGTCCAGAGCTGCTAGAGTTGCCCGCCTGTCCAGAGCTGCTAGAGTCCCCTGCCTGTCCCGAGCTGCTAGATTCTCCCACCTGTCCAGAGCTGCTAGAGTCTCCCGCCTGTCCAGAGCTGCTAGTTGCTAGAGTCTCCCGCCTGTCCAGAGCTGCTAGAGTCTCCCGCCTGTCCAGAGCTGCGAGAGTCTCACGCCTGCGCAGAGCTGCAAGAGCCGCCAGTCTGCAAGGAGCCGCCAGAGCCGCCAGTCTGCAAGGATCTGCCAGAGCCGCCAGTCAGCCAGGATCCGTCAGAACCGTAAGTCAGCCAGGATCCGTCAGAGCCGCCAGTCAGCCAGCATCTGCCAGTCAGCCAGGATCAGACAGAGCTGCCAGTCAGCCAGGATTCGCCAGAGCTGCCAGTCAGCCAGGATCCGCCACAGCCGCTACTCAGCCAGGATCTGCCAGAGTCGTCAGCCAGCCCGGAGCTGCCCTTCAGTCCGGAGCTGCTCTTCAGTCCTGAGCTGCTCTTCAGTCCTGAGCTACCACTCAGTTCCGAGCTGCCCCTCAGTCCCGGGCTGCCCCTCAGTCCCGAGCTGCCCCTCAGTCCCGAGCTGCCCCTCAGTCCAGTGGGGCCATTTTGTAGGGTTGCCAATCCTTGGTTGATAGCGAGGGTCGACGCTCCTAGGAGGAGACTTAAGAGGACAAAGACTATGGTGTGGTGGGGTCCAGCACCAGAGCCGCCACCATGGACAGACACCTACCCAAACCCTCCCCTATAGGTTTAGGTGTGCGGCCGGGAGTCCACACCTTTGGGGGGGGGGGGAGTATTGTCACACCCTGACCTTAGTATTCTTTGTTTTCCTTGAAATTTTGGTTAGGTCAGGGTGTGACATGGGTGATGTATGTTTTTTGCCTTGCCTAGGTTTTTTTGTATGTTTATGGGGCTGTATCCTTTCTAGGTATTTTGTATGTCTATAGTTGCCTAGATTGGTTCTCAATTAGAAGCAGCTGTCTATCGTTGTCTCTGATTGGGAACCATATTTAGGCAGCCATATTCTGTGGGTACTTTGTGGGTGATTGTTTCCATGTCTGTGTTTGTTTCACCACACGGTGCTGTTTCAGTTTTTCATGAAAATCTACTATGGACACTTACTACGCTGCATTTCCGATCCCTGCAACACCTCCTCTTCAGACGAAGAGGAGGAAAACAGCCGTGACAGTTGTGGTCAGTAGTTTTGTGAATGTGGTCAGTGGAAGATATTGTTGTTAAGATTTATTTATTTTAAAGCAGAGAAGTGTAGGAAGATTTTATTTGCTCTTAGTTTTTGTGTCACTTGTTGAGGGACTGGTCAAAATGGCAGTTGTTTGGAAGAAACGTGTAACCTAGTTACTAAAACCACTGAATCGGTTACATCCGAAGCCAGATTGGAATAGCAGACAAGTAGAAGCAGATGTCACAATTTCCAACTTTTGTCTAACCTGTTCGGAAAGTGGTAAAAATGTCAGTTGTTTATAAAAAGTTACAGAAAATGTTGTTGATGCCGTTACTAAATATATTTATCAGAATGAGATATTTTAGTTCCTATAAGGGCACAAGGCGAGACCCAGATGCAGACATGGGTGGCAGATAATTAATAAATGAAGACAAAAAACAATCCAAAAGGGGAAGGCAAGAGAATGGTCGAGGACAGGAGAAAATGTCAAAACCAGTTCAAAGTCCAGGATGTAGATAGTGGCAGGTAGAATGGTCAGGCAGGCGGGTACGGAGTCCAACAAACAAGCAGGGGTCAAAACCAGTTCAATGTCCAGGTCGTAGATAGTGGCAGGTAGAATGGTCAGGCAGGCGGGTACGGAGTCCAACAAACAGGCAGGCGGGTACGGAGTCCAACAAACAGGCAGGGGTCAAAACTGGGAGGACTATCAAAAAGAGAATACACGCAGGAGTAGAGGAAAACACTCTGGTTGACTTGAAAGACATAAAAGATGAACTGGCACAGAGAGACAGGAAACACAGAGATAAATACACCAGGGAAAATAAGAGACACCTGGAGGGGGTGGAGACACTCACAAGGACAGGTGAAACAGATCAGGGTGCAACAGTTCAGCAGTCAGATTTGAAAAACAGAGAAGAAGAGAAAGATTTAAGACCCTCTAACTCTTTGTCTAAGTTGGTGGCAAAGTGGTCAAAGTAGATCATTTGTGTAAGAAGTGATGATGTCACAATGGTCTTTTAGAATCTTGAGGAAATGCAACAGAACTGAATGAATATGAACAAAGGGACAAACAAATGTATAACTTAAAAAGTTTTAAATATATCAACAAGTTTTATACAAGCACATTATTCTAGACCTTATAGGCACGTTTTAAAGTTTAAATAACGTTTCTAGCTTATGCTGTAGGAGGAGTAGTGTTCCAAATAATTATAATATGTTTGCTTTGCAAGTCACATTCGTTAATATAACTTATTTTTAATGCTGAACCGAGCCAGTGCAGTACATCTGGTCAGTGCCACCCCACTGGCCACAAATTGGTTGAATCGATGTTGTTTCCATGTAATTTCAACAAAAAAATCAATATGACAACGTTGAATCAACGTGAACAACTGATTGGATTTAAATATATATATATATAGTCAATGTAAAGGAATTTAGGGAATGTTTGTCTTTTTATCACCCAACTTTTAACCTAAATCCAGTGAAATTTTCCCATATTTTTGGGAAAATGAATTGAATTCAGGTGAGTTGACAATCAAATGTAAATCAAAATGAGTCATTTAACTTGATGTGTTTGCCCAGTGGGACCTCAGCCTCAGGGTCCCCTGACACAGGGCAGTTTCCCAGACCTGTGGAGGAAGAGGAGGGGCTGAACAAACCCACTGACAACAGTGATAGAGAAACAAATGGACCATCCCCCCCAAAACTCCACTACTTCTATAAAATGATAGCTAACTAGGAGAAGAACCAGTGGGAGGTAGCTGACAATCATAGACAGCATGATCATTGAAATGATCCTGAAGGCCCTCAGCTTCATGTTGTTCATCCCTTCCCCCTCTCTCTCTCCTTCCCCCGGACCGGGACGTTTCAGAGCCCAGAGAACAGCCAGGCAGCAGAACAACATCACAGAAAGCATAAGCATATTTAAAATCAAATCAAAGCACTCCCACCATAAATATTGGTATTCACCAAACATATTTACAAAGCAGAACCCAAGCACCATCATCCAGACAACACCACAACACCCCACTCTGTATCTCAGGGGTTTGTACTTCAGGAAGATTACAGGGTGAACCACCGCCAGGTAGCGCTCCACACAGATACAGCACTGGAACAGAGGACGACCAAAGAGGTTGAAACCAGAAAAGAATGTCCCAGCGCTCCGTAAAGCACCATTATCTTGGATGTGATAATGAATTAAAAACATCAGATTGGACAGACTGTAGAAGATCTCAGACACAGCAAGGTTGAGAGAGAAGATGTCTGAAGATATCATCTCTACAGCTCCGGTCACCATCAGCCACACGACGTAGACATTGGTGGGGAGACCCAGGATGAGGTTGATAGAGACGGCAGCAGTGTACAGAACATACTGGACATACTGGAAAGGAAGGAGGGTAACACTATAATAACATGTATTAGTAAATCATTTATTAGACATTAACAAACAGTTTTCTTAACATTTATTAATCATTACATCCCACATGTATAAATATTAGTAAGCTAGTTATTTACACATTTAAATACTTATAAATGTTTTATTATTGGATGTTATTATACATTTTTACCGGAAGGTGTTCAGTGAAGGAAGAGAGGAGAGTAGAGTTGCTGTCTCCAGAGGTGTTCATGTCTTCTCAGTCATTGGGGTCTGTGAATGTACGAGACAAAACTTTCCAATTCTTACTCCTTTAATCGGGATTAGTGAATTTGTCCAAATAAAATATGAAAAAAAGGGTATTTTCAGTGTAGACTACCTGTTGTGTTCCTCAGACAACCCTGGTCTCTTCAGTGGGTCTAAAGCTCTGCCTCTGACCCAGCCTTCACAAAGGTTTGAGTTTCCTCCCCACCTTTTCTGAAGGACAACGCAACACACATCTAGGTCCTCCCCAACGCATCTCATTGGATAGCATTGAGTTTGCTGTGTTGTTAACCATCATTTTGTCTGGTTTGAATCTCCCCTGAAGCTCGGCCCTGCCTTTGCACAGGCGTTTGCTACTTAATGGAGAAATGTATTCAGCCAGAACCAGATATGCAAACGTAGGAGGCGAAGGCCAGTTTCAAACCAAACATGCACACAACACATGTTCTGCAGCAGGGGTTAGGTTATTCTGTGGAGTGGAATGTGATTGGGTGTAATAGGGGAGGAGGTGTGAATAACGCTGTTCATCATATGTCTACCTTTCACACACTCAATAAATATTATTTAAATCTCAGAAAATAGCAATTTGATCAGGGAGTTTTTCTTCAATTTGTTTTTCTAAAGCAATCACTTTAAATACTGTTTACCTTTAATTAGAAATCAGCACAACATTAGAATGTAGCCAATGGAGAATGAGTTCAGTGAAGGAAAGCCATCAAAACGTATTCATCTCCGTTTCTGAACCCATGCATAGCTAAAACAATGGATAGATGTTGACCTAAGAGTTGTGTAAAGTCGGTAGAATCTTATAAAAAAAATGAATCAAAGCTGTAATGGCTGCCAAAGGCACTACCACAGGTAAAACACCAGTCTCAACGTCAACAGTGAAGAGGCGACTCCGGGATGCTGAAATACCAAATTAACTGGCCTGATGAACACAGGATGGCCGGGCAGTGATAGTGGTTCCTCTCCGTCGCTCGTTGTGTTGATTTCATCATGTCCATTTGGTGATGTTTTTTTCACTGTTGAATCATATTGCAAATGCACGTGCATTTGCAATATGTTTCAATGGGCATTTACCATCACGAATTTGTCATGCTCAAAAATCCTGCAGAAATGCCAAATTAACTGGCCTGATGAACACAGGATGGCCGGGAAGTGATAGTGGTTCCTCTCCATTGCTCGTTGTGTTGATTTCATCATGTCCATTTGGTGATGTTTTTTCACTGTTGCAAATGCACTGTGCATTTGCAATATGGTTCAATGGGCATTAACCATCACGAATTTGGTATGCTCAAAAATCCTGCAGGACTGTGAAATTGACTGGCCCGATGAACTCGGGATGGCCGGGCAGTGATTCTGGTTCCTCTCCATCACTCGTTGGGGTTTATTTCAGAATGTCACTTTGGTGATGGTACCTCACTGTTTAAACATATTGCAAATGGACAAAAGTCACCAGCAAGTCACCGTCCATCAGTCAATTAGATGTCATTCTGACACCAAACTGATACAAACTGACACCACACCCACTTTTTCCAACTCGATTAGAAGCCAACTATCACATACTTCAGAGCTGGCCCAAAATTCACAACGCCTTCTGTTCAAACCATAATAAAAACGTTAAACACGTAGTGACGTTCTAGCTGCGGGTCCAGTTCTGACATTATGTGCAGGCCTATGTGAGGCGACCCCGAATCCCGACCCCGAAGTTTCGGCTCGATAGGTCATTTGGTGCCTGAGCAAGACCCTAATTGGTGGTGAAAATCCACTTTTTTCCATTTCCAATTGAATGAGCTATCGGACAGAAATGTATGGGTCCGTCTATATGGGCCGAGGAGGTCGCAATGCACCTTGTCTTGCGACTCTGGGACATTTTCGTGATGCAAAAATGAATTGAAGTTATTGCAAATATACGAGGCTGTTTCTCGGTCCGAGAACCTTCTAGAGCCAAGTAACTCACCACGCACCATCGACCTGAGGTCTAGAACAGGTTTCTAAAGTTTCAGAACTCTAGGTCTGATGGTTCTTTTTTAGCTCGAACAAAGGTAACTATTGCAAGCACTGTCTGTCTCTACGCACCCCAATATGTCCCTCCTTCCAAGCTGTGTGTGTGTGTGTGATTTAGTTTTTCTTTGAAATTGTATGGGAGAAATGACTGATTTACAGTTCATGGGGGTTGCCTAATCACACATATGAAGTTTTGAAAATATCTGACCTTTCGAAACAGCCACTATGACACCATTTAAGGCACTTTCGGCTGGCACAGGAAGCTATAAGTCAACTCATATCCTGATTGGGGTATGCCTTTACAGAATCCTGAGTTTTAAGTGTTTTCGTTAAGAACTGACCGATTTACACATGGTTGAATGCACTATTTATCACAAACTGCTGGTTGGGTATGGAAAAAACTTTTAGGGTGATTTTACCACTTCCGGTTGCTTCAGGAAGCTTAGAATCGACACAGGTAGACCTCATAGTGTCCTGATGGACTGTCATTGAAGACAGGTTCATAAGACATTCATAACCCACATAGGCTTCAGGTTGACTTTAGAGGAGCAGGCAATGTATTCCTATGGGGAGAGAAGTCATTGTAATCTGTGAGATCAAAAAACCCTGATTAACTGTTAACTTCTTGAAACTCCCCACCCCGGATCCGGGTTTGTGACTAAAGCCTCAGGCTCATTAGCATAACGCAACGTTAACGATTTCTGAAAATCGCAAATAAAATGAAAATAATGCGTCCGCTCTCAAGCTTAGCCTTTTCTTAACAACACTGTCATCTCAGATTTTCAAAATATGCTTTTGAACCATAGAAATTGACTAATTTGTGTAAGAGTATGCAAAGCTAGCATAGCATTTTGAGTAGCATTTAGCACGCAACATTTTCACAAAAACCAGATAACCAAATAAATAAAATAATTTACCTTTGAAGAGCTTCTGATGTTTTCAATGAGGAGACTCTCAGTTACATACCAAATGCGCAGTTTTTCCTGAAAGCGTCTGTGTGTAGGAGAAATCGTTCCGTTTTCTACATTGCGTCTGGCTACCGAAACGAACCGAAAATTCAGTCACCTACAACGTAAAACTTTTTCCGGATTAACTACATAATATCGACCGAAACATGGCAAACGTTGTTTGGAATCAATCCTCAAGGTGTTTTTTCACATATCTCTTCATTGATATGCAGTTCGTGGAAGCTTGCTTTCCTCTCTGTATCCCATGGAAAAATACTGGCAGGTGACTTTTGCGCACCAATTTCGGCGCAGGACACCGGGCGGACACCTGGTAAATGTGGTCTCTTTATGGTCAATCTTCCAATGATCTGCCTACAAATACGTCACAATGCTGCAGACACCTTGGGGAATCGACAGAAAGGGCAGGCTCATTCCTCTCGCATTCACAGCCATATAAGGAGACAATGGAAAACAGAGCCTCAAAAATCCTGCTCATTTCCTGGATGCCATCTCATCTTGGTTTTGCCTGAAGCTCACGTTCTAGGGCACGCACAGAGAATATCTTGGTAGTTTTGGACACGTCAGAGTGTTTTCTTTCGAAAGCTATCAATTATATGCATAGTCGAGCATCTTTTTGTGACAAAATATCTTGTTTAAAACGGGAACGTTTTTCATCCAAAAATGAAATAGCGCCCCCATAGATGTAAGAGGTTAAGGATTAATGCCACACGGTCAAGGTTAGGCTTGCACAGATCGGGAGGACCTCAGGAACGTACCTGAGGTCGAATTGTGTTTCACACCCCAACGGTTCTCTCACTGTCACCCAAAAGCAAATTACATTTCGAGCCAGGCTTCATTTTGGGCCTATTTTTTTCACGGTCGCTGCACTCAGAGCGAGCTACGGTCAAGCGGGGCATCTCGTTGAACCTGGCACGGTGTAGAGAATATGGAAATGCCATTGCAGGCTCTGTGTGTCTTTAAGCACCGCACTTTGTTACTCCATCCTTGCTGTGTGTGTGTGTGTGTGAGAGAGAGCTTTTTTTTACATCTGTTTGGAGAAATTACTGACTTACAGTTCATGGGGGTTGCCTAATGACACATATGAAGTTTTGAAAAGATCTGACCTTTTTAATCGTTCGAAACAGCACCTATGACACCATTTTAAGGCACTTCCGATTTACACAGGAAGCTGAAAGTGAACACATTTCCTCCTTGGGGTAGACAATTATAGAATTTCGAGTTTTAAGTCTTTACATTAAGAACTGACTTATTTACGGAGGGTTTAGTGAGTGTGTGTTATTTCAGAAAATCCCAGAAATCCCAGAAATCTCTCAGAGCTCCGAAGCTCACACTTTAAAAAGATTCTTATGAACACGCTGCAACTGGATCATTAACTGTTTAAAAAATATATATATTTTTGAACATCACCAATTTGACATTGTACGATTTCTCTTAAATGACGACAGATAAATGGCTGGTTCTTTTTTTATTGACACCGTACGTTCCTTTACTTTGATGTGAAGTGGTTAAATTATTGCTCTATTTTCATTTTGGACCTTTAATCCCAGAAAAATAGCCATAACTCAAAAACCGTTGAGGCCTAGACGCCATCTTGTTCGGGGCCAACTGCTCATTATGCAAAACCTATGCTCACCAAGTTTCAGTGTCAAAATATTTTCGGCTAAGGAGATAAGGCCACGTCGTGATTCGTGATGTTTTGTACATTTGCAATATGATTCCATTCGCCCGGATTTACCGGGACAGCGGAAAAATGACCAAAATTTGATTATTTTATAAAACGGAAACCGAATGTCCGAGAGAGTTCGTTTGATGACTTCCTGGAAGATCTGGCCCTGCCGCACGGCCCGACGCCATCCGCAAATTTTACAAACGTTTTCGGACGTCTAGTAAGGGACCGTACATTTGCAATGTGGATGTTCTCACTAACCATATGGCAAATGTCAAAATGTTCCCTTATTAAGGTATGGAAGGTCAGTCCCATGCATCCACATCTCCATCCATGAATTTAAGAGCGATAACATTTATACAGCCCATCCCTCTGATGTTCACTACAAAATGACGGGTTGCTTGAGCTTAACAACAATGTGGCTGTTTTGGTTTGAACCCTTTACTTCCACTTCAACTATGTTAACAATCTGAATAATGATCCAACAAGATTAATTCACACAGTGCCATTAACAGTGGTAAAATGTAATGTTGATAACAAAAGTCTTATGAAATAATATTAAAACCTGATAAGGCAGGAAACAGTATAATATGTTCAATAGAATCAAAACAGAATGTCAGATGTACAGATAAATGTGGGCTAAATCAGAGTCACACAGAGTGATTCTTGGTGGTCGTTAACAAATCTACTTTGAATTAAAAGTATCCACCTCACACACATGGTTCTGGGCTTAAACAAAATAAGACATCTGTACCATGTCAGATATAGAGATGAAATGTATTACATTTAGAGTTTGCATCACAATATTACACTTTATATAAATCACAGAAGACTGAAATATAACCAAACTGTTAGACATAGAAACACCAGATTTAGACTTTAAATACATGACAGAAGACTGAAATATAACCAAACTGTTAGACATAGAAACACCAGATTTAGACTTTAAATACATGACAGAAGACTGAAATATAACCAAACTGTTAGACATAGAAACACCAGATTTACACTTTAAATACATGACAGAAGACTGAAATATAACCAAACTGTTAGACATAGAAACACCAGATTTAGACTTTAAATACATGACAGAAGACTGAAATATAACCAAACTGTTAGACATAGAAACACCAGATTTACACTTTAAATACATGACAGAAGACTGAAATATAACCAAACTGTTAGACATAGAAACACCAGATTTACACTTTAAATACATGACAGAAGACTGAAATATAACCAAACTGTTAGACATAGAAACACCAGATTTAGACTTTAAATACATGACAGAAGACTGAAATATAACCAAACTGTTAGACATAGAAACACCAGATTTAGACTTTAAATACATCACAGAAGACTGAAATATAACCAAACTGTTAGACATAGAAACACCAGATTTAGACTTTAAATACATCACAGAAGACTGAAATATAACCAAACTGTTAGACATAGAAACACCAGATGTACACTTCATTTTTTTTCTATGATGATTAATAATTATTAAATTATGAAAAAGATGAATAACATTACACCCATGAGGCCACTAGAGGGAGATTCGGTCATTTGACTACAGGAAGCGGCTACAAAAGAGAGAACCCTAAAAATTCGGCACATCTTGTGTTTCTATAAAAGTCAAAACATTCCTCAATATTAGTAGTCGGCATTGTATCATCGTGCTTTCTGATCAAAGACCATGTGAGCTACATGCAACATGTTAGGGATAGTTTCAGTGTCCTTGTGATAATGCCTGAGATGGCCGAGCACTGATGACCCACTGTAATAATACAATAAAATAAACAATTGTTTCAGGTAGGGTTCAAAAGGAAATTATTTTCCTAAAATTATCAGGTTTTCATGCTCATTCCCTTGTGATTCTGGGAATCTTCCAACCGGGATATCTGGAAAACCTTGGGATTCTGGGAAAGTAACAAAATGTTCCAACTGTAATGGCAGGGACAATAAATATACATGTTTCCTGTGGAATTCTATTCCATTGCTACTAAAGACACACAGCATTATTGACATTTAGAGCATTTAGATTTCAGGTAGAAATGCTTCATGTTAGGGGAGATATTCTCAGGGTCCCCTGATACAGGCCAGTTTCCCAGCTCTGTGGAGGTAGAGGAGGGGCTGAACAAACCCAGAGATAATTATGAGGGAGAAAGAGATGGAGAGAGCGAAGTAGAAGTCGTCGAAGTTCAGGTACCCTTGGAAAGACACAGTGACCATGACAGGAAGAACACTCACGACCACAGACACTAGAATTACCAGAATGATCCAGAAAGCCTTTCTCTTCATGTTGTTCATCCCTTCCACCTCTCGCTCTCCTTCCCCCGGCCCGGGACGTCTCAGAGCTCTGAGAACAGCCAGGCAGCAGAACAACTCAATGGAAAACACAACCAGATACTGAGCCAAGTAAAAGTAATAGAAGGTGGTTGAGAAAGACATGAACAATGCAGCAACACAGAACCCAAGAACCACCAGCCAGACAACACCACAACACCCCACCCTGTACCTCAGGGGTTTGTACTTCAGGAAGGTTACAGGGTGGACCACCGCCAGGTAGCGCTCCACACAGATACAGCACTGGAACAGAGGACGACTGACAGTAAGTAAACCCGTAGAGAAAGCCCTGGCAGGCAGGAACAAGCCATTCAACAGATAGTAGTCCAGCAAAGCCAAGAGATTGAATAGACAGTAGATGATCTCAGACACGGTCAGATTGAGAGAGAAGAACTCTGAAGCCATCGTCCCTACAGCTCTGGTCACTATCAGCCACAGGACGTAGACATTGGTGGGGAGACCCAGGATGAGGTTGAGTGCGTAGGCGATGGTGAAGAGATATTTGGTCTGGTCCATGTAGTTGTTTAGGTTGTCCAGGGTAGAGGAGGGAGAGGAGTCGTTCACCACAGAGGTGTTCATCTTCTCTTCAGTCCAATAGAACTAGAATGACAATAGAACTAGAATAGAACCCACGGAATGACAGAGATGTTCTGTGATCTTTTGGGAGTTCCAGGGTTCGTGTGATGACAGATTAAAATGGTAAGAAAGATTTCATGTCAGAGAATCCTTTGCATTGTGATTCAAAATGACATACGTCACAAATGGTACCTAACCAACCGGAGGGAAAGGTGAAGAAGACTTTACCTTCACATGTCACCTTTCATTTCCTATTTAGCTTTAAAATATTATATTTCAGTCAACAATATGAAGCTTATAGCATCTTTAAAAAGTCAACGCCAACTTTGACATCTCACATCTATCAATATATTTTTGCTCCATATTTATTTGATATTACTTAGTCCAATTACAATTGAATCAAAACTCAAATCAAAAGTTTCCATGGGGTCATACCTGTCTCAGAGTAGTGCTCCGTCCCTCTCTTCCTCTGGGAGTTTACAGGTGTAGTGTCTGTCTCAGAGTAGTGCTCCGTGCCTCTCTTCCTCTGGGAGTTTACAGGTGTAGTGTCTATCTCAGAGTAGTGCTCCGTGCCTCTCTTCCTCTGGGAGTTTACAGGTGTAGTGTCTGTCTCAGAGTAGCGCTCCGTCCCTCTCTTCCTCTGGGAGTTTACAGGTGTAGTGTCTGTCTCAGAGTAGTGCTCCGTCCCTCTCTTCCTCTGGGAGTTTACAGGTGTAGTGTCTGTCTCAGAGTAGCGCTCCGTCCCTCTCTTCCTCTGGGAGTTTACAGGTGTAGTGTCTGTCTCAGAGTAGTGCTCCGTCCCTCTCTTCCTCTGGGAGTTTACAGGTGTAGTGTCTGTCTCAGAGTAGTGCTCCGTGCCTCTCTTCCTCTGGGAGTTTACAGGTGTAGTGTCTGTCTCAGGAGCTGAAGAAGCCTGTATAGGACACACACACACACACACACACACACACACACACACACACACACACACACACACACACACACACACACACACACACACACACACACACACACACACACACACACACACACACACACACACACACACACACAGCCTCTAACTCTGTCCATTAACATAACATCAGAGGAGAAGTCAACACAGCCAGGTAATGACCAGGAACCAGATTATTCTAAAATGTTCCTTGATTTCCATCCCTTGCCTTCAGGGACGGACGTTTTGTTTGCATCACCAATGACACCCTATTCCCTAAATAGTGAACTTCCTTTGACGAGGACCCATGTAGGGAAGAGGGTGTCATTTGGAACGGACAATTGGTGACGGACGTCAGAAGGTCATCTCTCTCCAATCAAAGGTGCCTCGGAGAGGCAGTATACCGCCCCATAAAGGTGTCCAACAGTATACCACTCTATAAAGGTGTCCAACAGTATAGCACTCTGTAAAGGTGTCCAACAGTATAACAATCTGTAAAGGTGTCCTACAGTTTACCACTCTATAAAGGTGTCCTTCAGTATACCACTCTATAAAGGTGTCCTACAGTATACCACTCTATAAAGGTGTCCTTCAGTATACCACTCTATAAAGGTGTTTACAGTATACCACTCTATAAAGGTGTCCTTCAGTATACCACTCTATAAATGTGTTTACAGTATACCACTCTATTAAGGTGTCCTTCAGTATACCAGTCTATAAAGGTGTCCTACAGTATACCACGCTATAAAGGTGTTTACAGTATACCACTCTATTAAGGTGTCCTTCAGTATACCACTCTATAAAGGTGTCCTTCAGTATACCACTCTATAAAGGTGTCCTTCAGTTTACCACTCTATTAAGGTGTCCAACAGTATACCACTCTATAAAGGTGTCCTTCAGTATACCACTCTATAAAGGTGTCCTTCAGTATACCACTCTATTAAGGTGTCCAACAGTATACCACTCTATAAAGGTGTCCTTCAGTATACCACTCTATAAAGGTGTCCTTCAGTATACCACTCTATAAAGGTGTCCTTCAGTATACCACTCTTTAAAGGTGTCCTTCAGTATACCACTCTATAAAGGTGTCCTTCAGTATACCACTCTTTAAAGGTGTTTACAGTATACCACTCTATAAAGGTGTCCTTCAGTATACCACTCTTTAAAGGTGTTTACAGTATACCACTCTATAAAGGTGTCCAACAGTATACCACTCTATTAAGGTGTCCTTCAGTATACCACTCTATTAAGGTGTCCTTCAGTATACCACTCTTTAAAGGTGTTTACAGTATACCACTCTATAAAGGTGTCCAACAGTATACCACTCTATTAAGGTGTCCTTCAGTATACCACTCTATTAAGGTGTCCAACAGTATACCACTCTATAAAGGTGTCCTTCAGTATACCACTCTATAAAGGTGTCCTTCAGTATACCACTCTATAAAGGTGTCCTTCAGTATACCACTCTATAAAGGTGTCCTTCAGTATACCACTCTATAAAGGTGTCCTACAGTTTACCACTCTATAAAGGTGTCCTTCAGTATACCACTCTATAAAGGTGTTTACAGTATACCACTCTATAAAGGTGTTTACAGTATACCACTCTATTAAGGTGTCCTACAGTATACCACTCTATTAAGTTGTCCTACAGTATACCACTCTATAAAGGTGTCCTACAGTATACCACTCTATTAAGTTGTCCTACAGTATACCACTCTATTAAGGTGTCCTACAGTATACCACTCTATTAAGGTGTCCTACAGTATACCATTCTATAAAGGTGTTTACAGTATACCACTCTGTCATGACGTTGGCCTCTTTGGGTATAGCAAGCCCACCCCCCTTTTTTTGGTGGTGGTCTAACATAAATATAGGTTGTGTTTTCGCTGTAAAACATTTTAAGAATGGGACATGATGGGTAGATTAACAAGATGTTTATCTTTCATTTGCTGTATTGGACATTTGCTGTATTCGACTTGGCACTCCGGTCCCGCTTGCCATGTGGTAGTAGAGAGAACAGTCTATGACTGGGGTGGCTGGGGTCGTTGACAATTTTTAGGGCCTTCCTCTGACACCGCCTGGTGTAGAGGTCCTGTATGGCAGGCAGCTTTGCCCCAGTGATTTACTGGGCCATACGCAATACCCTCTGAAGTGCCTTGCGGTCAGAGGCCGGGCAATTGTCGTACCAGGCAGTGATGCAACCGGTCAGGATGCTCTCGATGTTGCAGCTGTAGAACCTTTTGAGGATCTCAGGACCCATGCCAAATCTTTTTAATTTCCTGATGGGGAATTGGCTTGTCATGCCCTCTTCATGCCTTACTTGGTGTGTTTGGACCATTCTAGTTCGTTGTTGATGTTGACACCAAGGAACTTGAAGCTGTCAACCTTCTCCACTACATCCCCGACGATGGGGGCGTGTGGGGGCGTGCGTGCTCGGTGCTCCTTTTCCTGTAGTCCACAATCGTCTCCTTAGTCTTGGTTATGTTGAGGGATAGGTTGTTATTCTGGCACCACCTGGCTAAGCTGTCTCGTCATTGTCGGTGATCAGGCCTGCCACTGTTGTGTCATCTGCAAACTTAATGATGGTGTTGGAGTCGTGCCTGGCCATGCAGTCGTGGGTGAACAGGGAGTACAGGAGGGGACTGAGCACGCACCCCTGGGGAGCTCCAGTGTTGAGGATCAGCGTAGCAGATGTGTTGCTACCTACCCTCACCACCTGCGGGGAGCCAGTCAGGAATTCCAGGATCCAGGTGCAGAGGGAGGTGTTTAGTCACAGGTTCCTTAGATTAGTGATGAGCTTTGAGGGTACTATGGTGTTGAACGCTGAGCTGTAGTCAATGAATAGCATTCTCACACAGGTGTTCCTTTTGTCCAGGTGGGAAAAGGGAGTGTGGAGTGTAATAGAGATTGCATAATCTGTGGATCTGTTTGGGCGGTATGCAAATTGGAGTGGGTCTCGGGTTTCTGGGATAATGGTGTTGATGTGAGCCATTACCAGCCTTTCAAAGCACTTCATGGCTATGGACGTGAGTGCTACGGGTCTGTAGTCATTTAGGCAGGTTTCCTTTGTCTTCTTGGACACAGGGACTATGGTGGTCTGCTTGAAACATGTTGGTATTACAGACTCAATCAAGGGCATGTTGAAAATGTCAGTGAAAGACACCTGTCAGTTGGTCAGCACATGCCCGGAGCACACTTCCTGGTAATCTGTCTGGCCCCGCAGCCTTGTGTATGTTGACCTGTATAAAGGTCTTACTCACTTCGGCTACGGCGAGCGTGATCACACAGTCGTCCGGAACAGCTGATGCTCTCATGCATGCCTCATTGTTGCTTGCCTCGAAGCGAGCATAGAAGTGATATAGCCCGTCTGATAGGCTCGTGTCACTGGACAGCTCGCGACTGTGCTTCCCTCTGTAGTCTGTAATAGTTTGCGAGACCTGCCACATCCGACGAGCGTCGGAGCCAGTGTAGTATGATTCAATATTAGCCCTGTATTGACGCGTTGCCTTTTTAATGGTTCGTCGCAGGGCATAGCGGAATTTCTTGAAAGCTTCCGGATTAGAGTCCCGCACATTAAAAGCAGCAGCTCTACCCTTTAACTCAGTGCGAATGTTGCCTGTAATCCATGGCTTCTGGTTGGGGTATGTACGTACAGTCACTGTGGGGACGACGTCCTCGATGAACTTATTGATAAAGCCAGTGACTGGTTTGGTGTATTCCTCAATGTCATCCAAAGAATCCCGGAACATGTTCCAGTCTGTGATAGCACAGCAGTCCTGTAGTTTAGCATCTGCTTCATCTGATCACTTTTTCATAGACATGGTGCTACCTGCTTTAAATTTTTATTGTAAGCTGGAATCAGGAGGATAGAGTTGTGGTCGGATTTATCAAATGGAGGGCGAGGGAGATATTTGTATGCTTATCTGTGTGTGGAGTACAGGTTATCTAGAATTTTATGCACATTTAATATGTCGATAGAGATTTGGTAGAACTAATTTAAGTTTCCCTGCATTAAAGTTTCCGGCCACCAAGAGTGCCGCCTCTAGGTAAGTGGTTTCCTGTTTGCTCATTTCCTTATGCAGCTGACTGAGTGCGGTCTCATTGCTAGCATCAGTTTGTGGTGGTAAATAAACAGCCATGAAAAGAATAGCTGAGAACTCTCTAGGCAAGTAGTGTGGCCTGCAATTATTCACAATATACTTCAGTTGAGCAAAAGTGTTCCAATGTCTAGGATATGGCTAAACAGTCAGAGAAATGTTAAAAATGTATATTTCAACTAATTTTGCTTAATTTAACTTAACAATGAACAACTGTGGATTATATTTTTAACGTTCTTGGTTCTATTTCTCAAGTGTCACAGCTGGAGAGAGGAAAAAAGTCAGGAAAAACAGTCGGAAACTGAAATTACAATTAATTTAAAGTATGTTTAACATAACATGTTAAAAAGTTGTAGGTTATTCCAAAAAATGGTTTCTATTTCTCAAAGTTCAGACAGGCTAGATGGCAACACAGTCAGAAACAATATTACAATTCATTTAACTTAAAATTTAACAATTGTAGATAAATCATTTTTTAAAGTAATTGTTTCTATTTCTTTACAAAAACCTCTCTTACTTTTAAATTCCCACACAAAAAAATGTGTCAGGGTGTTGGTTTTGTTGAAACACAGATTGCCTCTTTAATTCCCACACAACTACTATTCCGCCCCAATTCTATTCTCATTGGTTCCGGGTTTGTACAGATCGGCTTAGTAATAAGGGAAAAAAATATCACGCCAGTGCCGTGCCACTGGACACAAAATGGCAGAATCAATGTTGTTTCCATGTAACTTCAACACATATAATCAACATGACGACGTTAAATCAAGGTGGGAAACTGGACGTCAACGTGAAAGAGTTTCGCAAAAAAAAAAATTTTTTTCTTTCAACTTTTCGTCCAAATTAAATGGTTCAAATGGTTCTAATCAACATTAGAACTGATGTCAGCATAGAAGAATAAAGCCATTTTACAGACTGAAGCAACAGACACATTTGTCTGTACACATTTGTACAGACACATAAAATAGAGAGTCGGCAATCCTATTGCGTTGATGTACAATTCCTTAAAGGATGTTTCTTTTGGTTAGTTTCCTTGATGTCAGTGCCTAATGTGACCTCAGCCTCAGGATCCCCTGACACAGGGCAGTTTCCCAGACCTGTGCAGGTAGAGGAGGGGCTGAACAAACCCACTGACAATAGCGAAAGAGAAACAACTGGAACATCCCCAAGAAACTCCACTGTTTCTTTAAAATGATAACTGACTAGGTTAAGAACCAGTGGGAGGTAGCTGACAATCATAGACACCATGATAATTTGATCCTGAAGGCCCTCAGATTCATGTTGTTCATCCCTTCCCCTCTCTCTCGCTCCTTCCCCCGGACCGGGACGTTTCAGAGCCCAGAGAACAGCCAGGTTCTCGTAAACAGGTTAAAAATCAAAGCAAACAACTTCCACCATGCAGATTGGTATTTACCAAGCATATTTGCAAAGCAGGAGCCATGCAACATCAGCCAGACAACACCACAACATCTCACCCTAAATCTCAGGGGTTTGTACTTCAGTAAGGGAATACCCCCATGATATGGACAAAAATGAATGGGAACTTATTGGCACAATACGAAACATATACACGATGTAAAATACGACTCAAATGGACGTTGTTTCATTCAAAACGTATTGCAAATGCTATATGGCAAATGCCAAGTGTCACACAGCAAAAATCCAATAGATGACGAGCGCTCTCCAAGGTAAATTTTCATATTGCAAATGCACATCAAGTCAAGGGTCAAATTTTTTTAATTATATATTTTTCAACAACCTATCACCCCCTTAAAAAAGTGCTTTCTGTACTGTGTTTCAATATTCTTGAAATTTTTGGGTCAATTATACATGTATAGGAACTGTATGAACATACTTATGTCATATTTTATTGTCATATTTTTTTAAATTGTCCGTAAGGCATATGTTTTGTCCATTTGCGATTTGATTTCATAGGAAGTCAAAAGTTGAAGTCAAAAGTCAGTGAACCATTGCCAAATGCCATAAGAAATGTCCAAATGCAATATGAAAGTATTGAAAGTGCCAAATCGGGATGTCATGTCCATTTGCCATGTACGATCATAGGAAGCCGGTAACCAAACCCGAAAGTCAGTGAACCATGTCCAAATGGCATTTATACTGCCCAAATGATATATAGCACTATGTTAAGCCATGAGTCAACCTGGGGTGGCAGGGTAGCCTAGTGGTTAGGGTGTTGGACTAGTAACCGGAAGGTTGCAAGTTCAAACCCCTGAGCTGACAAGGTACAAATCTGTTGTTCTACCCCTGACCAGGCAGTTAAACCACTGTTCCTAGGCTGTGATAAAAAATGAGAATTTGTTCTTAATTGACTTGCCTAGTTAAACAAAGTAAAAAAAAGTATATTTGTCATGTATGAAGAGGGAGAAGTGGTGCTCTGTTGTTCTTTAACAATTTTTTGAATAATGACCCAAATGACCAGGGGCACGGGTGGAGTGTGCTCCCAACCCAACCATAGACCCCTTGCACATTTTTTTAAAAATGTGCTCCTGGTAACCCATTCCAATCACCAGGCGCACGGCTGTCCATTTGCAATATGTTTCAATGGGCAATTATCATCACAAATTTGGCATGCTCAAAAAAACTGCAGAAATGCATAATTGACTGGCCCGATGACCTCGGGATGGCCGGGCAGTGATTGTGGTTCCTCTCCATGTCTGAACACGCCGTAACTGGATCTGTAACTTTTTTGGAAAAAAAAAATTCTTTGTACATTGTACGATTTCTCTTAAATTACGGTAGATAAATGGCTGGTTCTTTTTTTCCTAACACAGTAGGTTCAAGTACTTTGACGTGAAGTGGTAAAATTAGCACTCTATTTTTGTTTTTGACATTTAATCCCAGAGAAATGGTCTTAACTCAAATAGCGTTGAGGCATCGACACCATCAGGGCTAACAGCTTGTTAGTCAAAACCCATGCTCACTGAGTTTCGTCTTCCAAAGTCTTTTCCGTTTAGGATAAATGGCCACGTCGTTATTGGTGATGTTTTGTACATTTGCAATAAGATTCCATTAGCCATCTGGTGGAATTTACCGGGACAGCGGAAAAATGACCAAAATGTGAAAATTCACAGCCAGGTTGAGAGAGAAGAAGTCTGAAGCCATCGTCCCTACAGCTCCGGTCACCATCAGCCACAGGACGTAGACATTGGTGGGGAGACCCAGGATGAGGTTGATGGAGACGGCAGCAGTGTACAGAACATACTGGACACACTGGAAAGGAAGGTGGGTAAGACTTTATAATATCAGTCATTAGTAAGACATTTATAAGACATTTGCAAACAGTTTACTAATTATCATTATTCACACATTTCAATCCGTCATCTATGGTATATTATTGGAAGTTATCTTCTCAGTCCTTGGGGTCTGTGAATGTACGAGACAAAACATAACTATTTTGACTCCTTTAATAGCTATAAGTGAATTTCTTAAACACAATATGAAAAAATATTGTCTCTTCATTGTAGGCTACCTGTTGTGTTCCTCCGACAACCCTGATCTCTTCAGTGGTCAGTGTCGACTATCTGTTGTGTTCCTCAGACAACCCTGGTCTTTTCAGTGGGTCTAAAGCTCTGCCTCCTACCCACACACAGGTGTGTGTTTCCTCCCCACCTTTTCTGATGGACAACTCAACACACATCTAGGTCCTCCCCAAACCCATTATCTCATTGGATGGCATTGAGTTGGCTGTGTTGTTAACCATCATTTTGTCTGGTTTGAATCTCCCCTTAAGCTCGGCCCTGCCCTTGCACAGGCGTTTGCTACTTAATGGAGAAATGTATTCAGCCAGAACCAGATATGCAAACGTAGGAGGTGAAGGCCAGTTTCAAACCAAACATGGACACAACACATGTTCTGCAGCAAGGTAACATTAGGTTAGACTGTGGAGTGGGTGGGGCTTGGGGTAATGGGGGAAGCTGTGGGATTAACGCTCTTCATCATGTTCAATTCTGTAACTTTCAGAGTGTCAAAAATGGAAAACTCCTCACCATACGTGACGGACAACTCATGACAAGTCTCAGTACTCCCCCATAACTTGTTCTCATTGGATAGCATTGAGTGGGCAGTTTTTACGCACCATTCTGTCTAAAGCTCGGCCCCACCTCACGTCATGGACACACCTATTAGTGTGATCCAATGGGGGAAACGTATGTCGTTTTACGCCTTCTGTTTTTTATTTTTTTTATTTAACTATTATACAATCAGATGAGTTGACCGAGAACACGTTCTCATTTACAGCAACAACCTGGTGAGTAGCTACAGAGGAGAGGAGGGGGGATAAATAAGCCAATTGGAAGCTGGGGACACCGGGGTGATGGTTTGAGGGCCATATTGGGGATGTAGCCAGGGCACCGGGGTGATGGTTTGAGGGCCATATTGGGGATTTAGCCAGGGCACCGGGGTGATGGTTTGAGGGCCATATTGGGTATGTAGCCAGGGCACCGGGGTGATGGTTTGAGGGACATATTGGGGATTTAGCCAGGACACCGGGGTGATAGTTTGAGGGCCATATTGGGGATTTAGCCAGGACACCGGGGTGATGGTTTGAGGGCCATATTGGGAAATTAGCCAGGACACCGGGGTGATGGTTTGAGGGCAATATTGGGAAATTAGCCAGGACACCGGGGTGATGGTTTGAGGCCATATTGGGGTTTTAGCCAGGACACCAGGGTTAACACCACTAGTCTTGTGCCAAGGGATCTTTAGTGACCACAGAGAGTCAGGACATCTGTTAAACATCCCATCTGAAAGACGGACAAACACTGACTAGTTTCAGAGCTTTTGATAGAACAGATGCTCAGTTTATTCAGATTTACTCAGTGATGTTTTATTTATCTATTTTTATTCCAGCCTATACAGTATAGAAGCCTGTCTGAATCCTTCCTTCATATACAGGCCTCTACAGTATAGAAGCCTGTCTCTGACTCTTTCCTTCATATACAGGCCTATACAGTATAGAAGCCTGTCTCTGACTCCTTCCTTCATCTACAGGCCTATACAGTATAGAAGCCTTTCTCTGACTCTTTCCTTCATGTACAGGCCTATACAGTATAGAAGCCTGTCTCTGACTCCTTCCTTCATATACAAGCCTCTACAGTATAGAAGCCTGTCTCTGACTCCTTCCTTCATATACAGGCCTATACAGCAGAGGTTCATGTCTATTAGGTCAACTGAGGACAAAGGGAATGGGGTTATGTGCAACACTGCACAGTCATTCCTCTACTTTTGCATATCAATGATCTGTGTAATGAGGGTGAAGTTTCCCTTAGGTGCAGATCTAGGATCAGCTGGTCCCTCCACCAATACTAACCTCAACCATTGATGTGGACAAGACAAAACTGACCCTAAATCATCATCTATGGACAACTTCACCCAACTCCAATGAGGAGCTGCATTTGTTTGCAGAATGATGGACACACAGGTGTTCAGCCTGGACATAGTTTAATATTCAGGAAGCAGAGTTCATCACTACAGATAGTAGTGTGAGATACTTCCTGTCTGTGACAGCACCAGCAGCAGCACTCTATCCATCAAGGACAAGGTTCTAGTGATACATTTAACTAGACAACATTTTATTTACAAAAGTCAGAGAAGATCAACAAGAGTTTCCACAGTTCAGATGTGATTGGACCATTTATTAAAGTATGAAGAACAACAAGGGAACCATCAAATATAAACAACCATCTTTAACTGATTCAGTTTTACGTCTCTAACAAGAACAATAATCAGTAAAGTTCACTTAAAGGTTCAGTCTGGGATTGGTACGTCCATTTTATGACTTTTGAATTAATGATATAAAGCCATTGATTCTTGAAGAATAGGACTTTTAATGCCTCAGGACTAGAGGCCTTTGTTTACGTTAATCAGGTCACATTACTTAGATTTGAACATTTATTTACATTTTTTTCATCAAACTCTCCCCTTGGTTATGTCAGATGGTCAGATGTCGGGGCGATCTGTAGGGAGCGACATACAGTCAGTGTGTTCTACTAAGGTCATTATGACATCACGATAAACTACCACATATTACAGTCAGTGTGTTCTACTAAGGTCAGAAAGACATCGCAATAAACTACCACATATTACAGGCAGTGTGTTCTACCAAGGTCAGTATGTCATCACAATAAACTACCACATATTACAGTCGTTGTGTTCTACTAAGGTCAGTATGACATCACAATAAACTACCATATATTACAGCCGTTGTGTTCTACTAAGGTCAGAAAGACATCGCAATAAACTACCACATATTACAGTCGTTGTGTTCTACTAAGGTCAGTATGACATCACAATAAACTACCACATATTACAGTCGTTGTGTCCTACTAAGGTGCACTACTTCCGGCGCCGACAGAGATGGCCGCCTCGCTTCGCGTTCATAGGAAACTATGCAGTTTTTTGTTTTTTTATGTGTTATTTCTTACATTAGTACCTCAGGTCATCTTAGGTTTCATTACATACAGCCGAGAAGAACTACTGTATATAAGATCAGCGTCAACTCACCATCAGTACGACCAAGAATATGTTTTTCGCGACGCGGATCCTGTGTTCTGCCTTACAAACAGGACAACGGAATGGATCGCATGCAGCGACCCCAAAAACGACTCCGAAAAAGAGGGAAACGTAGCGGTCTTCTGGTTAGACTACGGAGACGGGCACATCGGGCCCCACTTCCTAGCATTCTTCTTGCCAATGTCCAGTCTATTGACAACAAGGTTGATGAAATCCGAGCAAGGGTAGTATTCCAGAGGGACATCAGAGACTGTAACGTTCTGTGCTTCACGGAAACATGGCTCACTGGAGAGACGCTATCCGATGCGGTGCAGCCAACGGGTTTCTCCACGCATCGCGCCGACAGAAACAAACACCTTTCTGGTAAGAAGAGGGGTGGGGGTGTATGCCTTATGGCTAACGAGGCATGGTGCGATGAAAGAAACATACAGGAACTCAAATCCTTCTGTTCACCTGATTTAGAATTCCTCACAATCAAATATAGACCGCATTACCTACCAAGAGAATTCTCTTCGATTATAATCACAGCCGTATATATCCCCCCCCCAAGCAGACACATCGATGGCTCTGAACAAACTTTATTTAACTCTTTGCAAACTGGAAACCATTTATCCGGAGGCTGCATTCATCGTTGTTGGGGATTTTAACAAGGCTAATCTGAAAACAAGACTCCCTAAATTTTATCAGCATATCGATTGCGCAACCAGGGGCGGAAAAACCTTGGATCACTGTTACTCTAACTTCCGCAACGCATATAAGGCCCTGCCCCGCCCCCTTTCGGAAAAGCTGACCACAACTCCATTTTGCTGATACCTGCCTACAGACAAAAGCTAAAAAAGAAGCTCCCACGCTGAGGTCTGTCCAACGCTGATTCGACCAAGCTGACTCCACACTCCAAGACTGCTTCCATCACGTGGACTGGGACATGTTTCGTATTGAGTCAAATAACAGCATTGACGAATATGCTGATTCGGTGTGCGAGTTCATTAGAACGTGCGTTGAAGATGTCGTTCCCATAGCAACGATTAAAGCATTCCCTAACCAGAAACCTTGGATTGCTGGCAGCATTCGTGTGAAACTGAAAGCACGAACCACTGCTTTCAATCAGGGCAAGGTGTCTGGCAACATGACTGAATACAAACAATGCAGCTATTCCCTCCGCAAGGCTATCAAACAAGCTAAGCGTCAGTACAGAGACAAAGTAGAATCCCAATTCAACGGCTCAGACACAAGAGGCATGTGGCAGGGTCTACAGTCAATCACGGACTACAGGAAGAAATCCAGCCCAGTCACGGACCAGGATGTCTTGCACCCAGGCAGACTAAATAACTTTTTTGCCCGCTTTGAGGACAATACAGTGCCACTGACACTGCCTGCAACGGAAAAATGCGGTCTCTCCTTCACTGCAGCCGAGGTGAGTAAAACATTTAAACGTGTTAACCCTCGCAAGGCTGCAGGCCCAGACGGCATCCCCAGCCGCGCCCTCAGAGCATGCGCAGACCAGCTGGCTGGTGTGTTTACGGACATATTCAATCAATCCCTATACCAGTCTGCTGTTCCCACATGCTTCAAGAGGGCCACCATCGTTCCTTTTCCCAAGAAAGCTAAGGTAACTGAGCTAAACGACTACCGCCCCGTAGCACTCACTTCCGTCATCATGAAGTGCTTTGAGAGACTAGTCAAGGACCATATCACCTCCACCCTACCTGACTCCCTAGACCCACTCCAATTTGCTTACCGCTCAAATAGGTCCACAGACGATGCAATCTCAACCACACTGCACACTGCCCTAAACCATCTGGACAAGAGGAATACCTATGTGAGAATGCTGTTCATCGACTACAGCTCGGCATTCAACACCATAGTACCCTCCAAGCTCGTCATCAAGCTCGAGACCCTGGGTCTCGACCCCGCCCTGTGCAACTGGGTACTGGACTTCCTGATGGGCCGCCCCCAGGTGGTGAGGGTAGGTAACAACATCTCCTCCCCGCTGATCCTCAACACTGGGGCCCCACAAGGGTGCGTTCTGAGCCCTCTCCTGTACTCCCTGTTCACCCACGACTGCGTGGCCACGCACGCCTCCAACTCAATCATCAAGTTTGCGGACGACACAACAGTGGTAGGCTTGATTACCAACAACGACGAGACGGCCTACAGGGAGGAGGTGAGGGCCCTCGGAGTGTGGTGTCAGGAAAATAACCTCACACTCAACGTCAACAAAACTAAGGAGATGATTGTGGACTTCAGGAAACAGCAGAGGGAACACCCCCTATCCACATCGATGGAACAGTAGTGGAGAGAGTAGCAAGTTTTAAGTTCCTCGGCATACACATCACAGACAAACTGAATTGGTCCACTCACACAGACAGCATCGTGAAGAAGGCGCAGCAGCGCCTCTTCAACCTCAGGAGGCTGAAGAAATTCGGCTTGTCACCAAAAGCACTCACAAACTTCTACAGAGGCACAATCGAGAGCATCCTGGCGGGCTGTATCACCGCCTGGTACGGCAACTGCTCCGCCCTCAACCGTAAGGCTCTCCAGAGGGTAGTGAGGTCTGCACAATGCATCATCGGGGGCAAACTACCTGCCCTCCAGGACACCTACACCACCCGATGTTACAGGAAGGCCATAAAGATCATCAAGGACATCTACCACCCGAGCCACTGCCTGTTCACCCCGCTATCATCCAGAAGGCGAGGTCAGTACAGGTGCATCAAAGCTGGGACCGAGAGACTGAAAAACAGCTTCTATCTCAAGGCCATCAGACTGTTAAACAGCCACCACTAACATTGAGTGGCTGCTGCCTACACACTGACACTGACTCAACTCCAGCCACTTTAATAATGGGAATTGATGGGAAATGTTGTAAATATATCACTAGCCACTTTAAACCAATGCTACCTTATATAATGTTACTTACCCTACATTATTCATCTCATATGCATACCTATATACTGTACTCTATATCATCGACTGCATACTTATGTAATACATGTATCACTAGCCACTTTAACTATGCCACTTTGTTTACATATTCATCTCACATGTATATACTGTACTCGATACCATCTACTGTATCTTGCCTATGCTGCTCTGTACCATCACTCACTCATATATCCTTATGTACATATTCTTTATCCCCTTACACTGTGTATAAGACAGTAGATTAGGAATTGTTAGTTAGATTACTTGTTGGTTATTACTGCATTGTCGGAACTAGAAGCACAAGCATTTCGCTACACTCGCATTAACATCTGCTAACCATGTGTATGTGACAAATAAATTTGATTTGATTTGATTTGATAGAAAGACATCGCAATAAACTACCACATATTACAGTCGTTGTGTTCTACTAAGGTCAGTATTACATCACAGTAAACTACCACATACTACAGTCATTGTATACAATAAAAAGAGATTGAAAAGAGAAAGAAACAAAACAGTCATTAATATTACTATTTATTTAACTTAATTTAACTTGTCATTAACGATATTATTTCTCAAATGTTACAAAGTCTCGGAGATGGAAAAACAGTCAGAATATTTGTTAAAAATGTATATTACAACTAGTTTAGCATAATTTTATTGAACAAATAACAACTATAGTTATATTGTTTAACGTTCTTGGTACTATTTCTCAAGTGTCACCGCTGTAGGGAGGAAAACAGTCAGGAAAAACAGTCAGAAAATAATATTACAATTAATTTACTGTATTTCTAACATAACATTTAAGAGTGGAGATTATTCAGAAAAGATGGTTTCTATTTCTCAAGTTTCAGACAGGCTAGGAGATGGCAACATAGTCAGAAATGTATATTACAATTCATTTAACTTAAAATGTAACAATTGTAAATACAACATAAAATCCACATGACGACATTAAATCGAGGTGGAAAACTGATTGGAAGTCAAGTTTCGTGAATGTTTGTCTTTTTCGCACAACTTTTCGTCCAAATCAAATGATGCAAATTCGATTTGAAAATCAAAATTAGACATTTAACTGATGTCAGTGCCCAGTGTGACCTCAGCCTCAGGGTCCCCTGACACAGGGTAGTTTTCTAGACCTGTGGAGGAAGAGGAGAGGCTGAACTAACCCACTGACAACTGTGATAGAGTAACAAATGGACCATCCCCCCAAAAACTCCACTAATTCTATAAAATGGTAACTGACTAGGATAAGAACCAATGGGAGGTACATGACAATCATAGACAGCATGATCATTGAAATGATCCTGAAGGCCCTCAGCTTCATGTTGTTCATCCCTTCCCCCTCTCTCTCTCCTTCCCCCGGACCGGGACGTTTCAGAGCCCAGAGAACAGCCAGGCAGCAGAACAACATCACAGAAATAGTAAGTAGGTTTAAAATCAAAGTAAAGAACTCACACCATAAATATTGGTATTTACCAAGCATATTTACAAAGCAGGAGCCAAGCACCATCATCCAGACAACACCACAACACCCCACCCTGTATCTCAGGGGTTTGTACTTCAGGAAGGTTACAGGGTGGACCACCGCCAGGTAGCGCTCCACACAGATACAGCACTGGAACAGAGGACGACTAAAGAGGTTGAAACCGGCAAAGAATGTCCCAACGCTCCATAAAGCACCATTATCTTGGATGTAATAATGAAAAATAAACATCAGATTGGACAGGATGGAGAGGATCTCAGACACAGCCAGGTTGAGAGAGAAGAAGTCTGAAGCCATCGTCCCTACAGCTCCGGTCACTATCAGCCACACGACGTAGACATTGGTGGGGAGACCCAGGATGAGGTTGATGGAGATGGCAGCAGTGTACAGAACATACTGGACATACTGGAAAGGAAGATTGTGACACTTTATAATAACATTAATTAACAGTTTGCTTACTAATCATTAGTCACACATTTCAATCCCTTATCAATGGTTTATTGTCGGACGTTATTATAACGTTTTACCGGAAGGTGTTCAGAGAAGGAGGAGAGGAGAGTAGAGTTGCTGTCTACAGAGGTGTTCATCTCTTCTCAGTCGTTGAGGTCTGTGAATGTACGAGACAAAACATTCCTATTTTGACTGCCTTAATTGGTATAAGTGAATTTCTCAAACACAATATGAAGAAAAAAACATGTTAAAATGGTCTTTTCAATGGTCAATGTAGACTGCCTGTTTTGTTCCTCAGACAACCCTGGGCTCTTCAGTGGTCAGTGTAGACTACCTGTTGTGTTCCTCAGACAACCTGGTCTCTTCAGTGTTCAGTGTAGACTACCTGTTGTGTTCCTCAGACAACCCTGGTCTCTTCAGTGGTCAGTGTAGACTACCTGTTCTGTTCCTCAGACAACCCTGGTCTCTTCAGTGGTCAGTGTAGACTACCTGTTGTGTTCCTCAGACAACCCTGGTCTCTTCAGTGGTCAGTGTAGACTGCCTGTTGTGTTCCTCAGACAACCTGGTCTCTTCAGTGGGTCTAAAGCTCTGCCTCTGACCCAGCCTTCACACAGGTGTGAGTTTCCTCCCCACCTTTTCTGAAGGACAACACAACAGAAATCTAGGTCCTCCCCCAACGCACAATCTCATTGGATAGCACCAAGTTGGCTGTGTTGTTAACCATCATTTTGTCTGGTTTGAATCTCCCATAAAGCTCGGCCCTGCCTTTGCGCAGGTGTTTGCTACTTAATGGAGAAATGTATTCAGCCAGAACCAGATATGCAAAAGTAGGAGGCGAAGACCAGTTTCAAACCAAACATGCACACAACACATGTTCTGTAGCAGGGGTTAGGTTAGTCTGTGGAGTGGAATGTGATTGGGTGTCATAGGGGAAGAGGTTTGATAAACGCTGTTCATCATTTTCAATTGGTTGACGGATCTGTAATTGTCTTTGGTTTGAAACCGTGCTGGACAACGCAAAGCAAATCTAAACCCCACCCCCTCAGCACTTGCCCTCATTGGACAGTTTTTACGCATCATTTAGTCTGGTTTGAATGTGCTCTAAAGCTCGGCCCTCCCTTCACACAGGTGTGTGTTACGTCATGGAGAAACCATGGAGTAGCCAATGGAGAACGAGTTCAGTGAAAGAAAGCCATCAAAACATATGTATCTCTGTTTCAGAACCCATGCATATCTAAAACAATGGGTAGATGTTGACCTAAGAGTTGTGTACAGTTTGTAGAATCTTGTAAAAAATGATTCAAAGCTGTAATGGCTGCCAAAGGTGGTTCCACCTGCAAAACACCAGTCTCAACGTCAACAGTGAAGAGGCGACTCCGGGATACTGGCATTCTAGTCAGAGTTCATCTGTCCAGTGTCTGTGTTATTTTGCCCATCTTTTCTATTTATTGGCCAGTCTGAGATACGTCTATTTCATTGACACCCGGATGTGCCTCTTCTCTGTTGATGTTGAAACTACTGTTTTTTGGGGGGTTAATATTTAATGAAGCTGCCAGTTGAGTACTTGTGAGGTGTCTGTTTCTCAAACTAGACACTCTAATGTATTTGTCCTCTTGATCAGTTGTGCACCGTGGGCCTCCCGCTCCTCTTTCTGTTCTGATTAGAGCCAGTTTGTGCTTTTCTGTGAAGGGAGTAGCACATGGCATTGTACGAGATCTTCAGTTTCTTGGCAGATTCTCGCATGGACTAGCCTTAATTTCACAGAACAAGAATAGACGGATGAGTTTCAGAAGAAAGTTATTTGTTTCTGGCCATTTTGAGCCTGTAATCAAACCCACAAATGCTGATGCTCCAGATACTCAACTAGTCTAAAGAAGGCCAGTTGTATTGCTTCTCTAACCAGAACAACAGTTTTCAGCTGTGCTAACATAATTGCAAAAGGGTTTTCTAATGATCAATTAGACTTTTTAAAATGATCGAGTTGGATTAGCTAACACAACGTGCCATTGGAACACAGGAGTGATGGTTGCTGTTAATGGGCCTCTATCAAGACACAAGGCGAGACCCAGATGTAGAGACAGGAGGCAGATGGTTGGAGTCTTACAATATTTATTAATCCAATAGGGAAGGCAAGAGAATGGTCATGGACAGTCGAAAAGGTCAAAACCAGTTTAGAGTCCAAAAGGTACCGAAGGGCAGTGTCACGATCGTGTGGAAAGACGGACCAAGGCGCTACGTGATTGGAGTTCCACATCTTTATTTTAGTGAAACTTAAAACAAACCAAGAAACAAACAACGACCGTGCAGAATTGAGTGCTACATGCATTCTCTCAAAAAACAATATCCCACAAAGCAGGTACGAACAGGGAACCCTTAAGTATTATCTTAAGTATTATCAATAAGAGACAACGAACATCAGCTGCCTCTACTTGGGAACCATACCAAGAGCACCAACATAGAAATATATAACCTAGAACACCCCCTAGTCACGCCCTGACCTACTACACCAGAGAGAACCAAGGGCTCTCTATGGTCAGGGCATGACAGTATTCCGGCCGCAAAACCTGAAACCAACTAGGGAGGGTAGGGGGTGATTAGTGTCGGCTCCGGTGCAGGATGTAGCTCCCGCACAGACCACGGATCCGGCCATGGTGCCAGGCTGAACGCCGTGCCTGGACTGGACATCGGCGCAAAGGAGGGCTCCGGCCATGGAGCTGGGATGGACGCCGTGCCTGGACTGGGCACCGGCACAGTAGAAGGCTCCCGCCATGGAAAACGATGCCGTGCCTGGACTGGGCACCGGCACAGTAGAAGGCTCCCGCCATGGAAAAGGACGCCGTGCCTGGACTGGGCACCGGCGCAGAAGAAGGCTCCCGCCATGGAAAAGGACGCCGTGCCTGGACTGGGCACCGGCACAGTAGAAGGCTCCCGCCATGGAAAAGGACGCCGTGCCTGGACTGGGCACCGGCACAGTAGAAGGCTCCCGCCATGGAAAAGGACGCCGTGCCTGGACTGGGCACCGGCACAGTAGAAGGCTCCCGCCATGGAAAAGGACGCCGTGCCTGGACTGGGCACCGGCACAGTAGAAGGCTCCCGCCATGGAAAAGGACGCCGTGCCTGGACTGGGCACCGGCACAGTAGAAGGCTCCCGCCATGGAAAAGGACGCCGTGCCTGGACTGGGCACCGGCACAGTAGAAGGCTCCCGCCATGGAAAAGGACGCCGTGCCTGGACTGGGAACCGGCACAGTAGAAGGCTCCCGCCATGGAAAAGGACGCCGTGCCTGGACTGGGAACCGGCACAGTAGAAGGCTCCCACCATGGAAAAGGACGCCGTGCCTGGACTGGGAACCGACACAGTAGACGGCTCCTGCCATTGAGCAGGACTGGACACCATACCTGGAAGTTCCGGTCTGTGGACCGTCGCAGGGGGTTCCGGACGGTGGACCGTCGCAGGAGGTTCCGGACGGTGGACCGCCGCAGGAGGTTCTGGACTCTGGACTGTCTTAGGAGGTTCCGGACGGTGGACCGTCGCCATTTAACAAAATTTGTCTGTAAATGACAAGCATTGAACCAGTGAAGTAATGTTTTGGTATGTCAGTTTGTGTCTTCACTGTTGTCATATTTGAGTTTGTTCAGCATCACCTTTGCATCCACAGGGCTGGGAAACTGTCTTGTACCAGCCCCTCCTCTACCTCCACAGGGCTGGGAAACTGTTTTGTACTAGCCCCTCCTCTACCTCCACAGTGCTGGGAAACTGTCTTGTACCAGCCCCTCCTCTACCTCCACAGGGCTGGGAAACTGTCTTGTACCAACCCCTCCTCTACCTCCACAGGGCTGGGAAACTGTCCTATACCAGCCCCTCCTCTACCTCCCCAGGGCTGGGAAACTGTCCTGTACAAGCCCCTCCTCTACATCCACAGGGGTGGGAAACTGTCCTGTACCAGCCCCTCCTCTACATCCACAGGGCTGGGAAACTGTCCTGTACCAGCCACTCCTCTTCCTCCACAGGGGTGGGAAACTGTCCTGTACCAGCCCCTCCTCTACCTCCACAGGGCTGGGAAACTGTCCTGTACCATCCCCTCCTCTTCCTCCACAGGGCTGGGAAACTGTCCTGTATCAGCCCCTCCTCTACCTCCCCAGGTCTCTTAAACTGCCGTGTATCATGGGACTCTAACATACACTCTAGAAGTGATGCTATGGTATTGAGAAAACAGTAGTTTATTCACCTGCTGCATTGGAAGCCTAACCTTTTGCCCTGGTGAGCATAGCGTGAGCCAAACTTCCTGTTGACTCTGACGTGAGTTGCTCTTTCAAAATTGAACCAAAGCTTAAATTTACTCTGAGCAGCTCTAGTTTCTCACGGAGTTAACACCCTATAGCAACTCTGATCCCATGTATTTATTTATTTAAAATGATTATGCATATTGCATTGCTGTAGATTTGCAATGTTACTTTATGTAAATTGGGGCAAATGTACACTGAGTGTAAATAACATTAAGAATACCATGACAAGGACTGACCAGGTGAACCCAGTGGAAATGATCCATTATTGAATTCACTTGTTAAATCCACAGACACGTTAAAGAAGGATTTTCTAGGCTTGAGATAATTTAAACATTCAGGGCTAAATCTCCTAAGAAGTCAGTTGAGCAACCAGATGTCTGAGAAATATAAAACATGGAAACCTGCATTTGTAATTATTAACTACATTGGTAAATATGATTCATTATTATTATTATTAGCTACGGTTTTACTGTTGGTGAATCGGTCTAGGAGGCTAAAATAACCAAACCAACAAATGTGAAAAAATGGCAACCTACTGTTTGTTGTAGCTCACCATGATTCCCTTAGGAAGCCTGTCTCTGACTCTTTCCTTCACATACAGGCCGATACAGTATAGAAGCTTCTCTCCGACACGTTTCTTCTTATACAGGCCTGTATAGTATAGAAGCCTGTCTCTGACTCTTTCTTACATATACAGGACAATATAGAATAGAAGCCTGTATCTGACTCTTTCCTACATATACAGGCCAATATAGTATAGAAGCCTGTCTCTGACTCTTTCCTACATATACAGGACAATATAGTATAGAAGCCTGTCTCTGACTCTTTCCTACATATACAGGACAATATAGTATAGAAGCCTGTCTCTGACTCTTTCCTACATATACAGGACAATACAGTATAGAAGCCTGTCTCTGACTCTTTCCTACATATACAGGACAATATAGAATAGAAGACTGCCTCTGACTCTTTCCTACATATACAGAACAATATAGTATAGAAGCCTGTCTCTGACTCTTTCCTACATATACAGGACAATATAGTATAGAAGCCTGTCTCTGACTCTTTCCTACATATACAGGACAATATAGTATAGAAGCCTGTCTCTGACTCTTTCCTACATATACAGGACAACATAGAATAGAAGCCTGTCTCTGACTCTTTCCTACATATACAGGACAATATAGAATAGAAGCCTGTCTCTGACTCTTTCCTACATATACAGGCCAATATAGTATAGAAGCCTGTCTCTGACTCTTTCCTACATATACAGGACAATATAGTATAGAAGCCTGTCTCTGACTCTTTCCTACATATACAGGACTATATAGAATAGAAGCCTGCCTCTGACTCTTTCCTACATATACAGGCCTATACAGTATAGAAGCCTGTCTCCTATTTCTTACTATTTCCTTCATTTACAGGTCTATACAGCAGAGGTTCATGTCTATTAGGTCAACTGAGGACAAAGGGAATGGGGTTATGTGCAACACTGCACAGTCATTCCTCTACTTTTGCATGTCAATGATCTGTATAATGAGGGTGAAGTTTCTCTTAGGTGCAGATCTAGGATCAGCTGGTCCCTCCATCAATACTAACCTCAACCATTGATGTGGACAAGACAAAACTGACCCTAAATCATCATCTATGGACAACTTCACCCAACTCCAATAATTAGCTGTGTTTGTTTACAGAATGATGGACACACAGGTGTTCAGCCTGGACATAGTTTAATATTCGTGAAGCAGAGTTCATCACTACAGATAGTAGTGTGAGATACTTCCTGTCTGTGACAGCACCAGGAGCAGCACTCTATCCATCAAGGACAAGGTGATAGTGATACATTTAGACAACATTGTATTTACAAAAGTCAGAGAACGATAATCAAGAGTTTCCACAGTTCAGATGTGATTGGACCATTTATTAAAGTATTGTCACTGCTTTCGTTGAGGGAAGGAGGAGCGGACCAAAATGCAGCGTAGTTGTGATTCATTTTATTTAATAAGGAAACTATACACGATGAAACTAACAAAATAACAAACGTACGAAAACCGAAAACAGCCCTATCTGGTGCAAAACACAGAGACAGGAACAAACACCCACAAACACACTACCTAAATATGGTTCCCAATCAGAGACAATGACTAACACCTGCCTCAGATTGAGAACCATATCAGGCCAGACATAGAAATAGACAAACAAGATATCCAACATAGAATGCCCACTCAGATCACACCCTGACCAACCAAAACATAGAAACATACAAATAAACTATGGTCAGGGTGTGACAGTACCACCCCCCCCCCAAGGTGCGGACTCCGGCCGCAAAACCTGAACCTGTCGGGGAGGGTCTGGGTGGGCATCTGTCCCCGGTGGCGGCTCCGGTGCTGGACGTGGCCCCCACATCACCGTAGTCCTCCCCACCCTGTCCGCCTCCGTGTCCTCCTAGCCACGGCAACCCTGCTAAATAAAACGGGACAGAGGGGCAGCTCGGGACAGAGGGGCAGCTCGGGAGAGAGGGGCAGCTCGGGACAGAGGAGCTCCTCAGACTCATGCAGCAGCGCCGTACAGGCGGGAGACTCCGGCAGCAGCGTCGGACAGGCGAGAGACTCCGGCAGCAGTGGAGAGGAGGAAGGCTCTGGCAGATCCTGGCTGACTGGCGGATCTGGAAGAGTCTGGCTGACTGGCAGATCTGGAAGAGTCTGGCTGACTGGCAGATCTGGAAGAGTCTGGCTGACTGGCAGATCTGGAAGAGTCTGGCTGACTGGCAGATCTGGAAGAGTCTGGTTGAATGGCAGATCTGGAAGATTCTGGTTGACTGGCAGATCTGGAAGAGTCTGGTTGACTGGAAGATCTGGAAGAGTCTGGTTGACTGGAAGATCTGGTTGACTGGCAGATCTGGAAGAGTCTGGTTGACTGGCAGATCTGGAAGAGTCTGGTTGACTGGCAGATCTGGAAGAGTCTGGTTGACTGGCAGATCTGGAAGAGTCTGGTTGACTGGCAGATCTGGAAGAGTCTGGTTGACTGGCAGATCTGGTTGACTGGCAGATCTGGAAGAGTCTGGTTGACTGGCAGATCTGGAAGAGTCTGGCTGACTGGCGGATCTGGAAGAGTCTGGCTGACTGGCGGATCTGGAAGAGTCTGGCGGATCTGGAGGAGTCTGGCTGACTGGCAGATCTGGAAGAGTCTGGCAGACTGGCGGATCCTGGCAGACTGACGACTCTGGCTGCTCCATGCTGACTGGCGGCTCTGGCTGCTTCATGCTGACTGGCGGCTCTGGCTGCTCCATGCTGACTGGCGGCTCTGGCTGCTCCATGCAGATTGGCAGCTTTGGCGGCTTCTTGCAGACTGGCAGCTCTGGCTGCTCCATGCAGACTGGCAGCTCTGGCAGCTCCTTGCAGACTGGCAGCTCCTTGCAGACTGGCAGCTCCATGCAGACTGGCTGCTCCATGCAGACTGACAGCTCTGGCTGCTCCATGCTGACTGACAGCTCTGGCTGCTCCATGAAGACTGACAGCTCTGGCTGCTCCATGCAGACTGACAGCTCTGGCTGCTCCATGCAGTCTGGCAGCTCTGGCTGCTTCATGCAGGCTGGCAGCTCTGGCTGCTCCATGCAGGCTGGCAGCTCTGGCTGCTCTAAACAGGCAGGAGACTCCGGCAGCGCAGGAGAGGAGAAAGGCTCCGGCAGCGCTGGAGTGGCGAGAGGCTCGGGCAGCGCAGGAGAGGAGGAAGGCTCGGGCAGCGCTGAACAGGCGGGAGACTCCGGCAGCGCAGGAGAGGAGAAAGGCTCCGGTAGCGCTGGAGAGGCGAGGCGCACTGTAGGCCTGATGCGTGGTGCTGGCACTGGTGGTACTGGGCCGAGGACACGCACAGGAGGCCTGGTGGGGAGAGCTACCACCGGAGGACCGATGTGTGGAGGTGGCACTGGATAGACCAGACCGTGCAGGCGCACTGGAGCTCTTGAGCACCGAGCCTGCCCAACCTTACCTGGCTCGATGCCCACTCTAGCCCGGCCAATAAGAGTAGCTGGTATGTACCGCACCGGGCTATGCACCCGCATTGGAGACACCGTGTGCTCCACAGCATAACACGGTGCCTGCCCGGTCTCTTTAGCCCCCCGGTAAGCACAGGACGTTTGTGCAGGTCTCCTATCTGGCGTAGCCCTACTCCCTGTGAGCCCCCCCCCAAAATAATTTTTGGGGCTGACTATCGGGCTTCCCTCCGCGCCGCCGTGCTTGCTTCGCCATCTCCATTCTCATATAACCCTCTTTGCACTGCTCCAGTGAATCCCAGGCGGGCTCCGGCAATCTCCCTGGGTCGACCGCCCACCTGTCTATTTCCTCCCAAATAGTGTAGTCCCGATATTTTTGCTCCTGCTGCCGCTGTTGCTTCTCCTCATACCAGCGCCTCTCAGCTCTCTCCGCCTCCAGTTCTTCTTTGGGGTGGCGATATTCTCCAGGCCGATCCCAGGGTCCTTCTCACAATAAACTACCACATATTACAGGCAGTGTGTTCTACTAAGGTCAGTATGACATCACAATAAACTACCACATATTACAGTCAGTGTGTTCTACTAAGGTCAGTATGACATCACAATAACCTACAACATATTACAGTCGTTGTGTTCTGCTAAGGTCAGTTTGACATCACAATAAACTACCACATATTACAGTCATTGTCTTCTGCTAAGGTCAGTTTGACATCGCAATAAACTACCACATATTACAGTCATTGTATACAATGAAAAGAGATTGAAAAGAGAAAGAAACAAAACAGTCATTAATCTTACTATTTATTTAACTTAATTTAACTTGTCATTAACAATATTATTTCTCAAATGTTACAACGTCTCGGAGATGGAAAAACAGTCAGAATATTTGTTAAAAATGTATATTACAACTAGTTTAGCATAATTAAATTGAACAAATAACAACTATAGTTATATTGTTTAACGTTCTTGGTTCTATTTCTCAAGTGTCACAGCTGGAGAGAGGAAAACAGTCAGGAAAAACAGTCAGAAAATAATATTACAATTAATTTACTGTATTTCTAACATAACATTTAACAGTGGAGATTATTCAAAAAAGATGGTTTCCATTTCTCAAGTTTCAGACAGGCTAGGAGACGGCAACATAGTCAGAAATGTATATTACAATTCATTTAACTTCAAATGTAACAATTTTAAATAAAACATTTTTTAAAGGAATTGTTTCTATTTCTTTGCAAAAACATCTCTTACTTTTAAAATCCCAAACAAAAAAGTGTCGGGTGTTGGTTTTGTTGTTATTGGAAACCCAGAAAGCCTCTTTAATTCACAAACAACTACTATTCCGCCCCAATACTTTTCTCATTTGTTCCTGGTTTGGACAGATTGGATTAGTTGGGATTAGTAATGAGGAAAATCTATATCTTGCCAGCGCCGTGCCACTGGGCACAAAATGGTGGAATAAATGTTGTTTCCACGACTTCAACAAATAAAATCAACATGACGACGTTAAATCAAGGTGGAAAACTGATTGGAAGTCAACATAAAGGAGTTTTGCGAATGTTTGTATTTTTCACACAACTTTTCATCCAAATCAAATGGTTCAAATTGTAAATCAAAATTAGACATTGAACTGATGTCAGTGCCCAGTCTGACCTCAGCCTCAGGGTCCCCTGACACAGGGCAGTTTCCCAGACCTGTGGAGGAAGAGGAGAGGCTGAACTAACCCACTGACAACTGTGATAGAGTAACAAATGTACCATCCCCCCAAAAACTCCACGGGTTCTATAAAATGATAACTGACTAGGATAAGAACCAATGGGAGGTAGCTGACAATCATAGACACCATGATCATTGAAATGATCCTGAAGGCCCTCAGCTTCATGTTGTTCATCCCTTCCCCCTCTCTCTCTCCTTCCCCCGGACCGGGACGTTTCAGAGCCCAGAGAACAGCCAGGCAGCAGAACAACATCACAGAAATAGTAAGCAGGTATAAAATCAAAGCAAAGATCTTCCACCATTCAGATTGGTATTTATCAAGCAGCTTTGCAAAGCAGAACCCAAGCACCATCAGCCAGACAACACCACAACACCCCACCCTGTATCTCAGGGGTTTGTACTTCAGGAAGGTTACAGGGTGGACCACCGCCAGGTAGCGCTCCACACAGATACAGCACTGGAACAGAGGACGACCAAAGAGGTTGAAACCAGAAAAGAATGTCCCAACGCTCCATAAAACGCCATTCTTTTGGATGTAATAATGAATAATATACATCAGATTGGACAGACTGTAGAGGATCTCAGACACAGCCAGGTTGAGAGAGAAGAAGTCTGAAGCCATCGTCCCTACAGCTCCGGTCACTATCAGCCACACGACGTAGACATTGGTGGGGAGACCCAGGATGAGGTTGATGGAGATGGCAGCTGTTAAAGGTGCATACTGGACAGACTGGAAAGGAAGATTGTAACACTTTATAATAACATTCAATTAGTAAGATATTTATAAGACATTTAAAAACAGTTTGCTTACTAATCATTATTCACACATTTCAATCCCTTATCAATGGTTCATTATTGGACGTTATTATAACGTTTTACCTGAAGGTGTTCAGAGAAGGAGGAGAGGAGAGTAGAGTTGCTGTCTACAGAGGTGTTCATCTCTTCTCAGTCGTTGGGGTCTGTGAATGTACGAGACAAAACATTCCTATTTTGACTCCTTTAATCTCTATAAGTGAATTTCTCAAACACAATATGAAGAAAAAAATGTATGTTGTGTTGTGTTCCTCAGACATCACTGGTGTCTTCAGTGTTCAGTGTAGACTACCTGTTGTGTTCCTCAGACAACCCTGGTCTCTTCAGTGGTCAGTGTAGACTACCTGTTGTGTTCCTCAGACAACCCTGGTCTCTTCAGTGGTCAGTGTAGACTACCTGTTGTGTTCCTCAGACAACTCTGGTCTCTTCAGTGGTCAGTGTAGACTACCTGTTGTGTTCCTCAGACAACCCTGGTGTCTTCAGTGGTCAGTGTAGACTACCTGTTGTGTTCCTCAGACGACCCTGGTCTCTTCAGTGGTCAGTGTAGACTACCTGTTCTGTTCCTCAGACAGCCCTGGTCTCTTCAGTGGTCAGTGTAGACTACCTGTTGTGTTCCTCAGACAACCCTGGTGTCTTCAGTGTTCAGTGTAGACTACCTGTTGTGTTCATCAGACAACCCTGGTCTCTTAAGTGGTCAGTGTAGACTACCTGTTGTGTTCCTCAGACAACCCTGGTCTCTTCAGTGGTCAGTGTAGACTACCTGTTGTGTTCCTCAGACAACCCTGGTCTCTTCAGTGGTCAGTGTAGACTACCTGTTGTGTTCCTCAGACAACCCTGGTCTCTTCAGTGGGTCTAAAGCTCTGCCTCTGACACAGCCTTCACACAGGTGTGTGTTTCCTCCCCACCTTTTCTGACGGACAACACAACACAAATCTAGTTCCTCCCCTAATGCACACTCTCATTGGATGGCACTGAGTTGGCTGTGTTGTCAACCATCATTTTGTCTGGTTTGAACCTCCCCTAAAGCTCGGCACTGCCTTTGCACAGGTGTTTGGTACTTAATGGAGAAATGTATTCAGCCAGAACCAGATATGCAAACGTAGGAGCCGAAGGCCAGATCCAAACCAAACACAACACATGTTCTGTAGCAGGGGTTAGGTTAGTCTGTGGAGTGGAATGTGATTGGGTGTCATAGGGGAAGAGGTGTGATAAACGCTGTTCATCATTTTCAATTGGTTGAAGGATCTGTTGTTGTGTTTGTTTTGAAACGATGCTGGACAACGCAAAGCAAATCTAAACCCCTCCCCCTCAACACTTGCCCTCATTGGACAGTTTGTACACATCATTTAGTCTGGTTTGAATGTGCTCTAAAGCTCGGCCCTCCCTTCACACAGGTGTGTGTTACGTCATGGAGAAACCTATTGGGTCAGTTTGCTCCAAGGGGCCGATCAGACTCAGGAGATGTCTTTTTTACACCTTTTGATTATAGACCTTCTCACTACTTGTTATTCAGACTTACCATGTGCAGGTGAGGAAGCAGGTTTGAGGATATGTCTACCTTGCACACACTCAATAAATATTATTTAAATCTCAGAAAATAGCAATTTGATCAGGGAGTTTTTCTTCAATTTGTTTTTCTAAAGCAATCCATTTAAATACTGTTTACCTTTAATTAGAAATCAGCACAACATTAGAATGTAGCCAATGGAGAATGAGTTCAGTGAAGGAAAGCCATCAAAACGTATTCATCTCCGTTTCTGAACCCATGCATAGCTAAAACAATGGATAGATGTTGACCTAAGAGTTGTGTAAAGTCGGTAGAATCTTATAAAAAAATGAATCAAAGCTGTAATGGCTGCCAAAGGCACTACCACAGGTAAAACACCAGTCTCAACGTCAACAGTGAAGAGGCGACTCCGGGATGCTGAAATACCAAATTAACTGGCCTGATGAACACAGGATGGCCGGGCAGTGATAGTGGTTCCTTTCCATTGCTCGTTGTGTTGATTTCATCATGTCCATTTGGTGATGTTTTTTTCACTGTTGAATCATATTGCAAATGCACGTGCATTTGCAATATGTTTCAATGGGCATTTACCATCACGAATTTGTCATGCTCAAAAATCCTGCAGAAATGCCAAATTAACTGGCCTGATGAACACAGGATGGCCGGGCAGTGATAGTGGTTCCTCTCCATTGCTCGTTGTGTTGATTTCATCATGTCCATTTGGTGATGTTTTTTCACTGTTGCAAATGCACTGTGCATTTGCAATATGGTTCAATGGGCATTTACCATCACGAATTTGGTATGCTCAAAAATCCTGCAGGACTGTGAAATTGACTGGCCCGATGAACTCGGGATGGCTGGGCAGTGATTCTGGTTCCTCTCCATCACTCGTTGGGGTTTATTTCAGAATGTCACTTTGGTGATGGTACCTCACTGTTTAAACATATTGCAAATGGACAAAAGTCACCAGCAAGTCACCGTCCATCAGTCAATTAGATGTCATTCTGACACCAAACTGATACAAACTGACACCACACCCACTTTTTCCAACTCGATTTGAAGCCAACTATCACATACTTCAGAGCTGGCCCAAAATTCACAACGCCTTCTGTTCAAACCATAATAAAAACGTTAAACACATAGTGACGTTCTAGCTGCGGGTCCAGTTCTGACATTATGTGCAGGCCTATGTGAGGCGACCCCGAATCCCGACCCCGAAGTTTCGGCTCGATAGGTCATTTGGTGCCTGAGCAAGACCCTACTTGGTGGTGAAAATCCACTTTTTTCCATTTCCAATTGAATGAGCTATCGGACAGAAATGTATGGGTCCGTCTATATGGGCCGAGGAGGTCGCAATGCACCTTGTCTTGCGACTCTGGGACATTTTCGTGATGCAAAAATGAATTGAAGTTATTGCAAACATACGAGGCTGTTTCTCGGTCCGAGAACCTTCTAGAGCCAAGTAACTCACCACGCACCATCGACCTAAGGTCTAGAACAGGTTTCTAAAGTTTCAGAACTCTAGGTCTGATGGTTTTATTTTTAGCTCGAACAAAGGTAACTATTGCAAGCACTGTCTGTCTCTACGCACCCCAATATGTCCCTCCTTCCAAGCTGTGTGTGTGTGTGATTTAGTTTTTCTTTGAAATTGTATGGGAGAAATGACTGATTTACAGTTCATGGGGGTTGCCTAATCACACATATGAAGTTTTGAAAATATCTGACCTTTCGAAACAGTCACTATGACACCATTTAAGGCACTTTCGGCTGGCACAGGAAGCTATAAGTCAACTCATATCCTGATTGGGGTATGCCTTTACAGAATCCTGAGTTTTAAGTGTTTTCGTTAAGAACTGACCGATTTACACATGGTTGAATGCACTATTTATCACAAACTGCTGGTTGGGTATGGAAAAACTTTTAGGGTGATTTTACCACTTCCGGTTGCTTAAGGAAGCTTAGAATCGACACAGGTAGACCTCATAGTGTCCTGATGGACTGTCATTGAAGACAGGTTCATAAGACATTCATAACCCACATAGGCTTCAGGTTGACTTTAGAGGAGCAGGCAATGTATTCCTATGGGGAGAGAAGTCATTGTAATCTGTGAGATCAAAAAACCCTGATTAACTGTTAACTTCTTGAAACTCCCCACCCCGGATCCGGGTTTGTGACTAAAGCCTCAGGCTCATTAGCATAACGCAACGTTAACGATTTCTGAAAATCGCAAATAAAATGAAAATAATGCGTCTGCTCTCAAGCTTAGCCTTTTCTTAACAACACTGTCATCTCAGATTTTCAAAATATGCTTTTGAACCATAGAAATTGACTAATTTGTGTAAGAGTATGCAAAGCTAGCATAGCATTTTGAGTAGCATTTAGCACGCAACATTTTCACAAAAACCAGATAACCAAATAAATAAAATAATTTACCTTTGAAGAGCTTCTGATGTTTTCAATGAGGAGACTCTCAGTTACATACCAAATGCGCAGTTTTTCCTGAAAGCGTCTGTGTGTAGGAGAAATCGTTCCGTTTTCTACATTGCGTCTGGCTACCGAAACGAACCGAAAATTCAGTCACCTACAACGTAAAACTTTTTCCGGATTAACTACATAATATCGACCGAAACATGGCAAACGTTGTTTGGAATCAATCCTCAAGGTGTTTTTTCACATATCTCTTCATTGATATGCAGTTCGTGGAAGCTTGCTTTCCTCTCTGTATCCCATGGAAAAATACTGGCAGGTGACTTTTGCGCACCAATTTCGGCGCAGGACACCGGGCGGACACCTGGTAAATGTGGTCTCTTTATGGTCAATCTTCCAATGATCTGCCTACAAATACGTCACAATGCTGCAGACACCTTGGGGAATCGACAGAAAGGGCAGGCTCATTCCTCTCGCATTCACAGCCATATAAGGAGACAATGGAAAACAGAGCCTCAAAAATCCTGCTCATTTCCTGGATGCCATCTCATCTTGGTTTTGCCTGAAGCTCACGTTCTAGGGCACGCACAGAGAATATCTTGGTAGTTTTGGACACGTCAGAGTGTTTTCTTTCGAAAGCTATCAATTATATGCATAGTCGAGCATCTTTTTGTGACAAAATATCTTGTTTAAAACGGGAACGTTTTTCATCCAAAAATGAAATAGCGCCCCCATAGATGTAAGAGGTTAAGGATTAATGCCACACGGTCAAGGTTAGGCTTGCACAGATCGGGAGGACCTCAGGAACGTACCTGAGGTCGAATTGTGTTTCACACCCCAACGGTTCTCTCACTGTCACCCAAAAGCAAATTACATTTCGAGCCAGGCTTCATTTTGGGCCTACTTTTTTCACGGTCGCTGCACTCAGAGCGAGCTACGGTCAAGCGGGGCATCTCGTTGAACCTGGCACGGTGTAGAGAATATGGAAATGCCATTGCAGGCTCTGTGTGTCTTTAAGCACCGCACTTTGTTACTCCATCCTTGCTGTGTGTGTGTGTGTGAGAGAGAGCATTTTTTTACATCTGTTTGGAGAAATGACTGACTTACAGTTCATGGGGGTTGCCTAATGACACATATGAAGTTTTGAAAAGATCTGACCTTTTTAATCGTTCGAAACAGCACCTATGACACCATTTTAAGGCACTTCCGATTTACACAGGAAGCTGAAAGTGAACACATTTCCTCTTTACATTAAGAACTGACTTATTTACGGAGGGTTTAGTGAGTGTGTGTTATTTCAGAAAATCCCAGAAATCCCAGAAATCTCTCAGAGCTCCGAAGCTCACACTTTAAAAAGATTCTTATGAACACGCTGCAAATGGATCATTAACTGTTTAAAAAATATATATATTTTTGAACATCACCAATTTGACATTGTACGATTTCTCTTAAATGACGACAGATAAATGGCTGGTTCTTTTTTTATTGACACCGTACGTTCCTTTACTTTGATGTGAAGTGGTTAAATTATTGCTCTATTTTCATTTTGGACCTTTAATCCCAGAAAAATAGCCATAACTCAAAAACCGTTGAGGCCTAGACGCCATCTTGTTCGGGGCCAACTGCTCATTATGCAAAACCTATGCTCACCAAGTTTCAGTGTCAAAATATTTTCGGCTAAGGAGATAAGGCCACGTCGTGATTCGTGATGTTTTGTACATTTGCAATATGATTCCATTCGCCCGGATTTACCGGGACAGCGGAAAAATGACCAAAATTTGATTATTTTATAAAACGGAAACCGAATGTCCGAGAGAGTTCGTTTGATGACTTCCTGGAAGATCTGGCCCTGCCGCACGGCCCGACGCCATCCGCAAATTTTACAAACGTTTTCGGACGTCTAGTAAGGGACCGTACATTTGCAATGTGGATGTTCTCACTAACCATATGGCAAATGTCAAAATGTTCCCTTATTAAGGTATGGAAGGTCAGTCCCATGCATCCACATCTCCATCCATGAATTTAAGAGCGATAACATTTATACAGCCCATCCCTCTGATGTTCACTACAAAATGACGGGTTGCTTGAGCTTAACATGAATGTGGCTGTTTTGGTTTGAACCCTTTACTTCCACTTCAACTATGTTAACAATCTGAATAATGATCCAACAAGATTAATTCACACAGTGCCATTAACAGTGGTAAAATGTAATGTTGATAACAAAAGTCTTATGAAATAATATTAAAACCTGATAAGGCAGGAAACAGTATAATATGTTCAATAGAATCAAAACAGAATGTCAGATATACAGATAAATGTGGGCTAAATCAGAGTCACACAGAGTGATTCTTGGTGGTCTTTAACAAATCTACTTTGAATTAAAAGTATCCACCTCACACACATGGTTCTGGGCTTAAACAAAATAAGACATCTGTACCATGTCAGATATAGAGATGAAATGTATTACATTTAGAGTTTGCATCACAATATTACACTTTATATAAATCACAGAAGACTGAAATATAACCAAACTGTTAGACATAGAAACACCAGATTTAGACTTTAAATACATGACAGAAGACTGAAATATAACCAAACTGTTAGACATAGAAACACCAGATTTAGACTTTAAATACATGACAGAAGACTGAAATATAACCAAACTGTTAGACATAGAAACACCAGATTTACACTTTAAATACATGACAGAAGACTGAAATATAACCAAACTGTTAGACATAGAAACACCAGATTTACACTTTAAATACATGACAGAAGACTGAAATATAACCAAACTGTTAGACATAGAAACACCAGATTTAGACTTTAAATACATGACAGAAGACTGAAATATAACCAAACTGTTAGACATAGAAACACCAGATTTAGACTTTAAATACATGACAGAAGACTGAAATATAACCAAACTGTTAGACATAGAAACACCAGATTTAGACTTTAAATACATCACAGAAGACTGAAATATAACCAAACTGTTAGACATAGAAACACCAGATGTACACTTCATTTTTTTCTATTATGATTAATAATTATTAAATTATGAAAAATATGAATAACATTACACCCATGAGGCCACTAGAGGGAGATTCGGTCATTTGACTACAGGAAGCGGCTACAAAAGAGAGAACCCTAAAAATTCGGCACATCTTGTGTTTCTATAAAAGTCAAAACATTCCTCAATATTAGTAGTCGGCATTGTATCATCGTGCTTTCTGATCAAAGACCATGTGAGCTACATGCAACATGTTAGGGATAGTTTCAGTGTCCTTGTGATAATGCCTGAGATGGCCGAGCACTGATGACCCACTGTAATAATACAATAAAATAAACAATTGTTTCAGGTAGGATTCAAAAGGAAATTATTTTCCCAAAATTATCAGGTTTTCATGCTCATTCCCTTGTGATTCTGGGAATCTTCCAACCGGGATATCTGGAAAACCTTGGGATTCTGGGAAAGTAACAAAATGTTCCAACTGTAATGGCAGGGACAATAAATATACATGTTTCCTGTGGAATTCTATTCCATTGCTACTAAAGACACACAGCATTATTGACATTTAGAGCATTTAGATTTCAGGTAGAAATGCTTCATGTTAGGGGAGATATTCTCAGGGTCCCCTGATACAGGCCAGTTTCCCAGCTCTGTGGAGGTAGAGGAGGGGCTGAACAAACCCAGAGATAATTATGAGGGAGAAAGAGATGGAGAGAGCGAAGTAGAAGTCGTCGAAGTTCAGGTACCCTTGGAAAGACACAGTGACCATGACAGGAAGAACACTCACGACCACAGACACTAGAATTACCAGAATGATCCAGAAAGCCTTTCTCTTCATGTTGTTCATCCCTTCCCCCTCTCTCTCTCCTTCCCCCGGCCCGGGACGTCTCAGAGCTCTGAGAACAGCCAGGCAGCAGAACAACTCAATGGAAAACACAACCAGATACTGAGCCAAGTAAAAGTAATAGAAGGTGGTTGAGAAAGACATGAACAATGCAGCAACACAGAACCCAAGAACCACCAGCCAGACAACACCACAACACCCCACCCTGTACCTCAGGGGTTTGTTCTTCAGGAAGGTTACAGGGTGGACCACCGCCATGTAGCGCTCCACACAGATACAGCACTGGAACAGAGGACGACTGACAGTAAGTAAACCCGTAGAGAAAGCCCTGGCAGGCAGGAACAAGCCATTCAACAGATAGTAGTCCAGCAAAGCCAAGAGATTGAATAGACAGTAGATGATCTCAGACACGGTCAGATTGAGAGAGAAGAACTCTGAAGCCATCGTCCCTACAGCTCTGGTCACTATCAGCCACAGGACGTAGACATTGGTGGGGAGACCCAGGATGAGGTTGAGTGCGTAGGCGATGGTGAAGAGATATTTGGTCTGGTCCATGTAGTTGTTTAGGTTGTCCAGGGTAGAGGAGGGAGAGGAGTCGTTCACCACAGAGTTGTTCATCTTCTCTTCAGTCCAATAGAACTAGAATGACAATAGAACTAGAATAGAACCCATGGAATGACAGAGATGTTCTGTGATCTTTTGGGAGTTCCAGGGTTCGTGTGATGACAGATTAAAATGGTAAGAAAGATTTCATGTCAGAGAATCCTTTGCATTGTGATTCAAAATGACATACGTCACAAATGGTACCTAACCAACCGGAGGGAAAGGTGAAGAAGACTTTAACTTCACATGTCACCTTTCATTTCCTATTTAGCTTTAAAATATTATATTTCAGTCAACAATATGAAGCTTATAGCATCTTTAAAAAGTCAACGCCAACTTTGACATCTCACATCTATCAATATATTTTTGCTCCATATTTATTTGATATTACTTATTCCAATTACAATTGAATCAAAACTCAAATCAAAAGTTTCCATGGGGTCATACCTGTCTCAGAGTAGTGCTCCGTTCCTCTCTTCCTCTGGGAGTTTACAGGTGTAGTGTCTATCTCAGAGTAGTGCTCCGTCCCTCTCTTCCTCTGGGAGTTTACAGGTGTTGTGTCTGTCTCAGAGTAGTGCTCCGTGCCTCTCTTCCTCTGGGAGTTTACAGGTGTAGTGTCTATCTCAGAGTAGTGCTCCATGCCTCTCTTCCTCTGGGAGTTTACAGGTGTAGTGTCTGTCTCAGAGTAGTGCTCCGTGCCTCTCTTCCTCTGGGAGTTTACAGGTGTAGTGTCTGTCTCAGGAGCTGAAGAAGCCTGTATAGGACTCTGCTCACTTCGTGCTTCCCTACCTTACCTTTGCACACACACACACACACACACACACACACACACACACACACACACACACACACACACACACACACACACACACACACACACACACACACACACACACACACACACACACACACACACACACACACACACACACACACACACACACACACAGCCTCTAACTCTGTCCATTAACATAACATCAGAGGAGAAGTCAACACAGCCAGGTAATGACCAGGAACCAGATTATTCTAAAATGTTCCTTGATTTCCATCCCTTGCCTTCAGGGACGGACGTTTTGTTTGCATCACCAATGACACCCTATTCCCTAAATAGTGAACTTCCTTTGACGAGGACCCATGTAGGGAAGAGGGTGTCATTTGGAACGGACAATTGGTGACGGACGTCAGAAGGTCATCTCTGTCCAATCAAAGGTGCCTCGGAGAGGCAGTATACCGCCCCATAAAGGTGTCCAACAGTATACCACTCTATAAAGGTGTCCAACAGTATAGCACTCTGTAAAGGTGTCCAACAGTATAACAATCTGTAAAGGTGTCCTACAGTTTACCACTCTATAAAGGTGTTTACAGTATACCACTCTATAAAGGTGTCCTACAGTATACCACTCTATTAAGGTGTCCTTCAGTATACCACTCTATAAAGGTGTCCTTCAGTTTACCACTCTATAAAGGTGTTTACAGTATACCACTCTATTAAGGTGTCCTTCAGTATACCAGTCTATAAAGGTGTCCTACAGTATACCACGCTATAAAGGTGTTTACAGTATACCACTCTGTAAAGGTGTCCAACAGTATACCACTCTGTAAAGGTGTCCCAACAGTATACCACTCTATAAAGGTGTTTACAGTATACCACTCTGTAAAGGTGTCCCAACAGTTTACCACTCTATAAAGGTGTTTACAGTATACCACTCTATTAAGGTGTCCTTCAGTATACCACTCTATTAAGGTGTCCTACAGTATACCACTCTATTAAGGTGTCCTACAGTATACCACTCTATTAAGGTGTCCTTCAGTATACCACTCTATAAAGGTGTCCTACAGTATACCACTCTATTAAGGTGTTTACAGTATACCACTCTATTAAGGTGTCCTACAGTATACCACTCTATAAAGGTGTCCTTCAGTATACCACTCTATAAAGGTGTCCTTCAGTATACCACTCTATAAAGGTGTTTACAGCATACCACTCTATAAAGGTGTCCTTCAGTATACCACTCTATAAAGGTGTTTACAGTATACCACTCTGTAAAGGTGTCCTTCAGTATACCACTCTGTAAAGGTGTCCAACAGTATACCACTCTATAAAGGTGTCCTTCAGTATACCACTCTATAAAGGTGTTTACAGTATACCACTCCATAAAGGTGTTTACAGTATACCACTCTATAAAGGTGTTCACAGTATACCACTCTGTCATGACGTTGGCCTCTTTGGGTATAGCAAGCCCATCCCCCTTTTTTTTGGTGGTGGTCTAACATAAATATAGGTTGTGTTTTCGCTGTAAAACATTTTAAGAATGGGACATGATGGGTAGATTAACAAGATGTTTATCTTTCATTTGCTGTATTGGACATTTGCTGTATTCGACTTGGCACTCCGGTACCGCTTGCCATGTGGTAGTAGAGAGAACAGTCTATGACTGGGGTGGCTGGGGTCGTTGACAATTTTTAGGGCCTTCCTCTGACACCGCCTGGTGTAGAGGTCCTGTATGGCAGGCAGCTTTGCCCCAGTGATTTACTGGGCCATACGCAATACCCTCTGAAGTGCCTTGCGGTCAGAGGCCGGGCAATTGTCGTACCAGGCAGTGATGCAACCGGTCAGGATGCTCTCGATGTTGCAGCTGTAGAACCTTTTGAGGATCTCAGGACCCATGGCAAATCTTTTTAATTTCCTGATAATACTACACTGGCGTCGGAGCCAGTGTAGTATGAATTGGCTTGTCATGCCCTCTTCATGCCTTACTTGGTGTGTTTGGACCATTGTAGTTTGTTGTTGATGTTGACACCAAGGAACTTGAAGCTCTCAACCTTCTCCACTACATCCCCGACAATGGGGGCGTGTGGGGGCGTGCGTGCTCGGTGCTCCTTTTCCTGTAGTCCACAATCGTCTCCTTAGTCTTGGTTATCTCGAGGGATAGGTTGTTATTCTGGCACCACCTGGCTAAGCTGTCTCGTCATTGTCGGTGATCAGGCCTGCCACTGTTGTGTCATCTGCAAACTTAATGATGGTGTTGGAGTCGTGCCTGGCCATGCAGTCGTGGGTGAACAGGGAGTACAGGAGGGGACTGAGCACGCACCCCTGGGGAGCTCCAGTGTTGAGGATCAGCGTAGCAGATGTGTTGCTACCTACCCTCACCACCTGCGGGGAGCCAGTCAGGAATTCCAGGATCCAGGTGCAGAGGGAGGTGTTTAGTCCCAGGTTCCTTAGATTAGTGATGAGCTTTGAGGGTACTATGGTGTTGAACGCTGAGCTGTAGTCAATGAATAGCATTCTCGCACAGGTGTTCCTTTTGTCCAGGTGGGAAAAGGGAGTGTGGAGTGTAATAGAGATTGCATAATCTGTGGATCTGTTTGGGCGGTATGCAAATTGGAGTGGGTCTCGGGTTTCTGGGATAATGGTGTTGATGTGAGCCATTACCAGCCTTTCAAAGCACTTCATGGCTATGGACGTGAGTGCTACGGGTCTGTAGTCATTTAGGCAGGTTTCCTTTGTCTTCTTGGACACAGGGACTATGGTGGTCTGCTTGAAACATGTTGGTATTACAGACTCAATCAAGGGCATGTTGAAAATGTCAGTGAAGACACCTGTCAGTTGGTCAGCACATGCCCGGAGCACACTTCCTGGTAATCTGTCTGGCCCCGCAGCCTTGTGTATGTTGACCTGTATAAAGGTCTTACTCACTTCGGCTACGGCGAGCGTGATCACACAGTCGTCCGGAACAGCTGATGCTCTCATGCATGCCTCATTGTTGCTTGCCTCGAAGCGAGCATAGAAGTGATATAGCCCATCTGATAGGCTCGTGTCACTGGACAGCTCGCGACTGTGCTTCCCTCTGTAGTCTGTAATAGTGGCGAGACCTGCCACATCCGACGAGCGTCGGAGCCAGTGTAGTATGATTCAATATTAGCCCTGTATTGACGCGTTGCCTTTTTAATGGTTCTTCACAGGGCATAGCGGAATTTCTTGAAAGCTTCTGGATTAGAGTCCCGCACATTAAAAGCAGCAGCTCTACCCTTTAACTCAGTGCGAATGTTGCCTGTAATCCATGGCTTCTGGTTGGGGTATGTACGTACAGTCACTGTGGGGACGACGTCCTCGATGAACTTATTGATAAAGCCAGTGACTGGTTTGGTGTATTCCTCAATGTCATCCAAAGAATCCTGGAACATGTTCCAGTCTGTGATAGCACAGCAGTCCTGTAGTTTAGCATCTGCTTCATCTGATCACTTTTTCATAGACATGGTGCTACCTGCTTTAAATTTTTATTGTAAGCTGGAATCAGGAGGATAGAGTTGTGGTTGGATTTATCAAATGGAGGGCGAGGGAGATATTTGTATGCTTATCTGTGTGTGGAGTACAGGTTATCTAGAATTTTATGCACATTTAATATGTCGTTAGAGATTTGGTAGAACTAATTTAAGTTTTCCTGCATTAAAGTCTCCGGCCACCAGGAGTGCCGCCTCTGGGTAAGTGGTTTCCTGTTTGCTCATTTCCTTATGCAGCTGACTGAGTGTGGTCTCATTGCTAGCATCAGTTTGTGGTGGTAAATAAACAGCCATGAAAAGAATAGCTGAGAACTCTCTAGGCAAGTAGTGTGGCCTGCAATTATTCACAATATACTTCAGTTGAGCAAAAGTGTTCCAATGTCTAGGATATGGCTAAACAGTCAGAGAAATGTTAAAAATGTATATTTCAACTAATTTTGCTTAATTTAACTTAACAATGAACAACCGTGGATTATATTTTTAACGTTCTTGGTTCTATTTCTCAAGTGTCACAGCTGGAGAGAGGAAAACAGTCAGGAAAAACAGTCGGAAACTGAAATTACAATTAATTTAAAGTATGTTTAACATAACATGTTAAAAAGTTGTAGGTTATTCCAAAAATATGGTTTCTATTTCTCAAAGTTCAGACAGGTTAGATGGCAACACAGTCAGAAACAATATTACAATTCATTTAACTTAAAATTTAACAATTGTAGATAAATCATTTTTTAAAGTAATTGTTTCTATTTCTTTACAAAAACCTCTCTTACTTTTAAATTCCCACACAAAAAATGTGTCAGGGTGTTGGTTTTGTTGGTTTTGTTGAAACCCAGATTGCCTCTTTAATTCCCACACAACTACTATTCCGCCCCAATTCTATTCTCATTGGTTCCGGGTTTGTACAGATCGGCTTAGTAATAAGGGAAAAAAATATCACGCCAGTGCCGTGCCACTGGACACAAAATGGCAGAATCAATGTTGTTTCCATGTAACTTCAACACATATAATCAACATGACGACGTTAAATCAAGGTGGGAAACTGGACGTCAACGTGAAAGAGTTTCGCAAAAAAAAAAAAATTCTTTCAACTTTTCGTCCAAATTAAATGGTTCAAATGGTTCTAATCAACATTAGAACTGATGTCAGCATAGAAGAATAAAGCCATTTTACAGACTGAAGCAACAGACACATTTGTCTGTACACATTTGTACAGACACATAAAATAGAGAGGCGGCAATCCTATTGCGTTGATGTACAATTCCTTAAAGGATGTTTCTTTTGGTTAGTTTCCTTGATGTCAGTGCCTAATGTGACCTCAGCCTCAGGATCCCCTGACACAGGGCAGTTTCCCAGACCTGTGCAGGTAGAGGAGGGGCTGAACAAACCCACTGACAATAGCGAAAGAGAAACAACTGGAACATCCCCAAGAAACTCCACTGTTTCTTTAAAATGATAACTGACTAGGTTAAGAACCAGTGGGAGGTAGCTGACAATCATAGACACCATGATAATTTGATCCTGAAGGCCCTCAGATTCATGTTGTTCATCCCTTCCCCTCTCTCTCGCTCCTTCCCCCGGACCGGGACGTTTCAGAGCCCAGAGAACAGCCAGGTTCTCGTAAACAGGTTAAAAATCAAAGCAAACAACTTCCACCATGCAGATTGGTATTTACCAAGCATATTTGCAAAGCAGGAGCCATGCAACATCAGCCAGACAACACCACAACATCTCACCCTAAATCTCAGGGGTTTGTACTTCAGTAAGGGAATACCCCCATGATATGGACAAAAATGAATGGGAACTTATTGGCACAATACGAAACATATACACGATGTAAAATACGACTCAAATGGACGTTGTTTCATTCAAAACGTATTGCAAATGCTATATGGCAAATGCCAAGTGTCACACAGCAAAAATCCAATAGATGACGAGCGCTCTCCAAGGTAAATTTTCATATTGCAAATGCACATCAAGTCAAGGGTCAAATTTTTTTAATTATATATTTTTCAACAACCTATCACCCCCTTAAAAAGTGCTTTCTGTACTGTGTTTCAATATTCTTGAAATTTTTGGGTCAATTATACATGTATAGGAACTGTATGAACATACTTATGTCATATTTTATTGTCATATTTTTTTAAATTGTCCGTAAGGCATATGTTTTGTCCATTTGCGATTTGATTTCATAGGAAGTCAAAAGTTGAAGTCAAAAGTCAGTGAACCATTGCCAAATGCCATAAGAAATGTCCAAATGCAATATGAAAGTATTGAAAGTGCCAAATCAGGATGTTATGTCCATTTGCCATGTACGATCATAGGAAGCCGGTAACCAAACCAAACCCGAAAGTCAGTGAACCATGTCCAAATGGCATTTATACTGCCCAAATGATATATAGCCATGAGTCAACCTGGGGTGGCAGGGTAGCCTAGTGGTTAGAGTGTTGGACTAGTAACCGGAAGGTTACAAGTTCAAACCCCTGAGCTGACAAGGTACAAATCTGTTGTTCTACCCCTGAACAGGCAGTTAAACCACTGTTCCTAGGCTGTGATAAAAAATGAGAATTTGTTCTTAATTGACTTGCCTAGTTAAACAAAGTTTAAAAAAAGTATATTTGTCATGTATGATGAGGGAGAAGTGGTGCTCTGTTGTTCTTTAACAATTTTTTAAATAATGACCCAAATGACCAGGGGCACGGGTGGAGTGTGCTCCCAACCCAACCATAGACCCCTTGCACATTTAAAAAAAAATGTGCTCCTGGTAACCCATTCCAATCACCAGGCGCACGGCTGTCCATTTGCAATATGTTTCAATGGGCAATTATCATCACAAATTTGGCATGCTCAAAAAAACTGCAGAAATGCATAATTGACTGGCCCGATGACCTCGGGATGGCCGGGCAGTGATTGTGGTTCCTCTCCATGTCTGAACACGCCGTAACTGGATCTGTAACTTTTTTGAAAAAAAAAAATTCTTTGTACATTGTACGATTTCTCTTAAATTACGGTAGATAAATGGCTGGTTCTTTTTTTCCTAACACAGTAGGTTCAAGTACTTTGACGTGAAGTGGTAAAATTAGCACTCTATTTTTGTTTTTGACATTTAATCCCAGAGAAATGGTCTTAACCTCTTACACTTATGGTGGCGCTATTTCATTTTTGGAAGAAAAACGTTCCCGTTTTAAACAAGATATTTTGTCACAAAAAGATGCTCGACTATGCATATAATTGCTACTGTTCGAAAGAAAACACTCTGGCGTGTCCAGAAATACAAATATCTTCTCTGTGCGTGCCCTAGAACGTGAGCTTCAGGCAAAACCAAGATGACTTGGCATCCAGGAAATGACAAGGATTTTTGAGGCTCTGTCTTTCATGATCTCCTTATATGGCTGTGAACGCAAGAGGAATGAGTCTGCCCTTTCTGTCGTTTCCCCAAGGTGTCTGCAGCATTGTGACGTATTTGTAGGCAGATCGTTGGAAGATTGACCATAAGAGACCACATTTACCACGTGTCCGCCCGGTGTCCTGCGCCGAAATTGGTGCGCAAAAGTCACCTGCCAGTATTTTTCCATGGGGCAGAGAGAGAGAAACAAGCTTCCAAGAACTGCATGTCAATGAAGAGATATGTGAAAAAACACCTTGAGGATTGATTCCAAACAACGTTTGCCATGTTTCGGTCGATATTATGTAGTTAATCCGGAAAAAGTTTCACGTTGTAGGTGACTGCATTTTCGGTTCGTTTCGGTAGCCAGGCGCAATGTAGAAAACGGAACGATTTCTCCTACACACAGACGCTTTCAGGAAACACTGCGCATTTGGTATGTGGCTGGGAGTCTCCTCATTGAAAACATCAGAAGCTCTTCAAAGGTAAATGATTTTATTTATTTGGTTATCTGGCTTTTGTGAAAATGTTGCGTGCTACATGCTACACAAAATGCTATGCTAGCTTTGCATACTCTTACACAAATTAGTCAATTTCTATGGTTCAAAAGCATATTTTGAAAATCTGAGATGACAGTGTTGTTAAGAAAAGGCTAAGCTTGAGAGCAAACGCATTATTTTAATTTTATTTGCGATTTTCAGAAATCGTTAACGTTGCGTTATGCTAATGAGCCTGAGGCTTAGTCACAATCCCGGATCCGGGATGGGGAGTTTCAAGAGGTTAACTCAAATAGCGTTGAGGCCTCGACACCATCTTTTTCAGGGCTAACAGCCCGTTAGTCAAAACCCATGCTCACTGAGTTTCGTCTTCCAAAGTCTTTTCCGTTTAGGATAAATGGCCACGTCGTTATTGGTGATGTTTTGTACATTTGCAATAAGATTCCATTAGCCATCTGGTGGAATTTACCGGGACAGCGGAAAAATGACCAAAATGTGAAAATTCACAGCCAGGTTGAGAGAGAAGAAGTCTGAAGCCATCGTCCCTACAGCTCCAGTCACCATCAGCCACAAGATGTAGACATTGCTGGGGAGACCCAGGATGAGGTTGATGGAGACGGCAGCAGTGTACAGAACATACTGGACACACTGGAAAGGAAGGTGGGTAAGACTTTATAATATCAGTCATTAGTAAGACATTTATAAGACATTTGCAAACAGTTTACTAATTATCATTATTCACACATTTCAATCCGTCATCTATGGTTTATTATTGGAAGTTATCTTCTCAGTCCTTGGGGTCTGTGAATGTACGAGACAAAACATAACTATTTTGACTCCTTTAATAGCTATAAGTGAATTTCTCAAACACAATATGAAAAAATATTGTCTCTTCATTGTAGGCTACCTGTTGTGTTCCTCCGACAACCCTGATCTCTTCAGTGGTCAGTGTCGACTATCTGTTGTGTTCCTCAGACAACCCTGGTCTTTTCAGTGGGTCTAAAGCTCTGCCTCTGACCCACACAGAGGTGTGTGTTTACTCCCCACCTTTTCTGAAGGACAACTCAACACACATCTAGGTCCTCCCCAAACCCATTATCTCATTGGATGGCATTGAGTTGGCTGTGTTGTCAACCATCATTTTGTCTGGTTTGAATCTCCCCTGAAGCTCGGCACTGCCTTTGCACAGGCATTTGCTACTTAATGGAGAAATGTATTCAGCCAGAACCAGATATGCAAACGTAGGAGGTGAAGGCCAGTGCCAAACCAAACATGGACACAACACATGTTCTGCAGCAAGGTAACATTAGGTTAGACTGTGGAGTGGGTGGGGCTTGGGGTAATGGGGGAAGCTGTGGGATTAACGCTCTTCATCATGTTCAATTCTGTAACTTTCAGAGTGTCAAAAATGGAAAACTCCTCACCATACGTGACGGACAACTCATAACAAGTCTCAGTACTCCCCCATAACTCGTTCTCATTGGATAGCATTGAGTGGGCAGTTTTTACGCACCATTCTGTCTAAAGCTCGGCCCCACCTCACGTCATGGACACACCTATTAGTGTGATCCAATGGGGGAAACGTATGTCGTTTTACGCCTTCTGTTTTTTTTATTTTTTATTTAACTATTATACAATCAGATGAGTTGACCGAGAACACGTTCTCATTTACAGCAACAACCTGGTGAGTAGCTACAGAGGAGAGGAGGGGGGATAAATAAGCCAATTGGAAGCTGGGGACAACGGGGTGATGGTTTGAGGGCCATATTGGGGATGTAGCCAGGGCACCGGGGTGATGGTTTGAGGGCCATATTGGGGATTTAGCCAGGGCACCGGGGTGATGGTTTGAGGGCCATATTGGGTATGTAGCCAGGACACCGGGGTGATGGTTTGAGGGCCATATTGGGGATTTAGCCAGGGCACCGGGGTGATGGTTTGAGGGACATATTGGGGATTTAGCCAGGACACCGGGGTGATAGTTTGAGGGCCATATTGGGGATTTAGCCAGGACACCGGGGTGATAGTTTGAGGGCCATATTGGGGTTTTAGCCAGGATACCGGGGTGATGGTTTGAGGGCCATATTGGGAATTTAGCCAGGGCACCGGGGTGATGGTTTGAGGGCCATATTGGGGATTTAGCCAGGGCACCGGGGTGATGGTTTGAGGGCCATATTGGGGATTTAGCCAGGGCACCGGGTGATGGTTTGAGGGCCATATTGGGATTTAGCCAGGGCACCGGGGTGATGGTTTGAGGGACATATTGGGGATTTAGCCAGGACACCGGGGTGATAGTTTGAGGGCCATATTGGGGATTTAGCCAGGACACCGGGGTGATGGTTTGAGGGCCATATTGGGGTTTTAGCCAGGATACCGGGGTGATGGTTTGAGGGCCATATTGGGAATTTAGCCAGGGCACCGGGGTGATGGTTTGAGGGCCGATTTAGCCAGGACACCGGGGTGATGGTTTGAGGGCCATATTGGGGATTTAGCCAGGACACCGGGGTGATGGTTTGAGGGCCATATTGGGAAATTAGCCAGGACACCGGGGTGATGGTTTGAGGGCAATATTGGGAAATTAGCCAGGACACTGGGGTGATGGTTTGAGGGCAATATTGGGGTTTTAGCCAGGGCACCGGGGTGATGGTTTGAGGGCCATATTGGGGTTTTAGCCAGGACACCGGGGTGATGGTTTGAGGGCCATATTGGGAAATTAGCCAGGACACCGGGGTGATGGTTTGAGGGCAATATTGGGAAATTAGCCAGGACACCGGGGTTAACACCACTACTCTTGTGCCAAGGGATCTTTGGAGACCACAGAGAGTCAGGACATCTGTTAAACATCCCATCTGAAAGACGGACAAACACTGACTAGTTTCAGAGTAAAACCAGCAGTGGGCTTTTGATAGAACAGATGCTCAATTTATTCAGATTTAGTCAGTGATGTTTTATTTATCTATTTTTATTCCAGGCTATACAGTATAGAAGCCTGTCTGAATCCTTCCTTCATCTACAGGCCTCTACAGTACAGAAGCCTGTCTCTGACTCCTTCCTTCATCTACAGGCTTATACAGTATAGAAGCCTGTCTCTGACTCTTTCCCTCATGTACAGGCCTGTATAGTATAGAAGCCTGTCTCTGACTCCTTCCTTCATATACAGGTCTATACAGTATAGAAGCCTGTCTCTGACTCCTTCCTTCATTTACAGGTCTATACAGCAGAGGTTCATGTCTATTAGGTCAACTGAGGACAAAGGGAATGGGGTTATGTGCACACTGCACAGTCATTCCTCTACTTTTGCATGTCAATGATCTGTGTAATGAGGGTGAAGTTTCCATTAGGTGCAGATCTAGGATCAGCTGGTCCCTCCACCAATCCTAACCTCAACCATTGGCGGGGACAAGACAAAACTGACCCTAAATCATCATCTATGGACAACTTCACCCAACTCCAATAAGGAGCTGCATTTGTTTGCAGAATGATGGACACACAGGTGTTCAGCCTGGACATAGTTTAATATTCAGGAAGCAGAGTTCATCACTACAGATAGTAGTGTGAGATACTTCCTGTCTGTGACAGCACCAGCAGCAGCACTCTATCCATCAAGGACAAGGTTCTAGTGATACATTTAACTAGACAACATTTTATTTACAAAAGTCAGAGAAGATCAACAAGAGTTTCCACAGTTCAGATGTGATTGGACCATTTATTAAAGTATGAAGAACAACAAGGGAACCATCAAATATAAACAACCATCTTTAACTGATTCAGGTTTACGTCTCTAACAAGAACAATAATCAGTAAAGTTCACTTAAAGGTTCAGTCTGGGATTGGTACGTCCATTTTATGACTTTTGAATTAATGATATAAAGCCATGTATTCAGCCATTGATTCTTGAAGAATAGGACTTTTAATGCCTCAGGACTAGAGGCCTTTGTTTACGTTAATCAGGTCACATTACTTAGATTTGAACATTTATTTACATTTTTTTCATCAAACTCTCCCCTTGGTTATGTCAGATGGTCAGATGTCGGGGCGATCTGTAGGGAGCGACATACAGTCAGTGTGTTCTACTAAGGTCATTATGACATCACGATAAACTACCACATATTACAGTCAGTGTGTTCTACTAAGGTCAGAAAGACATCGCAATAAACTACCACATATTACAGGCAGTGTGTTCTACCAAGGTCAGTATGTCATCACAATAAACTACCACATATTACAGTCATTGTGTTCTACTAAGGTCAGTATGACATCACAATAAACTACCATATATTACAGCCGTTGTGTTCTACTAAGGTCAGAAAGACATCGCAATAAACTACCACATATTACAGTCGTTGTGTCCTACTAAGGTGCACTACTTCCGGCGCCGACAGAGATGGCCGCCTCGCTTCGCGTTCATAGGAAACTATGCAGTTTTTTGTTTTTTTATGTGTTATTTCTTACATTAGTACCTCAGGTCATCTTAGGTTTCATTACATACAGCCGAGAAGAACTACTGTATATAAGATCAGCGTCAACTCACCATCAGTACGACCAAGAATATGTTTTTCGCGACGCGGATCCTGTGTTCTGCCTTACAAATAGGACAACGGAATGGATCGCATGCAGCGACCCCAAAAAACGACTCCGAAAAAGAGGGAAACGTAGCGGTCTTCTGGTTAGACTACGGAGACGGGCACATCGGGCCCCACTTCCTAGCATTCTTCTTGCCAATGTCCAGTCTATTGACAACAAGGTTGATGAAATCCGAGCAAGGGTAGTATTCCAGAGGGACATCAGAGACTGTAACGTTCTGTGCTTCACGGAAACATGGCTCACTGGAGAGACGCTATCCGATGCGGTGCAGCCAACGGGTTTCTCCACGCATCGCGCCGACAGAAACAAACACCTTTCTGGTAAGAAGAGGGGTGGGGGTGTATGCCTTATGGCTAACGAGGCATGGTGCGATGAAAGAAACATACAGGAACTCAAATCCTTCTGTTCACCTGATTTAGAATTCCTCACAATCAAATATAGACCGCATTACCTACCAAGAGAATTCTCTTCGATTATAATCACAGCCGTATATATCCCCCCCCCAAGCAGACACATCGATGGCTCTGAACAAACTTTATTTAACTCTTTGCAAACTGGAAACCATTTATCCGGAGGCTGCATTCATCGTTGTTGGGGATTTTAACAAGGCTAATCTGAAAACAAGACTCCCTAAATTTTATCAGCATATCGATTGCGCAACCAGGGGCGGAAAAACCTTGGATCACTGTTACTCTAACTTCCGCAACGCATATAAGGCCCTGCCCCGCCCCCCTTTCGGAAAAGCTGACCACAACTCCATTTTGCTGATACCTGCCTACAGACAAAAGCTAAAAAAAGAAGCTCCCACGCTGAGGTCTGTCCAACGCTGATTCGACCAAGCTGACTCCACACTCCAAGACTGCTTCCATCACGTGGACTGGGACATGTTTCGTATTGAGTCAAATAACAGCATTGACGAATATGCTGATTCGGTGTGCGAGTTCATTAGAACGTGCGTTGAAGATGTCGTTCCCATAGCAACGATTAAAGCATTCCCTAACCAGAAACCTTGGATTGCTGGCAGCATTCGTGTGAAACTGAAAGCACGAACCACTGCTTTCAATCAGGGCAAGGTGTCTGGCAACATGACTGAATACAAACAATGCAGCTATTCCCTCCGCAAGGCTATCAAACAAGCTAAGCGTCAGTACAGAGACAAAGTAGAATCCCAATTCAACGGCTCAGACACAAGAGGCATGTGGCAGGGTCTACAGTCAATCACGGACTACAGGAAGAAATCCAGCCCAGTCACGGACCAGGATGTCTTGCACCCAGGCAGACTAAATAACTTTTTTGCCCGCTTTGAGGACAATACAGTGCCACTGACACTGCCTGCAACGGAAAAATGCGGTCTCTCCTTCACTGCAGCCGAGGTGAGTAAAACATTTAAACGTGTTAACCCTCGCAAGGCTGCAGGCCCAGACGGCATCCCCAGCCGCGCCCTCAGAGCATGCGCAGACCAGCTGGCTGGTGTGTTTACGGACATATTCAATCAATCCCTATACCAGTCTGCTGTTCCCACATGCTTCAAGAGGGCCACCATCGTTCCTTTTCCCAAGAAAGCTAAGGTAACTGAGCTAAACGACTACCGCCCCGTAGCACTCACTTCCGTCATCATGAAGTGCTTTGAGAGACTAGTCAAGGACCATATCACCTCCACCCTACCTGACTCCCTAGACCCACTCCAATTTGCTTACCGCTCAAATAGGTCCACAGACGATGCAATCTCAACCACACTGCACACTGCCCTAAACCATCTGGACAAGAGGAATACCTATGTGAGAATGCTGTTCATCGACTACAGCTCGGCATTCAACACCATAGTACCCTCCAAGCTCGTCATCAAGCTCGAGACCCTGGGTCTCGACCCCGCCCTGTGCAACTGGGTACTGGACTTCCTGATGGGCCGCCCCCAGGTGGTGAGGGTAGGTAACAACATCTCCTCCCCGCTGATCCTCAACACTGGGGCCCCACAAGGGTGCGTTCTGAGCCCTCTCCTGTACTCCCTGTTCACCCACGACTGCGTGGCCACGCACGCCTCCAACTCAATCATCAAGTTTGCGGACGACACAACAGTGGTAGGCTTGATTACCAACAACGACGAGACGGCCTACAGGGAGGAGGTGAGGGCCCTCGGAGTGTGGTGTCAGGAAAATAACCTCACACTCAACGTCAACAAAACTAAGGAGATGATTGTGGACTTCAGGAAACAGCAGAGGGAACACCCCCTATCCACATCGATGGAACAGTAGTGGAGAGAGTAGCAAGTTTTAAGTTCCTCGGCATACACATCACAGACAAACTGAATTGGTCCACTCACACAGACAGCATCGTGAAGAAGGCGCAGCAGCGCCTCTTCAACCTCAGGAGGCTGAAGAAATTCGGCTTGTCACCAAAAGCACTCACAAACTTCTACAGAGGCACAATCGAGAGCATCCTGGCGGGCTGTATCACCGCCTGGTACTGCAACTGCTCCGCCCTCAACCGTAAGGCTCTCCAGAGGGTAGTGAGGTCTGCACAATGCATCATCGGGGCAAACTACCTGCCCTCCAGGACACCTACACCACCCGATGTTACAGGAAGGCCATAAAGATCATCAAGGACATCTACCACCCGAGCCACTGCCTGTTCACCCCGCTATCATCCAGAAGGCGAGGTCAGTACAGGTGCATCAAAGCTGGGACCGAGAGACTGAAAAACAGCTTCTATCTCAAGGCCATCAGACTGTTAAACAGCCACCACTAACATTGAGTGGCTGCTGCCTACACACTGACACTGACTCAACTCCAGCCACTTTAATAATGGGAACTGATGGGAAATGTTGTAAATATATCACTAGCCACTTTAAACCAATGCTACCTTATATAATGTTACTTACCCTACATTATTCATCTCATATGCATACCTATATACTGTACTCTATATCATCGACTGCATACTTATGTAATACATGTATCACTAGCCACTTTAACTATGCCACTTTGTTTACATATTCATCTCACATGTATATACTGTACTCGATACCATCTACTGTATCTTGCCTATGCTGCTCTGTACCATCACTCACTCATATATCCTTATGTACATATTCTTTATCCCCTTACACTGTGTATAAGACAGTAGATTAGGAATTGTTAGTTAGATTACTTGTTGGTTATTACTGCATTGTCGGAACTAGAAGCACAAGCATTTCGCTACACTCGCATTAACATCTGCTAACCATGTGTATGTGACAAGTAAATTTGATTTGATTTGATAGAAAGACATCGCAATAAACTACCACATATTAGTCGTTGTGTTCTACTAAGGTCAGTATTACATCACAGTAAACTACCACATACTACAGTCATTGTATACAATAAAAAGAGATTGAAAAGAGAAAGAAACAAAACAGTCATTAATATTACTATTTATTTAACTTAATTTAACTTGTCATTAACGATATTATTTCTCAAATGTTACAAAGTCTCGGAGATGGAAAAACAGTCAGAATATTTGTTAAAAATGTATATTACAACTAGTTTAGCATAATTATATTGAACAAATAACAACTATAGTTATATTGTTTAACGTTCTTGGTACTATTTCTCAAGTGTCACCGCTGTAGGGAGGAAAACAGTCAGGAAAAACAGTCAGAAAATAATATTACAATTAATTTACTGTATTTCTAACATAACATTTAAGAGTGGAGATTATTCAGAAAAGATGGTTTCTATTTCTCAAGTTTCAGACAGGCTAGGAGACGGCAACATAGTCAGAAATGTATATTACAATTCATTTAACTTAAAATGTAACAATTGTAAATACAACATAAAATCCACATGACGACATTAAATCGAGGTGGAAAACTGATTGGAAGTCAAGTTTCGTGAATGTTTGTCTTTTTCGCACAACTTTTCGTCCAAATCAAATGATGCAAATTCGATTTGAAAATCAAAATTAGACATTTAACTGATGTCAGTGCCCAGTGTGACCTCAGCCTCAGGGTCCCCTGACACAGGGCAGTTTCCCAGACCTGTGGAGGAAGAGGAGAGGCTGAACTAACCCACTGACAACTGTGATAGAGTAACAAATGGACCATCCCCCCAAAAACTCCACTAATTCTATAAAATGGTAACTGACTAGGATAAGAACCAATGGGAGGTACATGACAATCATAGACACCATGATCATTGAAATGATCCTGAAGGCCCTCAGCTTCATGTTGTTCATCCCTTCCCCCTCTCTCTCTCCTTCCCCCGGACCAGTACGTTTCAGAGCCCAGAGAACAGCCAGGCAGCAGAACAACATCACAGAAATAGTAAGTAGGTTTAAAATCAAAGTAAAGAACTCACACCATAAATATTGGTATTTACCAAGCATATTTACAAAGCAGGAGCCAAGCACCATCATCCAGACAACACCACAACACCCCACCCTGTATCTCAGGGGTTTGTACTTCAGGAAGGTTACAGGGTGGACCACCGCCAGGTAGCGCTCCACACAGATACAGCACTGGAACAGAGGACGACCAAAGAGGTTGAAACCGGCAAAGAATGTCCCAACGCTCCATAAAGCTCCATTCTCTTGGATGTAATATTGAATAATAAACATCAGATTGGACAGGATGGAGAGGATCTCAGACACAGCCAGGTTGAGAGAGAAGAAGTCTGAAGCCATCGTCCCTACAGCTCCGGTCACTATCAGCCACACGACGTAGACATTGGTGGGGAGACCCAGGATGAGGTTGATGGAGATGGCAGCAGTGTACAGAACATACTGGACATACTGGAAAGGAAGATTGTGACACTTTATAATAACATTAATTAACAGTTTGCTTACTAATCATTAGTCACACATTTCAATCCCTTATCAATGGTTTATTGTCGGACGTTATTATAACGTTTTACCGGAAGGTGTTCAGAGAAGGAGGAGAGGAGAGTAGAGTTGCTGTCTACAGAGGTGTTCATCTCTTCTCAGTCGTTGAGGTCTGTGAATGTACGAGACAAAACATTCCTATTTTGACTGCCTTAATTGGTATAAGTGAATTTCTCAAACACAATATGAAGAAAAAAACATGTTAAAATGGTCTTTTCAATGGTCAATGTAGACTGCCTGTTTTGTTCCTCAGACAACCCTGGTCTCTTCAGTGTTCAGTGTAGACTACCTGTTGTGTTCCTCAGACAACCCTGGTCTCTTCAGTGGTCAGTGTAGACTACCTGTTGTGTTCCTCAGACAACCCTGGTCTTTTCAGTGGTCAGTGTAGACTACCTGTTCTGTTCCTCAGACAACCCTGGTCTCTTCAGTGGTCAGTGTAGACTACCTGTTGTGTTCCTCAGACAACCTGGTCTCTTCAGTGGGTCTAAAGCTCTGCCTCTGACCCAGCCTTCACACAGGTGTGAGTTTGCTCCCCACCTTTTCTGAAGGACAACACAACAGAAATCTAGGTCCTCCCCAACGCATCTCATTGGATGGCATTGAGTTGGCTGTGTTGTCAACCATCATTTTGTCTGGTTTGAATCTCCCCTAAAGCTCGGCCCTGCCTTTGCACAGGTGTTTGCTACTTAATGGAGAAATGTATTCAGCCAGAACCAGATATGCAAACGTAGGAGGCGAAGACCAGTTTCAAACCAAACATGCACACAACACGTCTTGTAGCAGGGGTTAGGTTAGTCTGTGGAGTGGAATGTGATTGGGAGTGATAGGGGAAGAGGTTTGATAAACGCTGTTCATCATTTTCAATTGGTTGACGGATCTGTAATGGTCTTTGGTTTGAAACCGTGCTGAACAACGCAAAGCAAATCTAAACCCCACCCCCTCAGCACTTGCCCTCATTGGACAGTTTTTACGCATCATTTAGTCTGGTTTGAATGTGCTCTAAAGCTCGGCCCTCCCTTCACACAGGTGTGTGTTACGTCATGGAGAAACCATGGAGTAGCCAATGGAGAACGAGTTCAGTGAAAGAAAGCCATCAGAACATATGTATCTCTGTTTCAGAACCCATGCATATCCAAAACAATGGGTAGATGTTGACCTAAGAGTTGTGTACAGTTTGTAGAATCTTGTAAAAAATGATTCAAAGCTGTAATGGCTGCCAAAGGTGGTTCCACCCGCAAAACACCAGTCTCAACGTCAACAGTGAAGAGGCGACTCCGGGATGCTGGCATTCTAGTCAGAGTTCATCTGTCCAGTCTGTGTTATTTTGCCCATCTTTTCTATTTATTGGCCAGTCTGAGATATGTCTATTTCTTTGACACCCGGATGTGCCTCTTCTCTGTTGATGTTGAAACAACTGTTTTTTGGGGGGTTAATATTTAATGAAGCTGCCAGTTGAGTACTTGTGAGGTGTCTGTTTCTCAAACTAGTGTATTTGTCCTCTTGATCAGTTGTGCACCGTGGGCCTCCCGCTCCTCTTTCTGTTCTGATTAGAGCCAGTTTGTGCTTTTCTGTGAAGGGAGTAGCACACGGCATTGTACGAGATCTTCAGTTTCTTGGCAGATTCTCGCATGGACTAGCCTTAATTTCACAGAACAAGAATAGACGGATGAGTTTCAGAAGAAAGTTATTTGTTTCTGGTCATTTTGAGCCTGTAATCGAACCCACAAATGCTAATGCTCCAGATACTAAACTAGTCTAAAGAAGGCCAGTTGTATTTCTTCTCTAACCAGAACAACAGTTTTCAGCTGTGCTAACATAATTGCAAAAGGGTTTTCTAATGATCAATTAGACTTTTTAAAATGATCGAGTTGGATTAGCTAACACAATGTGCCTTTGGAACACAGGAGTGATGGTTGCTGTTAATGGGCCTCTATCAAGACACAAGGCGAGACCCAGATGTAGAGACAGGAGGCAGATGGTTGGAGTCTTACAATATTTATTAATCCAATAGGGAAGGCAAGAGAATGGTCGTGGACATTCGAAAAGGTCAAAACCAGTTTAGAGTCCAAAAGGTACCGAAGGGCAGAGTCACGATCGTGTGGAAAGACCGACCAAGGCGCTACGTGATTGGAGTTCCACATCTTTATTTTAGTGAAACTTAAAACAAACCAAGAAACAAACAACGACCGTGCAGAATTGAGTGCTACATGCATTCTCTCAAAAAACAATATCCCACAAAGCAGGTACGAACAGGGAACCCTTAAGTATTATCTTAAGTATTATCAATAAGAGACAACGAACATCAGCTGCCTCTACTTGGGAACCATACCAAGAGCACCAACATAAAAATATATAACCTAGAACACCCCCTAGTCATGCCCTGACCTACTACACCATAGAGAACCAAGGGCTCTCTATGGTCAGGGCATGACAGTATTCCGGCCGCAAAACCTGAAACCAACTAGGGAGGGTAGGGGGTGATTAGTGTCAGCTCCGGTGCAGGATGTAGCTCCCGCACAGACCACGGATCCGGCCATGGTGCCAGGCTGAACGCCGTGCCTGGACTGGGCACTGGCGCAGAAGAAGGCTCCCGCCATGGAAAAGGATGCCGTGCCTGGACTGGGCACCGGCGCAGAAGAAGGCTCCCGCCATGGAAAAGGACGCCGTGCCTGGACTGGGCACCGGCACAGTAGAAGGCTCCCGCCATGGAAAAGGATGCCGTGCCTGGACTGGGCACCGGCACAGTAGAAGGCTCCCGCCATGGAAAAGGATGCCGTGCCTGGACTGGGCACCGGCACAGTAGAAGGCTCCCGCCATGGAAAATGACGCCGTGCCTGGACTGGGCACCGGCGCAGAAGAAGGCTCCCGCCATGGAAAAGGACGCCGTGCCTGGACTGGGCACCGGCACAGTAGAAGGCTCCCGCCATGGAAAAGGACGCCGTGCCTGGACTGGGCACCGGCACAGTAGAAGGCTCCCGCCATGGAAAAGGATGCCGTGCCTGGACTGGGCACCGGCACAGTAGAAGGCTCCCGCCATGGAAAATGACGCCGTGCCTGGACTGGGCACCGGCGCAGAAGAAGGCTCCCGCCATGGAAAAGGACGCCGTGCCTGGACTGGGCACCGGCAGGGTAGAAGGCTCCCGCCATGGAAAAGGACGCCGTGCCTGGACTGGGCACCGGCACAGTAGAAGGCTCCTGCCATGGAAAAGGACGCCGTGCCTGGACTGGGCACCGGCACAGTAGAAGGCTCCCGCCATGGAAAAGGACGCCGTGCCTGGACTGGGCACCAGCACAGTAGAAGGCTCCCGCCATGGAAAAGGACGCCGTGCCTGGACTGGGCACCGGCACAGTAGAAGGCTCCCGCCATGGAAAAGGACGCCGTGCCTGGACTGGGCACCGACACAGTAAAAGGCTCCCGCCATGGAAAAGGACGCCGTGCCTGGACTGGGCACCGACACAGTAAAAGGCTCCCGCCATGGAAAAGGACGCCGTGCCTGGACTGGGCACCGACACAGTAAAAGGCTCCCGCCATGGAAAAGGACGCCGTGCCTGGACTGGGCACCGACACAGTAAAAGGCTCCCGCCATGGATCTGGACTGGGAACCGGCACAGTAGACGGCTCCTGCCATGGAGCAGGACTGGACACCATACCTGGAAGTTCCGGACTGTGGACCGTCGCAGGGGGTTCTGGACTGTGGACCGTCGCAGGAGGTTCCGGACGGTGGACCGTCGCAGGAGGTTCTGGACTCTGGACTGTCTTAGGAGGTTCCGGATGGTGGACCGTCGCCATTTAACAAAATTTGTCTGTAAATTACAAGCATTGAACCAGTGAAGTAATGTTTTGGTATGTCAGTTTGTGTCTTCACTGTTGTCATATTTGAGTCTGTTCAGCATCACCTTTGCATCCACAGGGCTGGGAAACTGTCTTGTACCAGCCCCTCCTCTACCTCCACAGGGCTGGGAAACTGTTTTGTACCAGCCTCTCCTCTACCTCCACAGTGCTGGGAAACGGTCTTGTACCAGCCCCTCCTCTACCTCCACAGGGCTGGGAACCTGTCCTGTACCAGCCCCTCCTCTACCTCCACAGGGCTGGGAAACTGTTTTGTACCAGCCTCTCCTCTACCTCCACAGTGCTGGGAAACGGTCTTGTACCAGCCCCTCCTCTACCTCCACAGGGCTGGGAACCTGTCCTGTACCAGCCCCTCCTCTACCTCCACAGGGCTGGGAAACTGTCCTGTACCAGCCCCTCCTCTACCTCCCCAGGGCTGGGAAACTGTCCTGTACCAGCCCCTCCTCTACCTCCACAGGGCTGGGAAACTGTCCTGTACCAGCCCCTCCTCTACCTCCCCAGGGCTGGGAAACTGTCCTGTACCAGCCCCTCCTCTACCTCCACAGGGCTGGGAAACTGTCCTGTACCAGCCCCTCCTCTACCTCCACAGGGCTGGGAAACTGTCCTGTACAAGCCCCTCCTCTACATCCACAGGGCTGGGAAACTGTCATGTACCAGCCCCTCCTCTACCTCCCCAGGGCTGGGAAACTGTCTTGTACCAGCCCCTCCTCTACCTCCACAGGGCTGGGAAACTGTCCTGTACCAGCCCCTCCTCTACCTCCACAGGGCTGGGAAACTGTCCAGTACCAGCCCCTCCTCTACCTCCCCAGGGCTGGGAAACTGTCCTGTACCAGCCCCTCCTCTACCTCCCCAGGGCTGGGAAACTGTCCTGTACCAGCCCCTCCTCTACCTCCACAGGGCTGGGAAACTGTCCTGTACCAGCCCCTCCTCTACATCCACAGGGCTGGGAAACTGTCATGTACCAGCCCCTCCTCTACCTCCCCAGGGATGGGAAACTGTCTTGTACCAGCCCCTCCTCTACCTCCACAGGGCTGGGAAACTGTCTTGTACCAGCCCCTCCTCTACCTCCACAGTGCTGGGAAACTGTCTTGTACCAGCCCCTCCTCTACCTCCCCAGGGCTGGGAAACTGTCTTGTACCAGCCCCTCCTCTACCTCCACAGGGCTGGGAAACTGTCCTGTACCAGCCCCTCCTCTACCTCCACAGGGCTGGGAAACTGTCCTGTACCAGCCCCTCCTCTACCTCCACAGGGCTGGGAAACTGTCTTGTACCAGCCCCTCCTCTACCTCCACAGGGCTGGGAAACTGTCCTGTACCAGCCCCTCCTCTACCTCCACAGGGCTGGGAAACTGTCCTGTACCAGCCCCTCCTCTACATCCACAGGGCTGGGAAACTGTCCTGTACCAGCCCCTCCTCTACATCCACAGGGCTGGGAAACTGTCCTGTACCAGCCCCTCCTCTTCCTCCACAGGGTTGGGAAACTGTCTTGTACCAGCCCCTCCTCTACATCCACAGGGCTGGGAAACTGTCCTGTACCAGCCCCTCCTCTACCTCAGCAGGTCTCGTAAATTGCCGTGTATCATGGGACTCTAACATACACTCTAGAAGTTATGCTAGGGTTTTGAGAAAACAGTGGTTTATTCACCTGCTGCATTGGAAGCCTAACCTTTTGCCCTGGTGAGCATAGCGTGAGCCAAACTTCCTGTTGACTCTGACGTGAGTTGCTCTTTCGAAATTGAACCAAAGCTTAAATTTATTCTGAGCAGCTCTAGTTTCTCACGGAGTTAACACCCTATAGCAACTCTGATCCCATGTATTTATTTATTTAAAATGATTATGCATATTGCATTGCTGTAGATTTGCAATGTTACTTTATGTAAATTGGGGCAAATGTACACTGAGTGTAAATAACATTAAGAATACCATGACAAAGACTGGCCAGGTGAACCCAGTGGAAATCTATGATCCATTATTGAATTCACTTGTTAAATCCACAGACACGTTAAAGAAGGATTTTCTAGGCTTGAGATAATTTAAACATTCAGGGCTAAATCTCCTAAGAAGTCAGTTGAGCAACCAGATGTCTGAGAAATATAAAACATGTAAACCTGCATTTGTAATTATTAACTACATTTGTAAATATTATTTATTATTATTATTATTAGCTACGCTTTTACTGTTGGTGAATCTGTCTAGGAGGCAAAAATAACCAAACCAACAAATGTGAAAAGATGGCATCCTACTGTTTGTTGTAGCTCACCATGAATCCCTTAGGAAGCCTGTCTCTGACTCTTTCCTTCACATACAGGCCTATACAGTATAGAAGCTTCTCTCCGACACGTTTCTTCTTATACAGGCCTGTATAGTATAGAAGCCTGTCTCTGACTCTTTCCTACATATACAGGCCTATACAGTATAGAAGCCTGTCTCTGACTCTTTCCTACATATACAGGACTATATAGAATAGAAGCCTGTCTCTGACTCTTTCCTACATATACATGCCTATACAGTATAGAAGCCTGTCTCTGACTCCTTCCTACATATAAAGGCCTATACAGTATAGAAGCCTGTCTCTGACTCTTTCCTACATATACAGGCCTATACAGTATAGAAGCCTGTCTCTGACTCTTTCCTACATATACAGGCCTATACAGTATAGAAGCCTGTCTCTGACTCTTTCCTACATATACAGGCCTATATAGTATAGAAGCCTGTCTCTGACTCTTTCCTACATATACAGGCCTATACAGTATAGAAGCCTGTCTCTGACTCTTTCCTACATATACAGGCCTATATAGTATAGAAGCCTGTCTCTGACTCCTTCCTACATATAAAGGCCTATACAGTATAGAAGCCTGTCTCTGACTCTTTCCTACATATACAGGCCTATACAGTATAGAAGCCAGTCTCTGACTCTTTCCTACATATACAGGTCTATATAGAATAGAAGCCTGTCTATGACTCTTTCCTACATATACGGGTCTATACAGTATAGAAGCCTGTCTCTGACTCTTTCCTACATATACAGGCCTATATAGTATAGAAGCCTGTCTCTGACTCTTTCCTACACATACAGGCCTATATAGTATAGAAGCCTGTCTCCTATTTCTTACTATTTCCTTCATTTACAGGTCTATACAGCAGAGGTTCATGTCTAATAGGTCAACTGAGGACAAAGGGAATGGGGTTATGTGCAACACTGCACAGTCATTCCTCTACTTTTGCATGTCAATGATCTGTATAATGAGGGTGAAGTTTCCCGTAGGTGCAGATCTAGGATCAGCTGGTCCCTCCACCAATCCTAACCTCAACCATTGGCGGGGACATGACAAAACTGACCCTAAATCATCATCTATGGACAACTTCACCCAACTCCAATGAGGAGCTGCTTTTGTTTGCAGAATGATGGACACACAGGTGTTCAGCCTGGACATAGTTTAATATTCATGAAGCAGAGTTCATCACTACAGATAGTAGTGTGAGATACTTCCTGTCTGTGACAGCACCAGGAGCAGCACTCTATCCATCAAGGACAAGGTTCTAGTGATACATTTAGACAACATTGTATTTACAAAAGTCAGAGAACGATCATCAAGAGTTCCACAGTTCAGATATGATTGGACCATTTATTAAAGTATTGTCACTGCTTTCGTTGAGGGAAGGAGGAGCGGACCAAAATGCAGCGTAGTTGTGATTCATTTTATTTAATAAGGAAACTATACACGATGAAACTAACAAAATAACAAACGTACGAAAACCGAAAACAGCCCTATCTGGTGCAAAACACAGAGACAGGAACAAACACCCACAAACACACAGTGAAACCCAGGCTACCTAAATATGGTTCCCAATCAGAGACAATGACTAACACCTGCCTCAGATTGAGAACCATATCAGGCCAGACATAGAAATAGACAAACAAGATATCCAACATAGAATGCCCACTCAGATCACACCCTGACCAACCAAAACATAGAAACATACAAATAAACTATGGTCAGGGTGTGACAGTACCACCCCCCCCCCCCCCAAGGTGCGGACTCCGGCCGCAAAACCTGAACCTGTCGGGGAGGGTCTGGGTAGGCATCTGTCCCCGGTGGCGGCTCCGGTGCTGGACGTGGCCCCCACATCACCGTAGTCCTCCCCACCCTGTCCGCCTCCGTGTCCTCCTAGCCACGGCAACCCTGCTAAATAAAACGGGACAGAGGGGCAGCTCGGGACAGAGGGGCAGCTCGGGATAGAGGGGCAGCTCGGGACAGAGGAGCTCCTCAGACTCATGCAGCAGCGCCGTACAGGCGGGAGACTCCGGCAGCAGCGTCGGACAGGCGAGAGACTCCGGCAGCAGCGGAGAGGAGGAAGGCTCTGGCAGATCCTGGCTGACTGGCGGATCTGGAAGAGTCTGGCTGACTGGCAGATCTGGAAGAGTCTGGCTGACTGGCAGATCTGGAAGAGTCTGGCTGACTGGCAGATCTGGAAGAGTCTGGCTGACTGGCAGATCTGGAAGAGTCTGGTTGAATGGCAGATCTGGAAGATTCTGGTTGACTGGCAGATCTGGAAGAGTCTGGTTGACTGGAAGATCTGGAAGAGTCTGGTTGACTGGAAGATCTGGTTGACTGGCAGATCTGGAAGAGTCTGGTTGACTGGCAGATCTGGAAGAGTCTGGTTGACTGGCAGATCTGGAAGAGTCTGGTTGACTGGCAGATCTGGAAGAGTCTGGTTGACTGGCAGATCTGGAAGAGTCTGGTTGACTGGCAGATCTGGAAGAGTCTGGTTGACTGGCAGATCTGGTTGACTGGCAGATCTGGAAGAGTCTGGTTGACTGGCAGATCTGGAAGAGTCTGGCTGACTGGCGGATCTGTAAGAGTCTGGCTGACTGGCGGATCTGGAAGAGTCTGGCGGATCTGGAGGAGTCTGGCTGACTGGCAGATCTGGAAGAGTCTGGCAGACTGGCGGATCCTGGCAGACTGACGACTCTGGCTGCTCCATGCTGACTGGCGGCTCTGGCTGCTTCATGCTGACTGGCGGCTCTGGCTGCTCCATGCTGACTGGCGGCTCTGGCTGCTCCATGCAGATTGGCAGCTTTGGCGGCTTCTTGCAGACTGGCAGCTCTGGCTGCTCCATGCAGACTGGCAGCTCTGGCAGCTCCTTGCAGACTGGCAGCTCCTTGCAGACTGGCAGCTCCATGCAGACTGGCTGCTCCATGCAGACTGACAGCTCTGGCTGCTCCATGCTGACTGACAGCTCTGGCTGCTCCATGAAGACTGACAGCTCTGGCTGCTCCATGCAGACTGACAGCTCTGGCTGCTCCATGCAGTCTGGCAGCTCTGGCTGCTTCATGCAGGCTGGCAGCTCTGGCTGCTCCATGCAGGCTGGCAGCTCTGGCTGCTCTAAACAGGCAGGAGACTCCGGCAGCGCAGGAGAGGAGAAAGGCTCCGGCAGCGCTGGAGTGGCGAGAGGCTCGGGCAGCGCAGGAGAGGAGGAAGGCTCGGGCAGCGCTGAACAGGCGGGAGACTCCGGCAGCGCAGGAGAGGAGAAAGGCTCCGGTAGCGCTGGAGAGGCGAGGCGCACTGTAGGCCTGATGCGTGGTGCTGGCACTGGTGGTACTGGGCCGAGGACACGCACAGGAGGCCTGGTGGGGAGAGCTACCACCGGAGGACCGATGTGTGGAGGTGGCACTGGATAGACCAGACCGTGCAGGCGCACTGGAGCTCTTGAGCACCGAGCCTGCCCAACCTTACCTGGCTCGATGCCCACTCTAGCCCGGCCAATACGAGTAGCTGGTATGTACCGCACCGGGCTATGCACCCGCATTGGAGACACCGTGTGCTCCACAGCATAACACGGTGCCTGCCCGGTCTCTTTAGCCCCCCGGTAAGCACAGGACGTTTGTGCAGGTCTCCTATCTGGCGTAGCCCTACTCCCTGTGAGCCCCGCCCCAAAATAATTTTTGGGGCTGACTATCGGGCTTCCCTCCGCGCCGCCGTGCTTGCTTCGCCATCTCCATTCTCATATAACCCTCTTTGCACTGCTCCAGTGAATCCCAGGCGGGCTCCGGCAATCTCCCTGGGTCGACCGCCCACCTGTCTATTTCCTCCCAAATAGTGTAGTCCCGATATTGTTGCTCCTGCTGCCGCTGTTGCTTCTCCTCATACCAGCGCCTCTCAGCTCTCTCCGCCTCCAGTTCTTCTTTGGGGTGGCGATATTCTCCAGGCCGATCCCAGGGTCCTTCTCCAAACAATTCGTCCTCCCATGTCCATTCCTCCCTTTGTTGCCCCTGCCTGTTACCATGCAGCTTGGTCCTGTTGTGGTGGGTGATTCTGTCACGGCTTTCGTTGTGGGAAGGAGGAGCGTACCAAAATGCAGCGTAGTTGTGATTCATTTTATTTAATAAGGAAACAATACATGATGAAACTAACAAAATAACAAACGTACGAAAACAGCCCTATCGGGTGCAAAACACAAAGACAGGAACAATCACCCACAAACACACAGTGAAACCCAGGCTACCTAAATATGGTTCCCAATCAGAGACAATGACTAACACCTGCCTCTGATTGAGAACCATATCAGGCCAGACATAGAAATAGACAAACAAGACATCCAACATAGAATGCCCACTCAGATCACACCCTGACCAACCAAAACATAGAAACATACAAATAAACTATGGTCAGGGTGTGACAAGTATGAAGAACAACAAGGGAACCATCAAATATAAACAACCATCTTTAACTGATTCAGGTTTACGTCTCTAACAGGAACAATAATCAGTAAAGTTCACTTAAAGGTTCAGTCTGGGATTGGTACGTCCATTTTATGACTTTTGAATTAATGATATTAAGCCATGTATTCAGCCATTGATTCTTGAAGAATATGACTTTTAATGCCTCATGACAAGAGGCCTTTGTTTACGTTGATAAGGTCACATGACTTAGATTTGAACATTTATTTACATTTTTTTCATCAAACTCTCCCCCTTGGTTATGTCAGATGGTCAGATGTCGGGGCGATCTGTAGGGAGCGACATACAGTCAGTGTGTTCTACTAAGGTCAGAAAGACATCGCAATAAACTACCACATATTACAGTCAGTGTGTTCTACTAAGGTCAGACAGACATCGCAATAAACTACCACATATTACAGTCAGTGTGTTCTACTAAGGTCAGAAAGACAGCGCAATAAACTACCACATATTACAGTCAGTGTGTTCTACTAAGGTCAGAAAGACAGCGCAATAAACTACCACATATTACAGTCAGTGTGTTCTACTAAGGTCAGAAAGACATCACAATAAACTACCACATATTACAGTCGTTGTGTTCTACTAAGGTCAGTATGACATCACAATAAACTACCACATATTACAGTCGTTGTGTTCTACTAAGGTCAGTATTACATCACAGTAAACTACCACATATTACAGTCATTGTATACAATGAAAAGAGATTGAAAAGAAAGAAACAAAACAGTCATTAATATTACTATTTATTTAACTTAATTTAACTTGTCATTAACGATATTATTTCTCAAATGTTACAACGTCTCTGAGATGGAAAAACAGTCAGAATATTTGTTAAAAATGTATATTACAACTAGTTTATCATAATTATATTGAACAAATAACAACTACAGTAATATTGTTTAACGTTCTTGGTTCTATCTCTCAAGTGTCACAGCTGGAGGAAGGAAAAAAGTCAGGAAAAACAGTCAGAAAATAATATTACAATTAATTTACTGTATTTCTAACATAACATTTAACAGCGGAGATTATTCAGAAAAGATGGTTTCTATTTCTCAAGTTTCAGACAGGTTAGGAGACGGCAACATAGTCAGAAATGTATATTACAATTCATTTAACTTCAAATGTAACAATTTTAAATATTTATTTTTTTGAAGGAATTGTTTCTATTTCTTTGTAATAACATCACTTTTACTTTTAAAATCCCAAACAAAAAAGTGTCGGGTGTTGGTTTTGTTGTTATTGGAAACCCAGAAAGCCTCTTTAATTCACAAACAACTACTTTTCCGCCCCAATACTTTTCTCATTGGTTCCTGGTTTGGACAGATTGGATTAGTTGGGCTTAGTAATGAGGAAAAATATATATCTTGCCAGCGCCGTGCCACTGGGCACAAAATGGTGGAATAAATGTTGTTTCCATGTAACTTCAACAAATAAAATCAACATGACGACGTTAAATCAAGGTGGAACACTGATTGGAAGTCAACATAAAGGAGTTTCGCGAATGTTTGTCTTTTTCACACAACTTTCGTCCAAATCAAATGGTTCAAATTGTAAATCGAAATTAGATATTTAACTGATGTCAGTGCCAAGTGTGACCTCAGCCTCAGGGTCCCCTGACACAGGGTAGTTTTCCAGACCTGTGGAGGAAGAGGAGAGGCTGAACTAACCCGCTGACAACTGTGAGAGAGTAACAAATGGACCATCCCCCCAAAAAACTCCACGGGTTCTATAAAATGATAACTGACTAGGAGAAGAACCAGTGGGAGGTAGCTGACAATCATAGACACCATGATCATTGAAATGATCCTGAAGGCCCTCAGCTTCATGTTGTTCATCCCTTCCCCCTCTCTCTCTCCTTCCCCCGGACAAGGACGTTTCAGAGCCCAGAGAACAGCCAGGCAGCAGAACAACATCACAGAAAGAGTAAGCAGGTTTAAAATCAAAGTAGAGATCTTCCACAATTCAGATTGGTATTTACCAAGCAGATTTGCAAAGCAGAACCCAAGCACCATCAGCCAGACAACACCACAACACCCCACCCTGTATCTCAGGGGTTTGTACTTCAGGAAGGTTACAGGGTGGACCACCGCCAGGTAGCGCTCCACACAGATACAGCACTGGAACAGAGGACGACCAAAGAGGTTGAAACCGGTAAAGAATGTCCCAACGCTCCTTAAAACGCCATTCTTTTGGATGTAATAATGAATAATATACATCAGATTGGACAGACTGTAGAGGATCTCAGACACAGCCAGGTTGAGAGAGAAGAAGTCTGAAGCCATCGTCCCTACAGCTCCGGTCACTATCAGCCACACGACGTAGACATTGGTGGGGAGACCCAGGATGAGGTTGATGGAGATGGCAGCTGTTAAAGGTGCATACTGGTCCGACTGGAAAGAAAGATGGCAACACTTTATAATAACATTCAATTAGTAAGATATTTATAAGACATTTAAAAACAGTTTGCTTACTAATCATTATTCACACATTTCAATCCCTTATCAATGGTTCATTATTGGACGTTATTATAACGTTTTACCTGAAGGTGTTCAGAGAAGGAGGAGAGGAGAGTAGAGTTGCTGTCTACAGAGGTGTTCATCTCTTCTCAGTCGTTGGGGTCTGTGAATGTACGAGACAAAACATTCCTATTTTGACTCCTTTAATCTCTATAAGTGAATTTCTCAAACACAATATGAAGAAAAAAACATGTTAAAATGGTCTTTTCAATGGTCAATGTAGACTGCCTGTTTTGTTCCTCAGACAACCCTGGTCTCTTCAGTGTTCAGTGTAGACTACCTGTTGTGTTCCTCAGACAACCCTGGTCTCTTCAGTGGTCAGTGTAGACTACCTGTTGTGTTCCTCAGACAACCCTGGTCTCTTCAGTGGTCAGTGTAGACTACCTGTTCTGTTCCTCAGACAACCCTGGTCTCTTCAGTGGTCAGTGTAGACTACCTGTTGTGTTCCTCAGACAACCCTGGTGTCTTCAGTGGTCAGTGTAGACTACCTGTTGTGTTCCTCAGACAACCCTGGTCTCTTCAGTGGTCAGTGTAGACTACCTGTTGTGTTCCTCAGACAACCCTGGTCTCTTCAGTGGTCAGTGTAGACTACCTGTTGTGTTCCTCAGACAACCCTGGTCTCTTCAGTGTTCAGTGTAGACTACCTGTTGTGTTCCTCAGACAACCCTGGTCTCTTCAGTGGGTCTAAAGCTCTGCCTCTGACACAGCCTTCACACAGGTGTGTGTTTCCTCCCCACCTTTTCTGACGGACAACACAACGCAAATCTAGTTCCTCCCCTAATGCACACTCTCATTGGATGGCACTGAGTTGGCTGTGTTGTCAACCATCATTTTGTCTGGTTTGAACCTCCCCTAAAGCTCGGCACTGCCTTTGCACAGGTGTTTGGTACTTAATGGAGAAATGTATTCAGCCAGAACCAGATATGCAAACGTAGGAGCCGAAGGCCAGATCCAAACCAAACACAACACATGTTCTGTAGCAGGGGTTAGGTTAGTCTGTGGAGTGGAATGTGATTGGGTGTCATAGGGGAAGAGGTGTGATAAACGCTGTTCATCATTTTCAATTGGTTGACGGATCTGTATTTGTGTTTGTTTTGAAACGATGCTGGACAACGCAAAGCAAATCTAAACCCCACCCCCTCAACACTTGCCCTCATTGGACAGTTTGTACGCATCATTTAGTCTGGTTTGAATGTGCTCTAAAGCTCGGCCCTCCCTTCACACAGGTGTGTGTTACGTCATGGAGAAACCTATTGGGTCAGTTTGCTCCAAGGGGCCGATCAGACTCAGGAAATGTCTTTTATACACCTTTTGATTATAGACCTTCTCAGTACTTGTTATTCAGACTTACCATGTGCAGGTGAGGAACCAGGTTTGAGGGTATGTCTACCTTGCACACACTGAATAAATGTCAATATAATCTCAGAAAACTCACCCACTGGGTGGAATAGCAGAACAGTTTCTCAGCCCTGTGGAGGTAGAGGAGGGGCTGGTACAGGGCAGTTTCTCAGCCCTGTGGAGGTTGATGAGGGGCAGGTACAGGGCGGTTTCTCAGCCCTGTGGAGGTAGTTGAGGGGCTGGTACAGAACAGTTTCTCCGCCCTGTGAAGGTAGATGAGGGGCTGGTACAGAACAGTTTCTCGGCCCTGTGAAGGTAGATGAGGGGCTGGTACAGAACAGTTTCTCCGCCCTGTGGAGGTAGGTGAGGGGCTGGTGCAGAACAGTTTCTCAGCCCTGTGAAGGTAGATGAGGGGCTGGTACAGAACAGTTTCCTGTTTCCTGTTTCGCCCTGTTTCAGGGAGTCCCGAGGAAGAGGCAGCCCTGTGGAGAAACTGCCCTGTATCAGGGAGACCTGAGGAAGAGGCAGCCCTGTGGAGAAACTGCCCTGTATCAGGGAGACCTGAGGAAGAGGCAGCCCTGTGGAGAAACTGCCCTGTATCAGGGAGTCCCGAGGAAGAGGCAGCCCTGTGGAGAAACTGCCCTGTATCAGGGAGACCTGAGGAAGAGGCAGCCCTGTGGAGAAACTGCCCTGTATCAGGGAGACCTGAGGAAGAGGCAGCCCTGTGGAGAAACTGCCCTGTATCAGGGAGACCTGAGGAAGAGGCAGCCCTTTGGAGAAACTGCCCTGTATCAGGGAGACCTGAGGAAGAGGCAGTCCTGTGGAGAAACTGCCCTGTATCAGGGAGACCTGAGGAAGAGGCAGTCCTGTGGAGAAACTGCCCTGTATCAGGGAGACCTGAGGAAGAGGCAGCCCTGTGGAGAAACTGCCCTGTATCAGGGAGACCTGAGGAAGAGGCCGCCCTGTGGAGAAACTGCCCTGTATCAGGGAGTCCCGAGGAAGAGGCAGCCCTGTGGAGAAACTGCCCTGTATCAGGGAGACCTGAGGAAGAGGCAGCCCTGTGGAGAAACTGCCCTGTATCAGGGAGACCTGAGGAAGTGGCCGCCCTGTGGAGAAACTGCCCTGTATCAGGGAGTCCCGAGGAAGAGGCAGCCCTGTGGAGAAACTGCCCTGTATCAGGGAGTCCCGAGGAAGAGGCAGCCCTGTGGAGAAACTGCCCTGTATCAGGGAGTCCCGAGGAAGAGGCAGTCCTCGTCTCACAATATACATATAATATCCTTTAAAAGCATCAACACTCCTTCACGTTTACATATATCTTTGAAGGTATTACAGGCCTCTCTCATATTTTTAAGTGAGAGAACTTGCTCATTTGGTGGCTGACTAAATACTTTTTTGCCCCACTCTATCTTTGAAGGTATTTGTCCACAAATTCTCATTGAAACTCTACATTCCTTCTAGTAGCAATATCAAAAACATACTGCACATGTCACGCACTGGCCATAGTTTACTTTGTATGTTTCTATGTTTTGGTTGGTCAGGGTGTGATCTGAGTGGGCATTCTATGTTGGATGTCTTGTTTTTCTATTTCTGTGTTTGGCCTGATATGGTTCTCAATCAGGGGCAGGTGTTAGTCATTGTCTCTGATTGGGAACCATATTTAGGTAGCCTGGGTTTCACTGTGTGTTTGTGGGTGATTGTTCCTGTCTCTGTGTTTTGCACCAGATAGGGCTGTTTTTGGTTTTCGTACGTTTGTTATTTTGTTAGTTTCATCGTGTATAGTTTCCTTATTAAATAAAATGAATCACAACTACGCTGCATTTTGGTCCACTCCTCCTTCCCACAACGAAAGTCGTGACAGAATCACCCACCACAACAGGACCAAGCGGCGTGGTAACAGGCAAAAGCAACAGCAGGAGCAACAAAAGAAGGAATGGACATGGGAGGACGAATTAGACGGAGAAGGACCCTGGGCTCAGCCTGGAGAATATCGCCGTCCCAAGGTAGAACTGGAGGCGGGGAAAATGGAGAGGCGCCGGTATGAGGAGGCAGCATGGCGAAGCGGATGGAAGCCCGAGAGTCAGCCCCAAAAATGTCTTGGGGAGAGGCTCAGGGAGAGTGTGGCAGAGTCAGGAGTCAGACCTGAGCCCACTCTCCCTGTTTATCTTGAGTAGCCAAGGAGGAGACCAGAACCAGAGCCGGTGTTGGAGGTGAGCGAAACAGAGACTGTGAAGGAGTTAATGGGGAAATTGGAGGAGAGAGTAATGAGGGTTGCTGTGTTGGTGCTTTAAATATGGAATTCGCCCGACGGAGCGTGTCGGGGATTTGATGGCACCTGGGTCAGCGCTCCATACTCGTCCTGAGGTGCGTACTAGTCGGCTGGTGAAGTTGGTGCCAGCCTCACGCACCAGGCCTCCTGTGCACCTCCCTAGCCTTGCATGTCCTGTGCCAGCACTGCTCTCAAGATCTCCAGTACGCCTTCACAGTCTAGCCCATCCTGTGCCATCTCCACACACCAGCCCTCCAATGGCAGCTCCCCGCACCAGGCTTCCTGTGCGTGTCCTCGGCCCAGTACCACCAGTGCCAGCACCACGCATCAGGTCTACAGTGCGCCTCGCCTCTCCAGCGCTGTCGGAGCATTCCTCCTCTCCTGCGCTGCCAGAGTCTCCCGCCTGTTCAGCGCTACCCGAGCCTTTCTCCTCTCCTGCGCTGCCGGAGTCTCCCACCTGTTCAGCGCAGTCAGAGCCTTCCTCCTCCCCTGCGCTGCCGGAGTCTCCCGCCTGTTCAGTGCAGTCAGAGCCTTCCTCCTCTCCTGCGCTGCTGGAGTCTCCTGCCTGTTTAGCGCAGCCAGAGCTGCCAGCCTGCATGGAGCAGCCAGAGCTGCCAGCCTGCATGGCAGCCAGAGCTGCCAGCCTGCAAGGAGCTGCCAGCCTGCAAGGAGCTGCCAGTCTGCAAGGAGCTGTCAGTCTGCAAGGAGCTGTCAGTCTGCAAGGAGCTGCCAGTCTGCAAGGAGCTGCCAGTCTGCAAGTAGCTGCCAGTCTGCAAAGAGCTGCCAGAGCTGCCAGTCTGCATGGAGCAGCCAGAGCTGGCAGTCTGCAAGGAGCAGCCAGAGCTGCCAGTCAGCATGGAGCAGCCAGAGCCGTCAGTCTGCCAGGATCCGCAAGTCAGCCAGACTCTTCCAGATCCGCCAGTCAGCCAGACTCTTCCAGATCCGCCAGTCAGCCAGACTCTTCCAGATCCGCCAGTCAGCCAGACTCTTCCAGATCCGCCAGTCAGCCAGACTCTTCCAGATCTGCCAGTCAACCAGACTCTTCCAGATCCGCCAGTCAGACAGACTCTTCCAGATCTGCCAGTCAACCAGACTCAAGACTGCGGTGAAGTGGGGGCCACGTCCAGCACCAGAGCCGCCACCGCGGACAGATGCCCACCCGGACCCTCCCCGATAGGTTCAGGTTTTGCGGCCGGAGTCCGCACCTTGGGGTGGGGGTCCTGTCACACCCTGGCCATAGTTTACTTTGTATGTTTCTATGTTTTGGTTGGTCAGGGTGTGATCTGAGTGGGCATTCTATGTTGGATGTCTTGTTTTTCTATTTCTGTGTTTGGCCTGATATGGTTCTCAATCAGGGGCAGGTGTTAGTCATTGTCTCTGATTGGGAACCATATTTAGGTAGCCTGAGTTTCACTGTGTGTTTGTGGGTGATTGTTCCTGTCTCTGTGTTTTGCACCAGAGGGGGCTGTTTTCAGTTTTCGTACATTTGTTATTTTGTTAGTTTCATCGTGTATAGTTTCCTTATTAAATAAAATGAATCACAACTACGCTGCATTTTGGTCCGCTCCTCCTTCCCACAACGAAAGTCGTAACAGCAAAATGTTCAGACTGGGTGTGTGGAGCTTATCTTCCCCCTTCACCCGCCAACCCCCACTCCACAGACTAACCTAACCCCAACCCCCACTCCACAGACTAACCTAACCCCAAACCCCCACTCCACAGACTAACCTAACCCCAAACCCCCACTCCACAGACTAACCTAACCCCTGCTAGGGAACAGGTGTTGTGGTCGTGTTTGGTTTGAAACCTTGTCTTCGACACCTACGTTTGCATCTCTGGTTCTGGCTGAATACATTTGTCCATTATGTTGCACACACCTGTCAGAGGGCCGAGCTCTAGACGCACATTCAAACCAGACAAAATGATGCCTGACAACGCAGCCAACTCAATGCTATCCAATGAGATAATGAGGTGAGGGAGGACCTAGATGTGTGTCGTCCATCAGAAAAGGTGGGGAGGAAACACACACCTGTGTGAAGGCTGGGTCAGAGGCAGAGCTTTAGACCCACTGAAGAGACCAGGGTTGTCTGAGGAACACAACAGGTAGTCTACACTGACCACTGAAGAGACCAGGGTTGTCTGAGGAACACAACAGGTAGTCTACACTGACCACTGAAGAGACCAGGGTTGTCTGAGGAACACAACAGGTAGTCTACACTGACCACTGAATAGACCAGGGTTGTCTGAGGAACACAACAGGTAGTCTACACTGAACACTGAAGAGACCAGGGTTGTCTGAGGAACACAACAGGTAGTCTACACTGACCTCTGAATAGACCAGGGTTGTCTGAGGAACACAACAGGTAGTCTACACTGAACACTGAAGAGACCAGGGTTGTCTGAGGAACACAACAGGTAGTCTACACTGACCTCTGAATAGACCAGGGTTGTCTGAGGAACACAACAGGTAGTCTACACTGACCACTGAATAGACCAGGGTTGTCTGAGGAACACAACAGGTAGTCTACACTGACCACTGAATAGACCAGGGTTGTCTGAGGAACACAACAGGTAGTCTACACTGACCACTGAATAGACCAGGGTTGTCTGAGGAACACAACAGGTAGTCTACACTGACCACTGAAGAGACCAGGGTTTTCTGAGGAACACAACAGGTAGTCTACACTGACCTCTGAATAGACCAGGGTTGTCTGAGGAACACAACAGGTAGTCTACACTGACCACTGAAGAGACCAGGGTTTTCTGAGGAACACAACAGGTAGTCTACACTGACCTCTGAATAGACCAGGGTTGTCTGAGGAACACAACAGGTAGTCTACACTGAACACTTAAGAGGATCGGGACACTTCCAATACAGGTCAGATTTTTTGTTGTTGTGTGATTACATTTTTAAAATTTAAATAGTTTTATTTAGTTGGGTTTACAGGACTACATTTAGATTCATACAATGAATATACTCAGCTCTTAATAACAGGTTTGATTAGTTTCCCTCTCAGTAGCATAATAGTGAGAGAGTTTATGCTCCTGAAAACACACTGTATGACCTGTTCATGCTGCATCAACTTCAGACTGAAACGTTCAGCGTTGGTACAACAAGAGATGCTTTCTGTCACGCCTTGGTCTTAGTATTGTGTGTTTTAGTTTATTAGTTAGTCAGACCAGGCTGTGACATGGGGTTATTATGTATTGTATTTTCGTTTTGGGGTTTGTAGTGTTTGGGATTCTAGTTGATTAGGGGTGTGTGTGGTGTTAATTAGGTTGGCTGCCTGAGGCGGTTCTCAATCAGAGTCAGGTGCTTCTCGTTGTCGCTGATTGGGAACCGTATTTAGGTAGCCTGTTTTTCGCTTTGCATTTCGTGGGTGATTGTTCCTGTCTCTGTGTTAGTTTCACCAGTCAGGCTGTATTAGGTTTCGTTCTGTTTGTTGTTTCTTTTGTATTTATTAGTTATTCGTGTTAGTTCGTTCGTTTTGTCTTCACTCAATAAACATGAGTAACTTACACGCTGCATTTCGGTCCGACTCTCCTTCAACTAAACACTTTCAAATCACACAGTGTTATGAGCCTATCAGTGGATCGTGTCCTTGGGTTCCTTCAGTAAGTAACAGCGAAGCTTTAAAACAGTGGATAATAATATACTAATTATAATAATATAATAATAATAATATAATATTTTCTCTGGTAATATTGTTCTAGGCTTTATACCATAAAGCTTTGAACAGTGTTTTTGTTCACCGTCTCACCGGAGAGGAGTCTGACAGAAACCAGTCACTCACAACACTTTACTGCTGTTCACGCTCACACTTCAAAACAGTGTGTGTGCGCGTGCGTAAGAGCATTTTTTTCTTTAAACTACTATTCAATATTTTCTAGACACTTGAAATGTAGTTATGATTGTACATTTTATAGTTCAATACAAAATGTGGTTCGGGGATTCCATGGAATTCTATTGGCTAATGTTTTTGTGAACATTATCACGAGTGACAATGAGTCGACGTGATAGGACAAACCGATCTGGGACCAGACTAGGGTTTTACTACATCACAAAAAAAATGACACTGAAATCAGAACTAAAGTACATGAGAAACAGTTTTACCTCTCTAAAGACCACTCCCTTATTCAACAGGTGCGGGGAACTTGCTCATCAACGCCCCCACTCTGCCAAGAGATGAACGTCTCCATAGGAAATGACTCACATCTCCCTCCAGCACTTTCTGTTAACTCTACCAGCTCTTGGGCCCTTTATTTCATCACCACCATGTACAGCATCAACATCATCCTGGGTCTCCCCACCAATGTCTACATTCTGTGGCTGATGGTGACCGGAGCTGTAGGGACGATGGCTTCAGACTTCTTTGCTCTCAACCTGACCGTGTGTGAGATCCTCTACTGTCTGTCTGCTGTCTTGAATTACCTGAACGATTATCTTTTCAATGATACTCTAGGAGTTGGTGTGGCGTTTTTCATGGGATTCATTTCTATTGGTCGTCCCCTGTTCCAGTGCTGTATCTGTGTGGAGCGCTACCTGGCGGTGGTCCACCCTGTAACCTTCCTGAAGTACAAACCTCTGAGATACAGGGTGGGATGCTCTTGCTTGTGTTGGATGGTGGTTCTTGGGTTCTCCATGTTAATTGCGTTGGTATCAACCGTGCTGTCAAACATGATCATATTTCTTTTGTTAAACCTTTCACTCTGGTTTTCCATTCAATTGTTCTGTTGTCTGACTGTTCTCTGGGCTCTGAAACGTCCCGGTCCGGGGGAAGGAGAGAGAGAGGGGGAAGGGATGAACAAAATTAAGCTGAGGGCCTTCAGGATCATTTCAGTGATCATGGTGTCTATGATTGTCAGTTACCTCCCACTGGTTCTTCTCCTAGTCAGTTATCATTTTATAGAAGTAGTGGAATATTCTTTTGGATTGTCCATTTGTTCCTCCTTCGCAATCATCTCTGGGTTTGTTCAGCCCCTCCTCTACCTCCACAGGTCTGGGAAACTGCCCTTTGTCAGGGGACCCTGAGGAAAAGGCCCCATTGGGAAAAGACGTCGGTTCAATGTCTAATTGACTTGTCAACTAACATGAATTCAATGTAAAAAAATTAAATAACTAAAGGATTTAGGTTCAAATATGGCTGACAAAAAGACAAACCTTCCCACATTTCCGTTACGTTGATTCAGTTTTCAACGTTGATTCAGTTTTCAACGTTGATTCAGTTTTCAACGTTGATTCAGTTTTCAACGTTGATTCAGTTTTCAGCGTTGATTCAGTTTTCAGCGTTGATTCAGTTTTCAGCGTTGATTCAGTTTTCAGCGTTGATTCAGTTTTCAACGTTGATTCAACGTCATCACATTGATTTTATTTGTTGAAATGACTTGGGATCAACGTTGATTCAACCAGTTCGTTCCCAGTGGGTTGGCATTGGTCTTCCCACACGGCTGAACCGAGCCAAGCTGCACTGGCCAGGTTACACGTTTCTGGGAATGTACTGGAAAGGTTACACATTCCCCATTGTTTCTGGGAATGTACTGGAAAGGTTACACATTCCCCATTGTTTCTGGGAATGTACTGGAAAGGTTACACATTCCCCATTGTTTCTGGGAATGTACTGGAAAGGGAAAAATCTGGGCACATTATAGAAGAATAGAATAGAAGCAGAATAGAAGTTACGTGGGAAATAAAGGGGCAGTTTGGGATTTAAACAACAACAAAGGGGCAGTTTGGGATTTAAACAACAACAAAGGGTCACCCCGCCACTTTTTCTGTTTGAATTTATAAAGTGGTGATTTGAGTCCACGCGACACTTGACAAATAGAAACAAAAACTTAAAAGTTAAAAATCTACAATTGTTAATTGTGAAGTTAAATTAAGTAAAAATGTAAATATGAACCTCTGTCTGTTATTTATGTTACTATTTTACTTTCTCCATTTGATAAATTGTTAATTAGTAAGTTAAATGAATTGTAGACAGACCGTTCAGACGGTTGTTCTGACTGTCTTGCCTTCGCTGTTTTGACACTTGAGAAATAGATTTTGTTTAAAAAACCTGTTAGGGATCTTGAGTCCCATTTGGGAACTTTCCCTCCCACGTTCAGCTGGAATGTGGCGCATGGAACGCAAAAAATATTCTTAAAAATATTTAACCTCCACACATTAACAAGTCCAATAGCTCAAATGAAAGATAAACACCTTGTTTATCTACCCAGCAAGTTAGATTTCTAAAATGTTTTACGGCGAAAACATAGCACATATTTATGTCAAACCACCACCGAAGACACAGCTAATTTGCATAGCCAAGTTGAACAAAATATGCAATCAACAAACGCAGGATTAAAAGAAAAATAATTCACTAACCTTTTGAAATCTTCATCAGACCTTTGCTGTTCTTCCATCAGAAGACCTGGAAGGAATTATACTCACCAAAAACAGCGTTTAGTTGTGAAGTCTGTGTCTTTCGGTTATCAAACAAGGCATATTTCGGTTGAAATGCAGCCAAAAGTCAAGTGGATGCGCACCAAAACGTCGAAATTACATATTATATGTCGACTAAACTTGTCAAACTCTGTTCATAACCAAGCTTTAGTATGTTATAAAGGTGCACAACAATCCTCAGGACGAACAGAAACTCAAGCGTCGTTTAATCAATCTTGGAAGAGAGAGATCACCAGAGGAGAGCGCGCATGAACGTGACCTTTTTTTTCGCGTGACCGAAAGGTTTCGGGCCGCCAAAACTCTCGTGAGCGCGCGATTCTCACAATGAGAAGCCCCATTGAAAGCAGACATCGCGCTGAAGACATAGAAACTGTTCCCAGGTCTGTAGCTGCTTGGGAAGGGTGGGGGCGATGACGTCAAAGTTGGGCCAACTTTTATGATGACAAGAGAGAGTTTGGGAGAATGACTGCCCTGAGAGTTCTGCTTTACATACAGACATAATTTCAACGGTTTTAGAAACTTTAGAGTGTTTTCTATTCAATAATATTTTTTATATGCATATATTAGCAATTTTTGACAGATTTTCTTTCTGTTTAATATGGGCACGCAATTACTCCAAAGGGGGCAGCAGACAGCCCTATCTTTAACAGGACTTGTTAATAATCTTTTTTTTTTAAGTATTATTAATTTAAGTTCATTGTAAATATGAATTTCAGAATGCTGTTCTGACTATTGTGTGGTCTCATAGCCAGTGGGACATTTGAGAAGTAGGGACAATACCTATTTTAAGTAATCTACTATAATATTGTTAATTAAGTACAATTAATTGTAATTTCTTTCTAACTAATGAATTATTGAATTGAATTACCTGTGTCTCTTTTGAATCTCTAGTTACTGTAAATTGGAATTGACCCCAACCCTGCTGCTTGTGTTACCTACCTTAGTTCAATGCACTGACACAAGCGTCAACTTAATGATTAAAAACATACATTTATAATATAGTACTGACATCATACAAATAATACATCTAGATATCACCACCAGGGGGAGCCCTACAATTAGGGTTAAATTGGGGTTAGGGTTAGGGTTAAGTTAGGGTTAAATTAGGGTTAAATTAGGGTTAGGGTTAGGGTAAAAAGTTAGGGTTAAGTTATTGGTTATAGTTAGGGTTAGGGTTAAAGTTAGGGTTAGGGTTATAGTTAGGGTTAGGGTTATAGTTAGGGTTAAGTTATTGGTTATAGTTAGTATTAAATCTCATGTATATGGGTAACGGCTGTTGGAAGGAGAGGACCAAGACGTGTGACACATGTTCATGATTTTATTAGACTGAACTCTGAAATAACAAAAATAACAAAGACAACGTACGAAATCGAAACAGTTCTTTCTGATGCAGACACAAAAACAGACAACAACAACCCACAACCCTCAGTTGGGAAAAGGCTACCTAAGTATGGTTCTCAATCAGAGACAATGATAGACAGCTGCCTCTGATTGAGAACCACACCCGGCCAAACAACAAAGAAAAACAAAACATAGAAAATGAACATAGAATGCCCACCCTAGTCACACCCTGGCCTAACCAAAATAGAGAAAAAAAGGCTCTCTATGGCCAGGGCGTGACAGGTCAGTTGAGACGTTCTTTACAATCAGCATCAAATAAAGTATTTTTTCTAACAAAGATATCTACATACATTTCAGGATGTTTTGTGTCTTTGGAAATAATTAGAATTCATGTAAACATAAAACTTTTGAAAACATACTGTAGCTTGTCCTAAAAAAGTGGTTTCTTGGCGCAATTTACCCTCGGTGTGGGCTACATTGAGCATAGGAACAGGGTACGTTGAGCTGCCTTGGGGTAAGTAGATGACAGTGTCATGTGACAGTGGGTGACGGTGTCCTGTGACAGTGGGTGACGGTGTCCTGTGACCGTGGGTGACGGTGTCCTGTGACAGTGGGTGGCGGTGTCCTGTGACAGTGGGTGACGGTGTCCTGTGACAGTGGGTGACGGTGTCCTGTGACAGTGGGTGACGGTGTCCTGTGACAGTGGGTGACGGTGTCCTGTGACAGTGGGTGACGGTGTCCTGCGACAGTGGGTGACGGTGTCCTGTGACCGTGGGTGACGGTGTCCTGTGACCGTGGGTGACGGTGTCCTGTGACAGTGGGTGACGGTGTCCTGTGACGGTGTCCTGTGACAGTGGGTGACGGTGTCCTGTGACAGTGGGTGACGGTGTCCTGTGACAGTGGGTGACGGTGTCCTGTGACAGTGGGTGACGGTGTCCTGTGACAGTGGGTGACGGTGTCCTGTGACAGTGGGTGACGGTGTCCGGTGACAGTGGGTGACGGTGTCCTGTGACGGTGTCCTGTGACAGTGGGTGACGGTGTCCTGTGACAGTGGGTGACGGTGTCCTGTGACAGTGGGTGACGGTGTCCTGTGACGGTGTCCTGTGACAGTGGGTGACGGTGTCCTGTGACAGTGGGTGACGGTGTCCTGTGACAGTGGGTCACGGTGTCCTGTGACAGTGGGTCACGGTGTCCTGTGACAGTGGGTGACGGTGTCCTGTGACAGTGGGTGACGGTGTCCTGTGACAGTGGGTGACGGTGTCCTGCGACAGTGGGTGACGGTGTCCTGTGACAGTGGGTCACGGTGTCCTGCGACAGTGGGTCACGGTGTCCTGTGACAGTGGGTCACGGTGTCCTGTGACAGTGGGTGACGGTGTCCTGTGACAGTGGGTGACGGTGTCCTGTGACAGTGGGTGACGGTGTCCTGCGACAGTGGGTGATGGTGTCCTGTGACAGTGGGTGACGGTGTCCTGTGACAGTGGGTGACGGTGTCCTGTGACAGTGGGTGACGGTGTCCGGTGACAGTGGGTGACGGTGTCCTGTGACAGTGGGTGACGGTGTCCTGTGACAGTGGGTGACGGTGTCCTGTGACAGTGGGTGACGGTGTCCTGTGACAGTGGGTGACGGTGTCCTGTGACAGTGGGTGACGGTGTCCTGTGACAGTGGGTGACGGTGTCCTGTGACAGTGGGTGACGGTGTCCTGTGACAGTGGGTGACGGTGTCCTGCTTCAGTGGGTGACGGTGTCCTGCGACAGTGGGTGACGGTGTCCTGCGACAGTGGGTGACGGTGTCCTGCGACAGTGGGTGACGGTGTCCTGTGACAGTGGGTGACGGTGTCCTGTGACAGTGGGTGACGGTGTCCTGTGACAGTGGGTGATGGTGTCCTCTTATGTTTGTTGTGTTATTATTATTTGTTTTTTTTCTTGTGAAGCACATTGCGTTGCATTCAATGTCTGAAATGTGTAGAATAAATAAAGCTTGATTTGATGATTTGATTTAATGAATTGATGATTTGATGACTTGATGATTTGATGATTTGATTTGATAATTTGATGATTTGATTTGATGATTTGATTTGATGATTTGATGATTTGATGATTTGATGATTTGATGATTTGATTTGATGATTTGATTTGATGATTTGATGATTTGATTTGATGATTTGATGATTTGATAATTTGATCTGTCCTCTGCTGTTGCTTGAATGGACTTTTTCTCTTCTCTCACTTCCTTGGCTGCTCTCTCAATAACCTCAAGGGGGGGCTAGACCCCTGCTTGTTTTATGGTTGTAAACACGGGGCCTGATCATATCTGCTCTGTAATAATAAAAACACTCTAGATTTCACATTCATGACGTGTTGCAAAAATACTATCAATATTTTGCATTAAACGGACAAAATGCAATCGTCATTTGTACGGGGTATGGTTCAACTTCCACCAAGGCAAACATGTTGACCATATTAGCCCACGTGGCTACAAAGATGCGATTTCATCCCAGGTTTAGGACCTCATATTGTAGCTTATAGAGACCCTGATGTATAGGACAATATTAAAGCTGGCTACTTTGGTTTAGATACAAGCGTCATGAAACCTACAGGACATTACATTCATTTGACTTGGTGAAAATCTGTTTTTTTTAGGACCTAACTTCCTTATCACTTTATCCATGTGATAACTTCCTTCACGGACTCCATGAAATGATGACCTCTTCTTAAATATGTGGTCCTAGGAAACAAGGGAGGCTCAACTAACCCTTTGGTTCAACGTACCCCCACTACCCAATCTACTTACACACCATTTGAAACTTGACGCACATATGGGGCGGCAGGGTAGCCTAGTGGTTAGAGTGTAAAGGCGGCAGGGTAGCCTAGAGGTTAGAGTGTAGAGGCGGCAGGGTAGCCTCGTGGTTAGAGTGTAGAGGCGGCAGGGTAGCCTAGTGGTTAGAGTGTAGGGGCGGCAGGGTAGCCTCGTGGTTAGAGTGTAGAGGCGGCAGGGTAGTCTAGTGGTTAGAGTGTAGAGGCGGCAGGGTAGCCTAGTGGTTAGAGTGTAGAGGCGGCAGGGTAGCCTAGTGGTTAGAGTGTAGAGGCGGCAGGGTAGCCTAGTGGTTAGAGTGTAGAGGCGGCAGGGTAGCCTAGTGGTTAGAGTGTAGAGGTGGCAGGGTAGCCTAGTGGTTAGAGTGTAGAGGCGGCAGGGTAGCCTAGTGGTTAGAGTGTAGAGGCGGCAGGGTAGCCTAGTGGTTAGAGTGTAGAGGCGGCAGGGTAGCCTAGTGGTTAGAGTGTAGAGGCGGCAGGGTAGCCTAGTGGTTAGAGTGTAGAGGCGGCAGGGTAGCCTAGTGGTTAGAGTGTAGAGGCGGCAGGGTAGCCTAGTGGTTAGAGTGTAGAGGCGGCAGGGTAGCCTAGTGGTTAGAGTGTAGAGGCGGCAGGGAAGCCTAGTGGTTAGAGTGTAGAGGCGGCAGGGTAGCCTAGTGGTTAGAGTGTACAGGCGGCAGGGTAGCCTAGTGGTTAGAGTGTAGAGGCGGCAGGGTAGCCTAGTGGTTAGAGTGTAGAGGCGGCAGGGTAGCCTAGTGGTTAGAGTGTTGGACTTCAAACCCCCGAGCTGACAAGGTACAAATCTGTCGTTCTGCCCCTGAACAGGCAGTTAACCCACTGTTCCCAGGCCGTCATTGAAAATAAGAATGTGTTCTTAACTGACTTGCCTGGTTAAATAAAGGTAAAATCAATCAAATTAAAACATACGAAGGATCACCGTATTTTGTAGCTAATTGTGTACTTACCCAAGGGCATCAAATCAAATGTTATTCGTCACATGCTTCATGAACAAACAGCTGTAGACTAACGGTGAAATACTTCATTACGGGCATGTTCCAACAATGCACAGAGAAACTGCTCTTTAAATGATAGAATGATAACAACACAATGAGTAACTGGATGGCAGGGAGGTTGACCACGGTGATGCCAAGCAGTTCCCATACCAGGCGGTGATGTAGTGGGCCGTACCCTTTACTCCTTGTAGTGCCTTGCAGTCAGATGCCAAGCAGTTCCCATACCAGGCGGTGATGTAGTGGGCTGAACCCTTTACTCCTTGTAGCGCCTTGCAGTCAGATGCCAAGCAGTTCCCATACCAGGCGGTGATGTAGTGGGCCGAACCCTTTACTCCTTGTAGTGCCTTGCAGTCAGATGCCAAGCAGTTCCCATACCAGGCGGTGATGTAGTGGGCTGAACCCTTTACTCCTTGTAGCGCCTTGCAGTCAGATGCCAAGCAGTTCCCATACCAGGCGGTGATATAGTGGGCCGAACCCTTTACTCCTTGTAGTGCCTTGCAGTCAGATGCCAAGCAGTTCCCATACCAGGCGGTGATGTAGTGGGCCGTACCCTTTACTCCTTGTAGTGCCTTGCAGTCAGATGCCAAGCAGTTCCCATACCAGGCGGTGATGTAGTGGGCTGAACCCTTTACTCCTTGTAGTGCCTTGCAGTCAGATGCCAAGCAGTTCCCATACCAGGCGGTGATGTAGTGGGCCGAACCCTTTACTCCTTGTAGTGCCTTGCAGTCAGATGCCAAGCAGTTCCCATACCAGGCGGTGATGTAGTGGGCCGTACCCTTTACTCCTTGTAGCGCCTTGCAGTCAGATGCCAAGCAGTTCCCATACCAGGCGGTGATGTAGTGGGCCGAACCCTTTACTCCTTGTAGTGCCTTGCAGTCAGATGCCAAGCAGTTCCCATACCAGGCGGTGATGTAGTGGGCCGAACCCTTTACTCCTTGTAGTGCCTTGCAGTCAGATGCCAAGCAGTTCCCATACCAGGCGGTGATGTAGTGGGCCGAACCCTTTACTCCTTGTAGCGCCTTGCAGTCAGATGCCAAGCAGTTCCCATACCAGGCGGTGATGTAGTGGGCCGTACCCTTTACTCCTTGTAGTGCCTTGCAGTCAGATGCCAAGCAGTTCCCATACCAGGCGGTGATGTAGTGGGCCGAACCCTTTACTCCTTGTAGTGCCTTGCAGTCAGATGCCAAGCAGTTCCCATACCAGGCGGTGATGTAGTGGGCCGTACCCTTTACTCCTTGTAGTGCCTTGCAGTCAGATGCCAAGCAGTTCCCATACCAGGCGGTGATGTAGTGGGCCGTACCCTTTACTCCTTGTAGTGCCTTGCAGTCAGATGCCAAGCAGTTCCCATACCAGGCGGTGATGTAGTGGGCTGAACCCTTTACTCCTTGTAGTGCCTTGCAGTCAGATGCCAAGCAGTTCCCATACCAGGCGGTGATGTAGTGGGCCGAACCCTTTACTCCTTGTAGTGCCTTGCAGTCAGATGCCAAGCAGTTCCCATACCAGGCGGTGATGTAGTGGGCCGAACCCTTTACTCCTTGTAGTGCCTTGCAGTCAGATGCCAAGCAGTTCCCATACCAGGCGGTGATGTAGTGGGCCGAACCCTTTACTCCTTGTAGCGCCTTGCAGTCAGATGCCAAGCAGTTCCCATACCAGGCGGTGATGTAGTGGGCCGAACCCTTTACTCCTTGTAGTGCCTTGCAGTCAGATGCCAAGCAGTTCCCATACCAGGCGGTGATGTAGTGGGCCGTACCCTTTACTCCTTGTAGTGCCTTGCAGTCAGATGCCAAGCAGTTCCCATACCAGGCGGTGATGTAGTGGGCTGAACCCTTTACTCCTTGTAGCGCCTTGCAGTCAGATGCCAAGCAGTTCCCATACCAGGCGGTGATGTAGTGGGCCGAACCCTTTACTCCTTGTAGCGCCTTGCAGTCAGATGCCAAGCAGTTCCCATACCAGGCGGTGATGTAGTGGGCCGAACCCTTTACTCCTTGTAGTGCCTTGCAGTCAGATGCCAAGCAGTTCCCATACCAGGCGGTGATGTAGTGGGCCGTACCCTTTACTCCTTGTAGTGCCTTGCAGTCAGATGCCAAGCAGTTCCCATACCAGGCGGTGATGTAGTGGGCCGAACCCTTTACTCCTTGTAGCGCCTTGCAGTCAGATGCCAAGCAGTTCCCATACCAGGCGGTGATGTAGTGGGCCGTACCCTTTACTCCTTGTAGCGCCTTGCAGTCAGATGCCAAGCAGTTCCCATACCAGGCGGTGATGTAGTGGGCCGTACCCTTTACTCCTTGTAGCGCCTTGCAGTCAGATGCCAAGCAGTTCCCATACCAGGCGGTGATGTAGTGGGCCGAACCCTTTACTCCTTGTAGTGCCTTGCAGTCAGATGCCAAGCAGTTCCCATACCAGGCGGTGATGTAGTGGCCGAACCCTTTACTCCTTGTAGCGCCTTGCAGTCAGATGCCAAGCAGTTCCCATACCAGGCGGTGATGTAGTAGGCCGAACCCTTTACTCCTTGTAGCGCCTTGCAGTCAGATGCCAAGCAGTTCCCATACCAGGCGGTGATGTAGTGGGCCGAACCCTTTACTCCTTGTAGCGCCTTGCAGTCAGATGCCAAGCAGTTCCCATACCAGGCAGTGATGTAGTGGGCCGAACCCTTTACTCCTTGTAGTGCCTTGCAGTCAGATGCCAAGCAGTTCCCATACCAGGCGGTGATGTAGTGGGCCGAACCCTTTACTCCTTGTAGTGCCTTGCAGTCAGATGCCAAGCAGTTCCCATACCAGGCGGTGATGTAGTGGGCCGTACCCTTTACTCCTTGTAGTGCCTTGCAGTCAGATGCCAAGCAGTTCCCATACCAGGCGGTGATGTAGTGGGCCGAACCCTTTACTCCTTGTAGTGCCTTGCAATCAGATGCCAAGCAGTTCCCATACCAGGCGGTGATGTAGTGGGCCGTACCCTTTACTCCTTGTAGTGCCTTGCAGTCAGATGCCAAGCAGTTCCCATACCAGGCGGTGATGTAGTGGGCCGTACCCTTTACTCCTTGTAGCGCCTTGCAGTCAGATGCCAAGCAGTTCCCATACCAGGCGGTGATGTAGTGGGCCGAACCCTTTACTCCTTGTAGTGCCTTGCAGTCAGTTGCCAAGCAGTTCCCATACCAGGCGGTGATGTAGTGGGCCGAACCCTTTACTCCTTGTAGTGCCTTGCAGTCAGATGCCAAGCAATTCCCATACCAGGCGGTGATGTAGTGGGCCGAACCCTTTACTCCTTGTAGCGCCTTGCAGTCAGATGCCAAGCAGTTCCCATACCAGACGGTGATGTAGTGGGCCGTACCCTTTACTCCTTGTAGTGCCTTGCAGTCAGATGCCAAGCAGTTCCCATACCAGGCGGTGATGTAGTGGGCCGAACCCTTTACTCCTTGTAGTGCCTTGCAGTCAGATGCCAAGCAGTTCTCATACCAGGCGGTGATGTAGTGGGCCGAACCCTTTACTCCTTGTAGCGCCTTGCAGTCAGATGCCAAGCAGTTCCCATACCAGGCGGTGATGTAGTGGGCCGAACCCTTTACTCCTTGTAGTGCCTTGCAGTCAGATGCCAAGCAGTTCCCATACCAGGCGGTGATGTAGTGGGCCGTACCCTTTACTCCTTGTAGTGCCTTGCAGTCAGATGCCAAGCAGTTCCCATACCAGGCGGTGATGTAGTGGGCCGAACCCTTTACTCCTTGTAGTGCCTTGCAGTCAGATGCCAAGCAGTTCTCATACCAGGCGGTGATGTAGTGGGCCGAACCCTTTACTCCTTGTAGCGCCTTGCAGTCAGATGCCAAGCAGTTCCCATACCAGGCGGTGATGTAGTGGGCCGAACCCTTTACTCCTTGTAGTGCCTTGCAGTCAGATGCCAAGCAGTTCCCATACCAGGCGGTGATGTAGTGGGCCGTACCCTTTACTCCTTGTAGCGCCTTGCAGTCAGATGCCAAGCTGTTCCCATACCAGGCGGTGATGTAGTGGGCCGAACCCTTTACTCCTTGTAGTGCCTTGCAGTCAGATGCCAAGCAGTTCCCATACCAGGCGGTGATGTAGTCGGCCGTACCCTTTACTCCTTGTAGTGCCTTGCAGTCAGATGCCAAGCAGTTCCCATACCAGGCGGTGATGTAGTGGGCCGTACCCTTTACTCCTTGTAGCGCCTTGCAGTCAGATGCCAAGCAGTTCCCATACCAGGCGGTGATGTAGTGGGCCGAACCCTTTACTCCTTGTAGTGCCTTGCAGTCAGATGCCAAGCAGTTCCCATACCAGGCGGTGATGTAGTGGGCCGAACCCTTTACTCCTTGTAGCGCCTTGCAGTCAGATGCCAAGCAGTTCCCATACCAGGCGGTGATGTAGTGGGCCGTACCCTTTACTCCTTGTAGTGCCTTGCAGTCAGATGCCAAGCAGTTCCCATACCAGGCGGTGATGTAGTGGGCCGAACCCTTTACTCCTTGTAGTGCCTTGCAGTCAGATGCCAAGCAGTTCCCATACCAGGCGGTGATGTAGTGGGCCGTACCCTTTACTCCTTGTAGTGCCTTGCAGTCAGATGCCAAGCAGTTCCCATACCAGGCGGTGATGTAGTGGGCCGAACCCTTTACTCCTTGTAGTGCCTTGCAGTCAGATGCCAAGCAGTTCCCAAACCAGGCGGTGATGTAGTGGGCCGTACCCTTTACTCCTTGTAGTGCCTTGCAGTCAGATGCCAAGCAGTTCCCATACCAGGCGGTGATGTAGTGGGCCGAACCCTTTACTCCTTGTAGTGCCTTGCAGTCAGATGCCAAGCGGTTCCCATACCAGGCGGTGATGTAGTGGGCCGAACCCTTTACTCCTTGTAGTGCCTTGCAGTCAGATGCCAAGCGGTTCCCATACCAGGCGGTGATGTAGTGGGCCGAACCCTTTACTCCTTGTAGTGCCTTACAGTCAGATGCCAAGCAGTTCCCATAATATCTTTGTCTTTTTGAAAAAGTCTGGTTTTAAGTCTGGTTTGGGGACTCTGTTAAAGCATGGGGGGTTGGGGTGGGGCTCTGTTAGAGCATGGGGGTTGGGGTGGGGCTCTGTTAGAGCATGGGGGGTTGGGGTGGGGCTCTGTTAGAGCATGGGGGGGTTGGGGTGGGGCTCTGTTAGAGCATGGGGGGTTGGAGTGGGGCTCTGTTAGAGAATGGGGGGGTTGGGGTGGGGCTCTGTTAGAGCATGGGGGGTTGGGGTGGGTTGGATTTAGTAGTGGATCTGTGTGTGTTCTGCCCCGTTATCTGTATCATAATAAACAATGTTATGGACGGCGAGGAGCCTTGAATGGAGAGTAGACCAATGGAGAGTTGACCAATGGAGAGTAGACCAATGGAGAGTTGACCAATGGAGAGTAGACCAATGGAGAGTTGACCAGTGGAGAGTAGATCAATGGAGAGTTGACCAATGGAGAGTTGACCAATGGAGAGTTGACCAATGGAGAGTAGACCAATGGAGAGTTGACCAATGGAGAGTTGACCAATGGAGAGTTGACCAATGGAGAGTTGACCAATGGAGAGTTGACCAATGGAGAGTTGACCAATGGAGAGTTGACCAATGGAGAGTAGACCAATGGAGAGTTGACCAATGGAGAGTAGACCAATGGAGAGTAGACCAATGGAGAGTTGACCAATGGAGAGTTGACAAATGGAGAGTAGACCAATGGAGAGTTGACCAGTGGAGAGTAGATCAATGGAGAGTTGACCAATGGAGAGTTGACCAATGGAGAGTTGACCAATGGAGAGTTGACCAATGGAGAGTTGACCAATGGAGAGTTGACCAATGGAGAGTAGACCAATGGAGAGTTGACCAATGGAGAGTTGACCAATGGAGAGTAGACCAATGGAGAGTAGACATTTACATTACATTTACATTTAAGTCATTTAGCAGACGCTCTAGACCAATGGAGAGTTGACCAATGGAGAGTTGACCAATGGAGAGTTGACCAATGGAGAGTTGACCAATGGAGAGTTGACCAATGGAGAGTTGACCAATGGAGAGTTGACCAATGGAGAGTAGACCAATGGAGAGTTGACCAATGGAGAGTAGACCAATGGAGAGTTGACCAATGGAGAGTAGACCAATGGAGAGTTGACCAATGGAGAGTAGACCAATGGAGAGTAGACCAATGGAGAGTTGACCAATGGAGAGTTGACCAATGGAGAGTTGACCAATGGAGAGTTGACCAATGGAGAGTTGACCAATGGAGAGTTGACCAATGGAGAGTTGACCATTGGAGAGTAGACCAATGGAGAGTTGACCAATGGAGAGTTGACCAATGGAGAGTTGACCAATGGAGAGTAGACCAATGGAGAGTTGACCAATGGAGAGTTGACCAATGGAGAGTAGACCAATGGAGAGTTGACCAATGGAGAGTTGACCAATGGAGAGTTGACCATTGGAGAGTTGACCAATGGAGAGTTGACCAATGGAGAGTTGACCAATGGAGAGTGAACTGTGCTGCCTGCCACCAGTGGACATGCTCCTCAAACCCCTGTTGACCAAACCCCCCTGCTCCTGCTATGTGGATCCCTTGTGACTGTCGCTCCATCTGTTGGAGGCCTGAAACACCCAACACTATAGGTGTCGTTGTCGTAGTCCAGACCTACTCTCCGTTACATAGCTACCTCTATATTTGTTCTGTTGGAGGCCTGAAACACCCAACACTCTAGCTGTCATTGTCGTAGTCCAGACCTACTCTCCATTACGTAGCTACCTCTATATTTGTTCTGTTGGAGGCCTGAAACACCCAACACTCTAGCTGTCGTTGTCATAGTCCAGACCTACTCTCCGTTACGTAGCTACCTCTATATTTGTTCTGTTGGAGGCCTGAAACACCCAACACTCTAGCTGTCGTTGTCGTAGTCCAGACCTACTCTCCGTTACATAGCTACCTCTATATTTGTTCTGTTGGAGGCCTGAAACACCCAACACTCTAGCTGTCGTTGTCGTCGTCCAGACCTACTCTCTGTTACGTAACTACCTCTATATTTGTTCTGTTGGAGGCCTGAAACACCCCACACTCTAGCTGTCGTTGTCGTAGTCCAGACCTACTCTCTGTTACGTAACTACCTCTATATTTGTTCTGTTGGAAGCCTGAAACACCCCACACTCTAGCTGTCGTTGTCGTCGTCCAGACCTATTCTCGTACGTAGCGACCTCTATATTTGTTCTGTTGGAGGCCTGAAACACCCAACACTCTAGCTGTCGTTGTCGTTGTCCAGACCTACTCTCTGTTACGTAACTACCTCTATATTTGTTCTGTTGGAGGCCTGAAACACCCCACACTCTAGCTGTCGTTGTCGTAGTCCAGACCTACTCTCTGTTACGTAACTACCTCTATATTTGTTCTGTTGGAGGCCTGAAACACCCAACACTCTAGCTGTTGTTGTCGTCGTCCAGACCTATTCTCGTATGTAGCGACCTCTATATTTCATCTGATACGTATCTATTTTTCTTTTCAAGCACTTTGACATTCTTTCTGTATTGAAAGCTCTATAGGTAGCTGAGTACAGAGAGAAAAGAAAGAAAATGCTAATTTTCTGTAATTATTTATTGCTTATGACATGTTTATATGCTGTGTGGACAGGCCAACCTCCTGGGGGATCCCACTCACAACTACGACAGTGTGTGTGTGTTTGTGTTTGTGTGTTTGTGTGTGTGTGTGTGTGTGTGTGTGTGTGTGTGTGTGTGTGTGTGTGTGTGTGAGTGTGAGTGTGAGTGTGAGTGTGAGTGTGAGTGTGAGTGTGAGTGTGAGTGTGAGTGTGAGTGTGAGTGTGTGTGTGTGTGTGTGTGTGTGTGTGTTTTTGTGTGTGTTTTTGTGTGTTAGCCAGAGTGGACCCTCTCCTCCGTTAGCCACCTGCTAAGACACAAAGCTAGCCTTGTGGTTACCACGACTACCTCATCTGCCTTCCCCTCACGCCCCAGCCCAAACACACGCACACACAGAACACACACACACACCCAGTCACTCACACAGCCACACTCTCTCTCTCCAAGTTGATCTAGAAATAGATGTTGATTTGGGACGTCTGAAAAGGGTTCTGTGAAATAGGATATTGCCCAGCGCTGACGCCAACCCATGATGCTCGTCGGCGGAGCCTGTAACCATGCAGAATTAACCCTGTAACCATGCAGAATTAACCCTGTAACCATCCAGAATTAACCCTGTAACCATGCAGAATTAACCCTGTAACCATGTAGAATTAACCCTGTAACCATGCAGAATTAACCCTGTAACCATGCAGAATTAACCCTGTAACCATCCAGAATTAACCCTGTAACCATGCAGAATTAACCCTGTAACCATGCAGAATTAACCCTGTAACCATGCAGAATTAACCCTGTAACCATGCAGAATTAACCCTGTAACCATGCAGAATTAACCCTGTAACCATGCAGAATTAACCCTGTAACCATGCAGAATTAACCCTGTAACCATGTAGAATTAACCCTGTAACCATCCAGAATTAACCCGGTAACCATGCAGAATTAACCCTGTAACCATGCAGAATTAACCCTGTAACCATGCAGAATTAACCCTGTAACCATGCAGAATTAACCCTGTAACCATGCAGAATTAACCCTGTAAATATATGGAGGTTGAGTTCACTCACAATACGACAGTGTGTGTGTGTGTGTGTGTGTGTGTGTGTGTGTGTGTGTGTGTGTGTGTGTGTGTGTGGTGTGTCAGTGGTAACCAGAATAAGAGATGCATTGACTGTAGATCAGACAGCCAGGATAGCTTTACATTAGCATACAGCTGTCCAGGACGAGCAGGCAGCCAGATGCAGAAAGTAGAGCTTCTTTCACCCTCCTAAAAGCACACACACACACACACACACACACACACACACACACACACACACACACACACACACACACACACACACACACACACACACACACACACACACACACACACACACACACACTTCGATCCAGATTGAAGGCAGATTCAGGGCCAGTATTTTCAGTGATTCTGAGAGTGTAAACCTCAGATTACATGTCAAACTAAACACCAACAACTGTAACTGTAATCGGTTACGTTACGAGCAAAAATATTGTAATCAGAAAAAACGATATTATTGTTTCTTGGACGATGTTTGTGGGAGAAACTCCATTATGACCCTATTTGTTTACTCTGTGGCGTTGAAATCAGCCTTCCACAAAGCAGCAAGTTTAAGTTTGTTCCACTTGGGTGAGTCTGAGCACAAGTCAGAGACCACTATGATGTCAGAGACCAGTATGATGTCAGAGACCACTGTGATGTCAGAGACCAGTATGATGTTAGAGACCACTATGATGTCAGAGACCAGTATGATGTCAGAGACCACTATGATGTCAGAGACCAGTATGATGTTAGAGACCACTATGATGTCAGAGACCAGTTTGATGTCAGAGACCACTATGATGTCAGAGACCAGTATGATGTTAGAGACCACTATGATGTCAGAGACCAGTATGATGTCAGAGACCACTATGATGTCAGAGACCAGTATGATGTCAGAGACCACTATGATGTCAGAGACCAGTATGATGTTAGAGACCACTATGATGTCAGAGACCAGTTTGATGTCAGAGACCACTATGATGTCAGAGACCAGTATGATGTCAGAGACAACTATGATGTCAGAGACCTCTATGATGACAGAGACCACTATGATGTCAGATTCCACTATGATGTCAGAGACCACTATGATGTCAGAGACCACTATGATGTCAGAGACCAGTTTGATGTCAGAGACCACTATGATGTCAGAGACCACTATGATGTCAGAGACCACTATGATGACACACCAAATGAGTTTGATGGATCCTTTTTGTCTTTCAGGGGATAGTAATCCAAATGTCACGTTATAATATTGGACACTTAACCAGTAACTGGTT